>NW_008825076.1:5002588-5066350 GCF_000699105.1 Pygoscelis adeliae
GTAGCACCTACTAATTTCTTCAGCTTCAAAACAGCACTAAATAAGTAGTTGAGGTTTTTGCCAACTCAGTGTTTCCAGCACTTGGATCTTCCCCTTAGAGAGATCCCTCATTAAAGGACAACCTTTTACTTTAATTCTCTCTGCTTAGTTCCAGCAGGAAACCCTTCTCCTACCTCCATTCCCAGCCTAATACTGTGATAATGGGGACACAACTGCTTTTTGCAGTCCTGCTGCCCAGCCCCGCACTGCGGTGCCAATAGCGGCCGGCACAAAACGGATGTTTGTCTTTAAATCATACACACACAGTCTGCAACCTGAACTGTGTACAGAAATGAATGGAAAAAGTGCAACCTGACCGCAAAAGTATTATTTTATAAATAAGGTCCTCTAGTAGTAGTTAATTGGATACACATTTTGCTAGATTCATGGAACATTAAAAACTATCATATCCGAATTGACTGACTGAGTTCATGTTACATCTCCAAATTACCAATGACCATTTTGCCTTGCAACATCAGACCTTGGGTTCAGAAATCTAGCTCGAGGGCCTTTTTTAAGTACATGGCGCTTTTTTTTTTCCTAATAGAGATTGATTTAGTGTATGTTTAATGGCCCCATAAATCACTCGACATGCCCAACTCGCATACAAATTCTGCCAAAAAAAAAGTTTTCAAGGAAGCAGATGCCTTGTTCTTGGAACCAATTTGCCTTGCTCTCTGCGTGTGCGTGAACCCACCGTTTCAAGATACTCCTTATGAAAATGTTCTGCTCTCCCAGGTCTGAACATTGGTCATTTTCTCTGGGACTGCTTTCTTACTATGCCAAGTTAAACTCGGGCGATTCCCCTGCTGTGCCCGTTCTGTTCTAGTGCCTTTTAGATCAGCAATAAATAAATCCATTGTGCGTTTCAACAAGAAGAAAAAGAAAAATCCGGAGTCTCATTGTGCTTGCTCTTGTGAAGATCTATTGTGTGCAAAGTAGTGTGCTATCAAATGGCGTAGGTCATTTTTCATTACCCCACTGAGGATGCAGCTCAAAGCAGAGGATTATAGAAACTCATTTCCTTTGGTTAAGGAAAAAAAAAGAGTTAACATTCAATAAACTCAAGGGCTATGACGCAATGTGGCCCTCAGAACCTTCCGAGCGGAGCTGTTAATAGCTTCCTTTCCCAGGACGCGGGTTTGCCCCATTCACTTATCGACTTTGATGCATTAGTAAAAGAAAATATCAACCCCTCATAACTCTCAGAAATGATACAATACATCACTTGAAAGTAAGCTAGGATCAACACATTGTTAACTGTTTGATCTCTCGAGTCAAAATTAATGATAGGTGTTTTGCACACAAAAAAATGAATGTTAAAAGCCTATTTAAGCTAACTAAAGACATCCATACAACATCAGGGTTGAATTGGAGGTGATTTCCTGCAATGCAGCTGTTATAAGTTTATCAGTCTGCGGGTGGCAGTAACCAGTAATCATAACCAGATTGCAGAAGGGTGGGATGGAACTTATCTTTAAATAGAAGATCTAACTAACTAACTAACTAAAGCAAGCTGGTTGAGAACTAAGTTCATGGTATTATTCACTAGAACAGCCAAGGGTCTGGGAGAAGCCAGTTTTCTGTATATTTTAAAGAACTGAAATGATTCTGAAGGTTTAACCGCTAGACAGGGAGAAACCAAGGTTCATAATGATTAACAGCAGACCTCCTGTGCTCTTGTACTCGCAACATTTACACAATAATGATAGCTAATAAGAAATGGCATTAAGAAATGACTTCAACTTTCTCCGCTGCGACGTTGCCATAGGCTGTTGATGAACTTTTAGCTCATTCTCTTGTGACACGGAAAGGAAAGATCTAAAATGTAGCATATATTTCAAGCAGAAGAGCGATTGAAAGAATTCCAAGAAATCTCTCTGAAGAGCCAAAGAGAAGTGTTGCACTGTGAGACAATGCCTCTGGACAATTACAGCCTGTTAGTTTTAATGCATCTTGAATTGCTTCCGTCTGCAGCTAATCTGACCACTGGAAACAGTCACTTTTGCAGTGCCCTTTAATTTTTCTGATTTGCGTGTGGGCGGTATCTGTTGGTATTAATATGAATGTTTTCCGGACTGAATTAGAGAAAACAAGACAAGCTTTCAAAGTAGCGTCAACTTTCTTTGAGAAATGTGAACTCAGGAGCATGTACGAGGCAGTGGGAAACCATGCGGACGATTTAGGTCTGTCCCAGATCGCTGTCGTGCAAACATGAAAAGGAGTGACAGAGAAGTCCCACTGGATCCTCAGATCTCCCCAGCACCACTCGACAGTCTCTTTAGCCCTCTTTGTTCTTAATTTTGCCAAATACTCGGCTCTTCCTGGGCGCTGCTTCAGGCACTCCAGCTCAACCCGTCAGAGATGGGCTTGTGACCAGCCCCGCTGCCCGCAGCCGGTGGGGATACCCCTATTTCCTAACTCACTGACCCATGCAGACCCGCTATTTTCTATGAATGAATGAATCCCTTAAACAGTTAAGGAGTGAGCCAAAATCTTCTTCCATCCCCAAAGTCAGCCGAACATGTGCTTTGTTTTTAAACTGACATGAGTTTGAAATAGCTGCTGTGTTAGCCTTTCCCATCAATAGAGCTGGCTCCCGCCGTCCCTCGGTGCTCCCTCCTGCAAACAGCCACCTTGTCCTTGGCTTGTAGGAATTGCCTTATGCCTACACTTAAACCTGATTTCTAGAAACTGCAGGTCCAGGGAAGTTCAAATTTGCTTTTTTTATGGAGAACAGACTGAAAAATGGCAACTACATTTTAACATAAAATTCTGATAAAAATGCGTATATTTTTAAAAATTCTTCACACAGCTTTCTTTGAAATTTTGACAAAAATTTAAACTTAAAATAAATCTTCGCCATGTCTGACATCTGTACTTTATTTATACAACACCTTTTTTCATAGATTTTTTTAGTTTCAGAGGTGTTTTTCAGTGGAGAAAAAGAAAATTATTGATAAAACTGAAAATTTGAAATATATTTCAATTAAGACACTCAGCCATTTCCAGTTTTTTGTTTTCTGAATCTTACTCAACAAAACCTCTTAATTATTTCTCCTTAGCCATGGGATCAGCTTAGTCCCTTCTTCTCCCTAATGGGACTATTAGATCCTCAGCTGGCAGACCTGCCTGTACGCCAGGCTGTGAGATGTGACACATCACAAATACCTGCAGTGGGTAAACTTTCCATTGCACAAAGTAGCAGAGAGAAAGCAATTTCATTGCCTCTGTGAGGACAGGTGGATGGTGGCCAAACACTTTTCCAATTTTTGACTTGCTGTGTGTTTTCCCAGTTGTAATTGCTCTGGAAGTGACCCATACCAGGCAGTCCGGTTACTGGTCTGGGACAGCTGAACTGGGCACGACCTATGACTACTCGGTGCTTGCCCTCATGCCTATCTGCTCACTGGGTGTGATTACTCCTCGCCAGGTTCCTTGGCATAAACTGTGCCCTCCTGCATGCAGTGCCAGGGCTTTGCATGCTTCACAGCCCATCTCATCATATCCGTTCCTTTAAAAATTCTGCCACATCTGCAAAATAAAAATTTTACAGACAGGGAAACTGAGGCACTGATGGGTGATGCCTCCTGCCCAAAGTTACGCAGTGGATGATAAGAAACAGAGATCAAGACTCCAGATCCGACTCCTTCCATATCACACGGAATTACATCTTGTTTAAAGTACAGAAGTGAGTGTAGCAATTATCAGAGTTCAATATAGGAACTTTTTCTGTAGTAGGCTCTGAAATACTATGTTGTGTTAATCGTTTAAGATATAGTAAGGGCTGTGTTAAGACATTGTGTGGTTTAACGCAATTCTTAGACTCACAAATTTACTGTTAAAACACAGCCTTGCAAGAGTGTGGGAAGCACTGCCTATCAATTTCAACTGGAGGAAAATCTGTATGCAGAAAACAGGGGAACTGGTAAACAACCAGTTAAGCAGCGCGGCCCGCTGTCACTCTATCCCCGCTGCATCGCAAAGTGCTGAATTCCTAAATGTGGAACCCAGATGCAAGAATAACAAAGACCACATTAAAGTGATGCTAATCATACAAGCTATGGCTCTAGAGGAAGATGCGGAAGTGCTTGGGAGGCTGATATAGGACTGGGGAAAGATAGCACAGGCTACAATTGCTTTTACAAATAACTTGTGAGGGGAAAAAGGTTTCTGTGCCTCTACCAAACCTCCTTGCGTGCAGTCTTGGGCATCTGAGACTGTGCGCCTACGCCCACACGCATGGGCAGGGCTCCCAACCCCTCTGCAGATGTGGGACCCCCCAACCTTCTAGACAAGCTTGGGAGAGGACTATCTTGGGAGCAATCCTTGTTACAAACCAGCCATGGGATGTGAAAATTCTACCTTTTTTACACCAGGCTTTGCAGGGAACCAGTGATTTCACTAGAAAGACCCCAGCTGCCCATGTGAAAGCAGCCCAAGCCCCTGCTCAGAGGCATACCTGGCCCTCCTGCCTCTCCTTGCTGGTGACAGGACAGGCCTGGCTGCGAGAGTCCTCGGGAGAGGAAAGCAGGACAGAGGCGGGTTCCTCCCCGTCCCCACAGCGATGTAGGGCAGAAAGTCCCTCCGCAGTGGGGCCAGGCATGCAGGTGGCTTCTTGTGGCCGGCAAAGGCATGTGTGAAAGGCTGTGTAATGACACAATATGATTAGGTGAAGGTGAACACCAGCATGCACTTAGTAAATGGATGATTGCTTCATTAGTGAACTCTTCGGGGTTGGAGCCTGTAAGAAGGGCAGATATAGGCTCCTCTGTACTTAAGTTATACCACCTGGGGGAGAGGAAATAATGCCTTGTGATTGAGAAAACCTGATGGGTAAATTATCACCGAATGAGGTGAAAATCAGAAGCTCCCAGAAAGGACTGAGTTATAGGACTTTGAACTGGTCACTGAGATGTTGATCTGAGAGTGTGGCGCTGGAGGCCTGGTTAGAGAGGGTAGGGTTTGTCCTGAGAAAGTGGAAAGTCTTATGGCCTCTGGTGCTTTGTTGACTTCAGGAAGGTGTGAGCTCTCTTTTCCCTGGAAGAACAAAGAGCTGTGCTACCTTGATGTTACTCTTGAGAAGATTCTGTGTGGGGAAAAGGCAAAAGGTAACATCTGGTACTGGAGAGGTAAGCTTTATCTTTTGTAGTCCTAAATAAAATTATATAGTAGTTTGGAATGACTGAGAAATGTGGCAGTGTGGTTGATGTGGGGTATAGCTGGAGTGGCCAGAAGTAGGGTCTGGATGAGCCTAGTCTTGGGCAGAGCTGCTACCCTGTGTGGAACACAGCAGATGAACAGCCTCTTCCACCTTTATCTGTTGGTTTTCAGCCAGTCTGATTATGAGGCATTGGGATGTTGAGGTTGATCACTGAACAGACTGCAGCTTAAAATGCTGTGTGACTCCTGTGCAGTGTTTTTAGAGTAATGTTATTTTAATTATTATGCAAGTGCTTGATTTGCTTTGGCTTCACTGCCTTTTGGTCACGACCAGGATTGGGGCTGGTTATGTACAGAGGCAATTTAGGCAGTTGCCTCACTTGCTATGACTAGCAAAATCTGTCTGCTGGCTGTGTGTTTTGTGCCTTGTTCTGCCGCTACCCTCTCTGCTCTACTCACTGCCAGGGTTGAGTACAACATGGTATAGGGGGAAGGTTCCTGCAAGCTCTTCCCACCCTGCAGACAAAATAATCCTGAACTTTTGAATTTTGCTGCTGTAGCATGAGCTGTCCTCTAAGGAAGAGCAGATGTTGCTTTATCCACGTAGGGGACCAAAAGCATTGCTTGGAACAGGGGGTGCAGAAACAAGAGTAGGAAGTGATGTTCTGCCTTTGAAAGTTGATGTGCTCTTGTCCTCAGGACAGTAGAGCTCAGCCTGCAATTCTGGCTGGAGTGATACTGCTGGTCTGCACCCCAACCCTGGGTGGGACGTTGTGAGCTTTATCCTAGAGCGAGCTGATTCCAGCTTTCTGAGTAATGCTGGCTTATTGGAATGAGCTTTCCTTTGATCTTGTAGACAGAAGTCCGCAACAGCTGCTCTGTAATAGATAAGGACAGCCACTCTCCAGGCTGATCGTGTTTGGAGATTAGTCCTCAGGACGTTGCGCAACGAAGGAGCGCAACCCATAAAGGCGAGACAGTCCTGTCGGTGTGCACGCCTGCAACTGGGACAGTGGGGTCAGGGAAGGAAGCTGTCTGCTTGTGTATCAGGGCTGTAGCACACTAGGTGTGATGTAAATGGATGAACTTCTGCTTTGCCTCTGTCTGTTCTACACCCACAACTGTTTCCTCTTATGGAGACTGGGGAGAAATGCTATTCTTGCCAGTTAAACCTGGGGCGTGTACGCTGAATCTGGAAGTTGCTGTAAAGATTTCTTAATTTTTTTTTTCCTTTTTAATGGAAATTACTTGATTACAAACTCTTCTCTTAAAGTTTTTAGTAAGAAGTTCTTAAAATTTGTTATTCCAAATAAGACTCACTAAAATGCCTCTTTGTGCATTACTTGACTTAAACATTGCTTTGGTCTTGCAAGAGAGAATGAAAGCATTCACTTGAGATGGGTGTTCTTGGCAATGTGGATTTTGGGCTTCCTGCAAGGATCACAAAAACCTGTCGGATGTATGTATTTTCAGTAGGAAAATAGCTTCGTATTCTCCACAAAGCTTTTGGAGGGGATGAAAAATATTCTGTATAGATGATCTCTGTTGAGTGTGGGTCACCATGAGTCCAAGCATTGGTCCTTACCAGGAATCCACTACATCTCTGGGCAAGCTATCCAACAGAGTGTAGGGCACCTACTTAGTGCCTGGAGCATGTCACTTGGCCTTTGCATGTCACACCTTTCTTGGCACTTGGGGATGTTGTGAGCTGAGATTCCCCTAACAGTGATGCCAGCTCTCCCTGTGAGGAGCAGGACTTGGATTTGGAGGCTGCCAGAAGTGTGAGTGAGACTGTGGAAATAACCTTTGCCTGTAGTCGAAGGTAGTCAGGAGCAGCGGTGGACGTGACTTCACCATGCCCCCTGCTCAGCATGAGTAACCGGTTCCACGTATTTCCATGCCAACCATTAATTTCCAGATGCAATGACTAGCACGGTATTTTCCATTTCCAGATCTTGTTTGTACTGGCATGATTTAAAATACTTTGTAATTACAGTGGTTCCTATAGTCAAACTGCTAGAGCGATGCATGGTGCTTGGAAGTTTCTTCTTTAGCTAGCAATTTCGGTAATGACAGTAATTCAGATAATCTATCTTCGTGGCCTTGTGGCTTTCAGAAGTATAGGGCTTTTTTTTCTTTTTTGGAGATGTAGCCCTATCTCTATATATAGCTCAGTGGATATCTAGTATTCTAGATGTCTTAAAATAAACTCGACTGTGAAATTCCAGTCCCATCACCACAAACTTTCTGGTGTTGCTCTTCATGTTAATGCAAACAAGTAAATGGGGGAAGAAAATGGAGGGGGCAGAGGGGTGAGCTTGGCAGGCTGCTGTGGGCACCGGCTAGTTACATTGCCAGGCAGCTTTGGGGGTTTGGGTGCGCACCAGCAGTGTTTCCTCCTTAAATTGCTGAGTGATGGTGAATATGCTGGACTTTTCCCCTGAGCTAAGCAGACTGGATAGAGGTAAAAGAGGCCAGGGCACAGTGAGAAACCCAGGGTGTTGGCACCGAGGTGTGTGGCCCTGGATGTGCGGGGTGGGCTGTCCCCAGAGGGACATGCTGGTGATGCCTGACCAAGCTCTGTGTTGCTTTCGTCTGCTCCCCACAAGTTAACAGTTGAGGTGGGATATGGCAGTTTCCTCTCAAAGATGGGGTGGCCTCAATGAGTAGAACTTCAGGCAGCAGCTGAGCTTCATTTTGTCTGACAACTCACAGCACAATAAACAGTTTTGGCAGCCAGATGTGATGACATCCTATTGAACAGGGAAAATCCTTCAGTTTTGTGAAGATGGCCAAATCCCAAAGCTGCTCTTATTTGCTGGTTAAGTCTACTACCAACAGAGACGCTCCTAAATTACTTCTGGGAGAAACAGGTCAGACAGATCAGAGGCAGACATCTCCCTCAGTGTGCAATTATATGTGCTGCTTGCTTTGAGAAGAGGCCAAAGCAAATGGGAAGCAGCAATTAAGGTAGGCACCAGCAATGAAGACCTAAAGTATAGGGCATGGTGTTTATCAGTCGTCACTGTACAGGAAAGGTCTCTCCTTATTTTGACTGAAGAGGGAAGAGCTGTAGCTCAATTTTGTGTATCAATTGAGTAATTGCTATTTTTCCCAGAAGATTCTCATATGTAGAGGAGGGTGGGAGGGGCAGATGCTGATCAAATGTAAACTCTTCTGCAAATGTGTGTGTGACCTCTGGCAAGTTGCTCCTTCTTATCCTCCCTTCAGAGGCAGGGAACAGAGGTGGAAAAGTTTGCCATGCCTCTGTTCAATTAACCCATGTATTTTCAACTAGAGGCTGACAAAACCGGGGAATCCTGAGCCTAGAACAAGCCCTTGAGGTCACTACTGTCATACCAACAATAAATCAACCAAAATCACTTTTCTGAGGCCTTAAGCAGTAGGAGCAGTAAATGCAGTCTCTCTGATAGTCTGTGACACGTAGCACACTGAAGATTGCAGGAAAGAGCTGTTGAACACACAGCACATCCCATCCAGGATGTGTTTGTGTCCATAGTGTGTATGGGAAGTCGTGTGTTTCCTGTAAAGCAATAAAACCGCATTGAAATTTAGCTTAATTCAGAATCTGTATGTAAATAGAGACTTGGATATCAACAGTTTTCTTTGTGGTAACCTATGTATAGGGTTGTTTCTGCCACTTTCCAGAGATCTGACAGCTAAAGCTAAATGAAATGAAATATTGTTGTCACCTGGCTCTAGAACCAGGGAGCCTTAACAGAGGCATCAAAGCCCAGGTAGCAGCAGGACCAGTCAGGGCCAAATTGCTTCTGTTTGTGGTACCTGTACATGTATGCAAGGAAGTGCTGTGGAAGGTCTCTTGGAGAGATAACAAAAGAGCTGTTGGGTATGTTCCACCTTCCTCCGTAAGTGTGTAACTTGAGGTTAGCCCCATCAGCAGAAATACTCAATCTGATCCACAGAAACCTGTTGTCTTGCAAAAGGACAGTGTGCTTATTCCTTTTTTTTTTTCTTCCCCCCTCTCTCCCCTCCCTCTGCTACTTTCTACTTTGCTTGAAGCTACTGTAGGTTTTGAAGCCCTCTTCCAAGCATAGATGGAGTTTCAACTCCCCAGTTCTTAGGGCAGTAGTCAAGTTGCCTTGCTTTTCTTAATTGTATGTACACAAATGTATGTGTTGGAAACATGTAAACATATACATATGTGGCTGTAAGGGTATCCAAAGCACAGCAGTGGTGGGGACTTGCCAAAGCAGGCTAAGAGCTGGAAAAAATCAGGCAGTTCAGGAAGATGGCTTGAAATTAGTGCTGGAAAATAAACATCAGAAAGGTTGGAGCTAGCTCATCTGCAAGTGCTAAAAACCATCTGTGCCTGCCTCCCCAGTGTTTGGTCCTCCTCTCTGCAACCATCCAGTATAATCAGTGGCTCCCCATCAACCTGTCCTGGATGTCTACTTCCTTGCTTGTGTCCAGTGGATCTCCACGCCATCTGAAATCCCTTCTCTTCTAAACAACAGAACTCATTCTCTAATAGCATGATCCTTGGTGCCGTCACGGTTTTATTAAGGGCCTTAGAGGCTTGGTAGCCTGTGGTCAAGTTTACTGCTTTCCCCACCAATGAGAGAACTATACCTTGCTGCCATCAAGAAGCAGTGGGAACAGCAAAGCTCATTAATGAGAAATAGGAAGTATGACCTTCAGCCTCAGAGCCCTACTCGAAAAACGGTTGCCCTCATAATAAAGGGGGGCCACTCTGCCACCAGGTACAGGGTGCTATGCTCATGTCTTTGTCTAGTAAGTGCTCCTGCTGTAGTGACATCAGCATCCCAGAATGCAGAAGAGGGATGTTGTGTCTTGCTTGCAGTGTGGTAAGGGGATGCAGAACATCTGTGCCATGCTCTTACAAACTGAATATCAATCCTGTGTTTGATTGATCAGCCAAGGGCTGACCTAGATGATGATAACCTTCATGATCTGTTCCAGCTCTCCATTTGCTGAGCATCTTTCAAGAGGAGGAAGGTGAATCATGGACTTGGTACTTCCCTGGTCTTCTACCTCTCTTCATAAAGGGAAGGAGCACACATCTGAGGAGATACCAGAGTATGTCTGACACATGGTTTGGCAATGAAGCAAAAGTAACTCCAGTATCCTGCAGTGTTGGTGGAGATGTTTTTCTTTTCATTTTCTGAGAGGTGCTGCAGCAGAAAACCAGATCTGCTTCCTCAAAGACTGTCACTCCCATCTGGAGAACATAATACTTGACCTGCAGGCTTAATTTGCTGTCAGTCTCCCACATCTCCCAGGAAGGAGTCTCCATCTCTTTTAACTTGAGGCTGTTACCTCTTGCCCAAACAACAGGTTTCCCAAGGGTTGTTCTTGAGCCACATGAGAAACATGGAATAAATGAATGCAAAATACAATCTTCTTCCTTTTTAACTAATACCAATAAAAACTCTTTGAAGAGAGAGTGCTTTGCAAGTGCTAATTAATAGGATTGTCATTGCAATTCCACATTGCCACTGCAGAGGAATCGGGCTGCAAAGTGCAGTGTGTCAGTGAAGACACATCTCTCTCTGGTTGTGATATTTTTTTCTTTTATTGAGCATCTTGTTCTCAGCTGCTGCTAGAAGCAGGAAATCTCTTAAAGCTGGGAAGAGCTGCTACAGTTTGTGCCTTGAATTGGTTATGCTTTTCCACCTACTCCTGCTCAGAAGCAATAGCTCCAGCTTCACAGAAGTCCCTCCAGCAGCTCTTGGAGGGAGCTGGCTGCCATTCCTGACTAAAGACTGAAATGGTTGCAAAATTGTGACTGAGCAACTGAGGTGGTGGAGGTTGGGGTGGGGGATACCTCAACCTAGAGCCTAGACTTCATCCCCAAGCACACCAACCTCATGAAAGTCCTTTACTACCCTGTCTCATGTCCTTTTCTGAGGACCCAGTGGAAGAAACTGCAGGACTTTGGGTCCCCACTGTACTGTCTCTATCAAGTGTGGTCTAAGCACATCCCCACTAGCATGGACTATGAAGAGGTTTGTTTTTTCCTGCAAACCAAAGATACCAACTTTTTTAAAAGATCTGGAAATAAACAGTTACATGATCCACTGAAATTCATAACAAAGGACAAATTGAATCCTTCATGCTGTGTAACAGCCATAAATAAAGGCTTTATGGCTGAGAAGTTGTAGGCAATGTTCCAGCAAAATCGGATTTATTCCCTCCCCACACTCTGCAATATAAATCTCTAGAAATGGGGGTTCCAAGGGCTGTTCTGACACAATGTTAACTGCAGCTTCTTAAACCAGACTCCCTGCCAGTATTTATAGTTCACGTTCTGTGCATGGTATGTGTGTATATAACTGCACCAGCTTTTACAGTTGATTTCTCAGTAGTCATGTGAAACCAAAACAACTGATGGGCTGAACTTGGAATAACTTATGCATTTCTCTAATTTAAAAAAGGAAAAAAAAAAAAGTCTGCCTTGCTGTTAGGAAAAAGATCTCTTGATTAAAGCTGCACCAAGTTGATGGTGGCCCAACCTCTGTGAGTGTTATGTTCCTTTTCCCCAAAACCACTGGCTGGGTTTCCAGGGGAACCCTGCAAGATGGATTTCAACACCTGGTGTACAGTTGCAAAGTGAATAGCTGCATGCTTTCTTCTCACAAATGCCTGGCCTTACCTCTACTTGCTGTCTGCTCCAAAATTTAGCCCTGAGGTTTCATGAAATACCTCCTTGGAGTCATTAACCAAGTCCTAAAACTGCAGTCCAGCCAGGTCATTCCCTGTTAAGGAACAACAGCTCAGTTCAGTGGCTTTAAGAGCTAGATCCTAGCTTCAGGAGCTAAATATAGGTCAGTAGTGGTAGTAGATCACCATAAGAAATGAATAAATGAATCAGAAGCAAAACTCCTCGTATGTCAGTGTTGGATCAGCTGAGTATGTTAGTTTGTGCTCCTTTCTTATATGCTTAATATATAGTCAAAGATAGAAGATAAAATGAGGAATTTGTTCTCATTAAGCAATTGCCGGGATATCTTTTTTTTTTTTTTTTAAAGAGGCTGACTAGTACTTCTGCCTAAGGCAGACAGATGTAGAGCCATCGACCTTTCTCCTCTTGTCTACAGCTTGTTATAAACGCTGAATAAAATGGCTTAAATTGTTGGGACCTGAGAAATTATATCTTTGAGCTCTGACCCTTCATAACTGAATCCAGACACTGAATGTTTCTGCTTCCACGTATTTTCTATGAAGCACCTGACACAGCAGCAACAAATAACACAGGAATAAACCCAGCAGCCTGCAACAGTCTGCCTTCATTAGCCAAGCCAAAGGTCACCTTGCTGGTGTCACCATTAGTGTCCGGCCACTACTAGGGCCATTGCCTGCTCTAGACCCTAGCAGATCATGCAATGGAGGGGAAGATGGGGAACCAGGTCAAAAGGTTACTAATATCTCTTTGGGGCTTTCTGTACCCCACAACCACAGTGACATCCCAAACCTGTATGTGCTGCTTTGGAAATTCAGCATAAACCTGAAGTCCTGGGCTTGAGCTACAGGTGCTGACATGTTAAAGCACAACAGATCTGCTGAGGTCCTGGCATCCACCCCACCCCCCCCCCCTTTTTTTTTTTTTTTTGAGCTGCTTAAGATAAGACCATTAGCCCAAAGTTATCAGAAGCATAGAGCTGCGAACTCGGGAGTCACTTCAGCTTCCCATTCAGAAAGGGTAAGTGCATGTTTTTAATTACAGGCAAGCTCATGGATGTTGCAGTGAATACAGCCACTCGCCCCCTCCCAATTCCAGACACAAATTCTCCGTTCCCCAAATTACTGCTGACTGGCCCGGGATTGGGTTTTATTGCAGACAAGCAAGGCAATTCTTTGAGGGTGAGGTTAATTCAAGAAGCCCCATGTAGAGCCTTATCCTGCAAATGGTTAAATGCTTAACCATACCTGCAAAAATTAGTCAAGTGCAAAGCTACCTTTCTAAGGGTTTGTGGGACCGAGGCTGTAGCCCTCTCTTCCCCCCTAGTTTCCCCAGTACATTTCCCTGATGGAAAAAAAATGTGAAGTTGATGAATCTGACTATGACTTGTCCTGTTTTCCTTTTAAATATAAAACCAAACTCAAGCTGTCTAAAGATTGTGCTGTGTTCATTTATGGAATTAATTCAAACATCAGGATTCTATTAATTAGAGAAAACAGCAGATTTGTCCCAAAGTGGCAAACCTCACAATATCAAAGTAAGTCTCAAAATATTGAAATTAAAAAATCTGCTCCTACTGCCTGGTCAGCAAACAGACCCTAGGAAAACCAGTGTGCACGCTAGGAAACAAATCAGTGCATTAAACGTGTGTTATCCAAGACTTCTGATCTTTCTTAGCTGCTGGTTTAGGAATACAAATTCTACTGCATTAAGCAGAAAAAGGGAATAGATATTTTTATTTAAAACAGAGTAACTCAAAGCGGCCGTAATAACCCATTTGTGTTGCTTTTGTATTTGGGTAACGAATGACTGTTGTATAGAGTGCTCCTAGTTTTTGCCTTGAGGTCTTGTCAATCATTACCTGATAAATAAAAACTTCAAACAGGCTCCTTTTAGCTTAATTGGGCAGAATTTCTCTCCAAAGGAATGGCTGAATACAGAGAATAATGTGTTTGTGGCAGCAATGGAAGTCAGCAAGCAGGGTATTTGGATGGAAACATACAGAGGATGCAAATTCTGGACTTAAAAGATGAGTCTTTTTGGTTTTTCTTATCCAGAAAGTGTCTGTTCCCATTGCAGGCAGAGCTGAAGGGATTGAATAGAGCAGCAGAGGACATCGCGCGGTCCTTGGCAACACGCTGAGCTGCGCTTGTGAGGGCTCTGCTCTCCCTCTCTGGTTTTAGGCTTTACAGCTGACACTTCCATAAAAATCAGAAATCTTAAAATTACACTAAGGCTTACTTAAATAATTATCTTTTATTACATGAACGTTGGCAGCAATGGAGGCAGTTTCCTGTGTAGGGACAAAAGGATCCTATTGTCAGTACTGGAACAGATCTAAACCAGCTCAATTAAGCAAACATAACATCCTCAAAGTTTGGCCTGAAAGGAAGTTAAAATAACTGATCTATAAAATGTTTTAAATGTGCTTTAAAATGTCATTACTCAGATAAATCTAGCCGTTTTGAAGCTGGTTCACTAGACTTTTAAGGTCCTGCCAGTTTATGGCAGCATACGTATTCACGTCAAGAATTCCTCTTCCAGAACAGTAGATGAGGAGACAAAGCCACAGTAGCGCTGCGGACCGAGGGGAGGCTGCAACCGGCTCAGGAATGGAGTTTTGGCTCCCAGGCTGGGAAAGCTGCTGCGAAGCATATCCAGCAAGTTGTGTGTGTTTGTGGCAGAGCTGGAAACCAACAGATATTTCATGATATAAGGCTGGACGTGTTGAAGTTAGTGGTAAAGCTTCTGTTGGCTGCAAGACTGGCACTGCAAAGCAGGATGATTTTTCTTTGGGTGGGGGGGTGGTGGTGGGGTGTTTGTTTGAATTTTTCTTCTCCTTGCTGGAACACCTCTGACTAACACTGGGTCTAAATGCAGAGAATTGGGACAATACTGAGAAATACCAGAGGATCCTGCTTCTAAAATTAGTCCAGGCATACAAAAGCCGAGTAGGCATCAGTTTAGGTCAATAAAGGTCTTTCCACTGATGCTTTGCTGGACTTCAGATCAGTGCATGAAGCAAATTTACTTATGAATTTGTAATCGCTTGCGAAAGATGGTAGTTTAACTCCAAAATGCTAATGATTTAAGCCTCTGGATCAGCAAATACATCTACATAAACTGGCAGAACTCTGCTCACAGTTCAAGGTAAACAAGAACCCAAAAATTGCTGTTATGCCCTGAAGATACAATGTTTAGTTAATACAGGGATTTAGACCATTATTTTTTTCAGCTGCCTCCATAGCAATGCGGTGTGGTATCCACAGTAGGAAACCTCATGCCAGCAGCATCTCTGAAATATGCTAAAACAATCTAAATTAGAAAATGTCAGCTTCTTGGCTGATGTTCCTTTGGAGTTTCTTTTTTCCTTTCTTGTGCCTCTATAATTTTATTGGGATGACTAAATCTCTGAACTATGTTAGCAGTAAACAGAACTAATTTACCCCCTGCTTCTCTGAAACAGCTGCTGACAGCTGCACTATAATTCAATCATGGATCTTCGCACTGCAGTCTGCAAAACATATTCATATTTTTGTATTCTTCCCTCTGTTGTATTTGGACTGAAGGAGTCGCACCAAATAGTGACGTGTGCCAATTTTGCCCATACATAGAGATCGATCTACATGAAAACAGAGGCTCAAGATGAAATACTGCCCAGCCAAAAAGGTTCTTTGAATATAGGGAGAATAACCACACGGATGCACAATGCTGTTGAGATATCTTTTGTAAAGTTGCAATGATTTATTTTACTAGTTTGTACAAAAGGCTTCTGACAACTGCTCTATGAAAAGAACCAGAAATGTGTAAGCATTTTTGCCAACTGTTAATAAATATCTTCTTAAATAAGGAAACAAATGTGCTTAGGAACTGAGAATCATTTTTCCTGGATGTGATTGAAAAGAAATTCAGAGATGGAAATAAATAATTCTTCTTCCGCTTGTGACAACTATTTACATAAAAATGTACAAACAGTGAAGCTGATGTTGAGCCTAGCAACAGAAATCCTGTTATGTTTAAAAAAAAACAAAACAAACAAAAAAACCCCAAACAAAACCAAAACAATCCCCACATAATATTTAATATATGAATCCTATACAGTGAGATACCATGGTCCAAGTTAAAAATGCAATACACCAACACAGTGACCACTGACACTGAAACACCCACAAGAAAAACTAATCCTTGACTACTAAATAGTGGAAGTTTAGGCATGATTAGCTTTTAACTTTCTAGGCAGCACCTTAACTTCCTTTAGGAGGTTTACAGAAGCACTGGTGTATACACATATACAGTGTCAAAAGACACTTCTAATCTGCGTGATTTCAATACCTCACTCTAAAGAAGAGATGCACTGAGGGCAGTTTTGGCTGTTTACCATAGATGGTCTTGTCTGCAGGCTCCAGGGAGAGATGGTCTTTTGGCTTCAGCTGTTGTCCTGCCATTTGGCTGTCTAAATATTTGGTCAAAGTCTCACCTCAGGGCAGTTAGGAAGTTTGCTGGAGTCGTGCTTGCGGAGTGTGTGCGCTGCGGCCAGGCTGGTCCGGCAGATGTTTGAGTCACCTGGGTTGGAAGCTGGGCACATCTGGCAATGTGGCAACTGCTCACCAAGGTCCTTGACCAAAACCTACCGATGTCATGGAGAAGCTTCCACTTTCCCATAAGCCTAACCCTGCTACTGAGAAAACTGTTGGGAAAACACCAATTGACTTAAATGGGATTAGAATTAGACCATCAAAAACAAGTTTCCAACTTTTTTCATAGATGGCAATTTTTTTCTTCCTTTGCTTATTCTTTATAAAGTGAGGCATCTGGTCTGGATTTGGTCTGTGACTTAAAGGAAGAAGAGCAGTGAGTGATTTCCAGAATCGGGCGGTTGTGTTCATTTATCTTCTTTCTCTAACTCTCCTCTAAGGCAAGATATGGAGCCAAGCTCCCACTGTGGCTGCATCGCCCTGTCCGCTCACTGAGCAGAGAGAACTATCTCCAGGGATTTATTATGTTCTGGACCCATCTGTTGGAGGTTTAGGTTTTTAAAGTTTGGAGATTTAGAGCTGGGTGTGCTGTGGACCTGGTGTTTTATTGAACAGAATTTTCTTCTTTATCTCCCTGCTGAAATTCATGCCAATCCTGCTTTTGTAATAGCAATGTATGCCAAAGCATTGAATTGGTTTGTGATTGGTTACTGCTACTTTGTATTCTTATTCACAACAACTTTAATTGCATTTTAATTACATAAGTGTGATGTTTGTGTAACCTGTGACTTTAAAAGAAGAAAAAAGAAAAGCCTTGAGGGGACGTTTTCTTGCTCCTGGTTCCAGCTTGTTGGTGTGGCTCTTGAAAGGGATTTTTTTTTTTTTTTTTTTTTTTTTTTTTTTTTTTTTTTTTTTTTGAGAAGGTGAAGCCAATAATAGAGCGAGGGCTTTATTGTAAACACTGACCCTGGGAAGGAAGGTTTCCTAGCTGGTTTCTAGCTGAGTCTGTGTGGTGCTGGGTGTACGTCCCAGCTTACAGCACCTTCTGCGCTTGAGCCTCCACGTTTTCAAAAAAGCGTTGGAACTTGTTCTGTCAGTGAAGTCAATGGACATTTTCCAAACAGGAGCAGGATCTTTAGCTGGCTTTCACAACTCCGTAACTGCTTAGGATACCCCAGCTAAACGTTAGGTTTAATCCTTGTTTCTTAACATTTTGCTGCTTTCATGTTTCAAGTTCATAGCAAATTCAAATTCTTTCTGGTTGCTAGAGGAAATTTCCTTCCCTGTTGACAGAAAAAAGTATAGCCAAAAAGACTTGCTCTTTGGAATTATTTTCTTCAGTTCTTTTACTTGCCAATTAGAAAATCCTTTCTTTTTTTTTTTCTTCGACTGATCTGTCCTTTGAATTTGCATCAATCCAGATAAAGTTTTTGCTACTATAGTTTAAAACTGGAAGTTGCATGTAATCTTTGTTTTGCTTATAAAATTGAAGCAAACAGAGGGATGGAAGTAGTAATTCTCTAACAAAATACCTGTTCACTCCAGGTATATTTTGTTCACTTATTTTATTGCAAACTGTGTTACAGGAACTACACATGCTTATTAGTCACAGCACATTCTCACCTTGGATAGATTATTATTTTTTAACTCACAATCAACACTGGTGAGTTTGCAATCTTCAGAAAGACTTGTTTGCAAAAGTACGTATTGTAGGAGCCAATTTTGTAGGCAGATTTGGTTTTAAATGGTTTCTCTGGCTTGTTTCAGTTTACAAGCTCATTGTCTGTAATAAACTAAAACAAAATGTGTTCAAATGCCACTTAGATCCAGAAACTGTTCCATTGTGTGAACTTTCAGAAGCCTGGTCCTAAAAACTGTTTGGGATTTTTTTTTAAACCCATTGCTGGAGAGTTAACCTTTCCCCCTCCCCCCCCAGCCGTACAAAACCACTCTTTACAAATAACTTTTTTTCTTTCCTACAAATCTAATGACAGCCACATGCTCGTACCACCATGTTCCTGTATTTTTTTAAGATAACATTGGAGCTGTCATCAAAATAGAGCACTGAGATGGCATTGAGTTGTGTAGGAGCACAGCAGGGTTTCGGCACAGTCTCTGGGTTTATAAAGTGAACCTGGGGAATGAAAGTAGAGGCATGTTAAGATTTACTTTTCCCCTTTCTTCCCCCATATTTTTCTTTCCCAGGCAACCTTCTGTCTGTCCCATACACTCACTCAGACATGTTTCCAGCACCTGGCTTTGTGTACAAACGTCTTGAGATGTCCCCTGCATGTACAGAGGCTGACGCACGCACCCCAGTCAGATCTAGTTGGAGATCTTTCAGTGAGGCAGGTTTTCATTAGAAAATTCCCATTTGTCACAGCAGTCAGCGTTCTGCAGAAGTGTACCAGTTACGATAAACTCTGCAGGACAGGCGGGTGAGGTTTTGTGAGAAATCCCATCAGCCTGGGGCGGGGGCCCCTGTCCCTGCGGCTGGCAGCACCGAGACCCAGATGGGGCCAAGGGCTCTGGGTCCCCTGCACTCCCTGCTGCGGGACCTTTGAGGAGAGGGGGAAAAAGCAATCTACCAGGAGAAAAACACGCAGGTATTTCTTCCCTTGGAAATGTGGACGCTTCTAGTTTCCCTAATATATTTTGCAATGTTGTCCTTAGATGCGCACAGGACATGGAATGTAGATGAAAAGGTGGAGTGAGCCTCCTCATGCCCTGCCGATATGTGTAGGGAGCCCGGGCTGTCAACCTGGACCCAAGCTGGGTAGGGGAAGGGCGTCCAGGCAGGTCAGCTGGGGGTGCTGCACAGCCAGAGTACTCAGGACCAGCATGTCTTCTGGCCCGTGCTAAGAGCTGTGGTCCACTGGCTTTGGTGACACAGCTGGGGCTGGGTGGCCCCCAGCCAGCAGTCCCCCTGAGCACAGGCACTGTGTCATGAGGACACGCCAGCTCAGGCCTCCCATCTGGACATCTTTGCACGATTTCATAACACAAATACACCCACAGAGCAGCTGGGCTGTGTAATTTTGAGATTCACTGACCCCTTCCTCAGCCTGTCCCCAAATCCGCTTTTGGCGGCACCCTACAGCGGATCCTTACAGAGTTTTTCCAGGAGATGCTGATAGTGGGTCTCACATCCTGCTCTTTCCTTCCCGTGCAGTGGGACTAAACCACCATTAAGATGTCTATCATAGGGCCTTTTGAAACTAGAGAGAGCATGTCAATGCTTGCAGCAAAGACAGGGTAATTCCTAGCCAACTATTAATTCAGGCCACTTGGCTAGACACGTTTAGCCAGATGCTGCAGGCATCTTAATGAGCTAATGCAGACCTTCCTTCTCTTGTTAGCTTAGAGATTTTTTTCTTGTGTATAAGCTTATTTCTGAGTAGCACCTATCAGAAATAACTCTGTACTAGGAGCTACAGCGCACCTACCAGTGTCTGTACAATGGCATGGTTTGTAGCATTCATGTATGAATTCAATGGGAAAGCACATTCTCCTTCACAGTAATACGCAGCATAGCCCTCCGGAGCGATGATCCAGTCCTTGATTGAATTGAAGATGTTAGATTATGGAGAAAGACAGAAATGTGGTGCAGTGAAACAAAAAGTAGAACAGCACAAAAATCTGACAATTCATATGTCTGCACACAACTACAGTAGCCTGCAAAATAAAAATCTGGTACTCTGGCCTTTCTAATGCTATCTTATACACCTCTAAAGCGGCTGCTTTTCCTGGAGGGACATATCCCACTTTGCAAACATGCCCGTAATGTAGCTGGGTTTAGTTGTTTATCCATTCAGCAGTGTCCTCCTGGCTGTCCACAAGGGTCGCTTCACCCATTGCTGAAATGCAGGTACAAGCTTTCAGAAACGAAAATGTCTTTAACCAGGTCTAAAAGAACTGATAGATGAAAATGGAGAGCCGTACGTGCGTTCAGCACTGCCAGAGGAAATTCAGGGGGCCGCAGTTTCTCAAAAGGACCTAAGTGTGTGAGCTTCTAGCCAGTCTCACACTAAATATTTGTATACCCTGACTTTGCAGAAGCACTTCTTAGGCATGCTACAGGCAATATACAATTCTTTCCCCCAGGGATAAAAGAAAAAAATCCAGGTAGTGGCTTGTTCTCACTATTGCAGCTCAATAAGTGATGTGCAAAGGCACCCCAGCTCACACCCCGGTCAAGCACAGCCCTTACCTGCCACCCCAGGTCTCTGAAGCTAACGTAGAGCTCGTGCTTCTTGCAGGCTTGTCGCTGGTCGCTGCTGCTGTTCTCTGCACAGGGGGAAAGGGAGTCTGTAGGTCTGTAAGGCTGGGCTGCCCCAGCACCCACAACCCTCAGCAATGCCCCAACAGGGCGTGAGGCATCACTGCTCATCTGTTGCACTTGTGGCTTTTTTTTTTTTTAAACATTTTCAGTTTTAGTCATAAAACGATGGCTGGGTTCAGTACGTACGAAATGCCCCTCTGGCTTTTTGTGCAAAGCCAAAAAAGGCCTGGGAAAAATAGCTTTTTTTTTTTTTTCTTCTTCCCTGGGCTGCTTCTGACCTCATATTAGCAAAAAGCAGATCTCTGATTATTGCCTACTGTATAAAATGGGAACCTGTGAAAGGAGCGATAGGGAAAGGCACTGTTTACTTATTTTCTAAATTTCTAACTGTCTTTGAATCACCTGCATTACTGGTGATAGTTGCACCTTCAGGCCTACAAAGGCAACATATGACATTAAGGCAATGTGAAATCTGTTCTTCTGTCCAGTGCAGCTGGATCCAGATTACAGACTTCTTGCAGTGGGTGACAATGCTGAAGCCAAAGAATAAAGTGTGGATCTGAACAACCATGACTATCAGTGCAGTTTTAAAGTTGTCCATCCTCGACATATAGCCTGAGCTGGAGACTCAAGTAGAAGTACCAGAAAATATTCTTTTGACTCTTCTTGTTGGAAACTAACTCAACATGGGGTCCCCAAGCTGGAAGCAGGACACTTGTTACAGGGACTTTTCTAACCTACTCACAGAAGTAAGAAATTCTTTCGTCCGTTACCCATCCTTTAAAAATTGCATTTTAATTTGCTAAAAATAGCAAATAGATGATAAAAATGCACACTTAAACTGCAGACCATCTATGCTTGGGGAACTGCAAAACCCAGAGCTCTGAAACATAAGCCATGGAAAACCATTTTAAGAGAGACTAGGATTTCGGGTGAGAAGTACAGAAATACATATATGTGGGCAGCTCAGAGAAGCCATACCTATCACCAGGGCTGCAGAAAAACATCATTAGTTCTAGGACAGGAATGGCCCAATTAAATATTGGGAAGCTGCAACAAGACTAATGGGAGAGAGCTCTCCCATAGCCTTGCAGGTAACCCCAAGCAAGGGGGGTTATATTAACGAGTACCTCGGGTTGCAGGTAACACCAACCCGAGGCGAAGGTGAGTCGCCTAAGACGATACTGGTCCCTACGTTGTCCTTTTCCTTCCACCTCTTGCAAGCTCTCCTTCCATTCAGTGAAGCGCTCGCAGAAATAGAGCTGGAATTTGCCACTGCCCTCAGTGAGCTGGCCCTGCGCTGCAGTTCCTGCTGGGAAGGTCACCAAGGGCCTGTTATTCTGAGGTATCTCGTAATTAAGCCACGTTTCTATTTCAAATGCCTGATGGAGTTTTCTTCCATATTAGGAAGCACAGCTCCCCCCAAAATAGCTGCGGTTATCCTGAGCAACGAATGCGTTTTCCTCTTCCATGAAAAACTTTTGGGACTACTAAACTTTTGGGGGGCTAAACTTAAAATCACAAACTCTGAAAACCTACAGCATTTTTACACAGAGCCACTGAAATATATTATCGTTTTGATCCCTTACTCATTGATTTAATGTTATTATCTTACATTTCAAAATGAGAATTTATTTTATGTGGGAGAAAAGGTTGTTTTCTGGTTAGATGGCTTTTTTTTTTAATATTGGATTAAGAAATCCCTCAGTTTAACATTGTCACAAAGAAACATTATTTTTCTAATTTTTTTTTTTAATAATCCCTAATCTCAAGTAGTTCAAGCCTGCAAGAGAACACTACCGGCAGACCAAAGAGACAATAAATAGGCTGAGTATGGGAGAAAACCGTTCCCACCCAGTGTCAAATCCAGCAGAGCATTATCCCACACCCAGAAACACAGACCCAGCAACCCGTGCTGTACCTGCGATGTTCGACACCCGGAAAGCTTCCTGGTTCTTTGGCGTTTTTGATCGATTCTGGCTTCTTTGCTTCCCTCCCGTGGAGCGAATACTGCGCAGATGGACCTCGGTGGCTTTGAAGAAGGCTACCGTGAACGGCTGCTTGTTCTGCGGACCGTGCCTTCCAATAAGACCCGCCAGTTTGGGATTGATGCTTTGCCCTTAGAAACAGAAGGGACTGATAAGAGGGCCTGCAGTAACTTTTCATTTTCAGCAGACATAGTAAGGATAACAAGGAGGAGAGCTGCTGCCTGGCGGGTAAGGGCGATTCCTAGGCGTGTCTGTATGCGTCGATCCGCCAAGGGCCTGGACTTAATCGGCAAAGCTGCTTCTGACAAGAGCAGCTCAGCACAGCTAACTTCATTTTATATCTGCGTGTAAAAGTTACATAAAATAGTCCTACATATAATTATTTTACCCTAAATCCGCTTAGCATTAACTTTTCCTGCATTCTTTAGAGGGGTTTCTTTAAGTTCACCAACCTATAATTTGAAGTGATCCTATAAAAGGAACCATAAAACTCAGCCCATAGGAACACTAAATTCCCACTGGAAGGTTATTAACTTAAAATAAAAGTGCTTTGTATGAAATGTTGACAGAGTTCCAGATATACTGTAGCTGAGAGAAATAGTTCAGATGTTTAGAGACATTTTGCTTATTGTTGTATCTCAGCACTACTGTACCCAATAACTTTGTTCTAAAACTGTTGATTACTGTTCATGCTTCCTTCATCCTGGGCTTTTAAAAGAATTTTATTTTTGGTAAAAGATGATTAGGGGGTTTCTCTGTAGAATGAAATCAATTATTTACAAAAGACGCAAGGAGCGGGCGGCAGCAGGAAACTTAACGTTTCTCCCTGTTGCCTCCAAAGGGTGTCCGGGCGCTGTTGTCAAATGCAGGGGCGATATCCAGATTTATTCTGTTCCAAGCTACTGAGTACTGCTGCTAAGTTGAAGTTCTGTTAATGGCTTTTGTGATCCTTTTGCTAAAGACAGAGCTGGGCCCTGTCAGCCACAAAGCAAATATGCCAAAGGACAGCTGACACTTTCCTAGAGAAGCCCTGAAAGGCAGCCTGGCCGGGGAGAGCAGGCGAGGGGCTCTACAGTCCACTGACAAAAATGTCCTTACCTTACTAGTTTCTGACTACCATGTGAAAAGAAGCTGGTAACCTGAAATATTTCTAGGTAATATTATATAACCACTGTTTTTAAGATGAGTAAAGTAAATGCCAAGGCTTATAAATGATTGTCTTCATGGAATTGTTTCCATCTTTGCTCTTGCACGTGGCCAAAAGATTGGTAAAGGTGACAGACCCAGAAAAAAGGGGGCTGTGGTCAAAGCTCGAGGCCAAGAAATGGACCTGTGTCTGCTGGAATCCATTCTTTATATTTCTAAAAGCGTGCAGCCCAGCGAGCAAGTCCCAAGCTGCAATAGATGGGATTTGTGGAGAGTACTGGCCCAAGAGGTGTTTTAATGGCAGCTTGGCAGCAGGACGGCTGCCCGTCGTGGCTCGGTCCCATGGCAGTCTGTCTGCGGAGCAGTGGGGCCAGGCCTTGTAAACTAGACAAAGCAAAACTAATCTCAGGGAAAAGCTTGGGCGAAAATAGCAAATGCAAAAACTCATGTACGTAGATTTATATGTGGACACACATCAACAACTTCTTCACCTTCTGCTTAAGCTCCTTTCCAGAAATTTGTCCAAACAGTTTTCATTTTAAACATTTGAGGCTGAGCCCACAAAGTGCTTAAGCAAGTAGTTAATGCTAAATATATAAGTAGTTCCACTTGTGCTCAGGCTTTGCCAGATCGAAACCTTATTTCCTGAAAACAAGCTCAGCTGCAGGAGTTAGAGCTCACTGAATACTGCTCCTATGGCTTTTCCTGCCCCTTCAAAGAAGCCTTTCTGCTTCCCCAAGCTGTTTAAACTAGCAAGTACATCTACAGCTGTGGTTTGTCCAGTGTAAATTATTTTACCTTCACCATGTCTCTAGAGAGTAGGTCAGCAGTGGGCAGGGAGGGGACCCAGCTTCACACTGATATGTTTAATGGATTTGCATTAGCGCAGCAATAAGTAGCATTTGACCAATGAATTCCTCATGTAACACCAACACGTCATGTTCAAGACCATTATGGTGGCAATGTTTCCTTAGGGGAAAAAAAGGCATGTAGTGCCTATGCTATGCGAAGTAGCATATTTCTTTTTAATAAAGATGGGGAAAATCCACTTTCTAACTTTCCTATACATCCAGAAAGCAAGGTTAAACACAAGGACACGTGTGTAGTCCCCATTAGACAATGATAAACTTCTCCCAAAAGAACTAAAGCTGTGCTCTTGAACCAGAGGGCACGGCTTTATCTGCTTTTATGAAGCTGCTTTTTTAATACTGTCAAAAATGGGATCTCAAGTAATAAACTAAGTAAACCTAAGTGGGCAGCTGCTGTTCCCGCGTGCTGCTGCCGAGCAAAGCATATCGGGTGCTGGGCTGAGAGCTCGCTGAAGGCTACTGAGTCACTCGAACGTTTCTTTTGCTTGCTGCTTGAGCTGATCCCCGTTTTCTAAGAGTAAACAAATACCCTTTGATTCCACCCTAGTTATACACGTTGATAGACTTATTTGGCAAGATTATAAAGAAACACAAAGATCAGTTTAATTAATTTCTTTTGTATAATTTTATCTGGACAGTGCTCGTGATGTCAGAATTTTTTTTACATAAACTGTATTGGCTCTATGGTTAGAGATCTCTATATGTAATGACAAATACAAAGAAAAGTTTTTTTTTTTTTTTTCCTAATTCACTTAAAGCTTTGGAGATTGCCCAAGCATATAGTGTTGCATCAAAATCCTGCTGTGTTTGCAGCGTATGATTTTCATATGAAGTCCAGGTGTAAAAGCAGCTTTCTCGTTAGCGCACACAGTTGGTCTAAATCCAAAATGAAACTTGGGGAGCAAGGAAGGACATGTCCTTGCCATTCAAAATAGAAAGAAAAATTCATGTGTATGGTGGAGAAATGTGAGTGCAAAGGTGTGCTGCCAGGGGACTTGGTTACAGAAGACAAGCAGACAATCGGCTCCTGTATCTCTGTATTTACTTTTTAAACACTGCAGTTGGCTTTTCTAACTTTAATGACAGACTGATTAAAGTATTTTGTTAATCTATTTTGAGAAAGCAGCAAGTCACTTTGTGTATGATTTCCACCCTTTACAAACTCAGCTAGATTTTTCAGGAGAAACCAGATTCCTAATTTTCATTGAGTTGCATAACAGATGAGAATGCACTGAACCTGGGAATTTCTGTCTTTGAAAGCTTTCTCTGTGATAGATCTGGCTGTATGCTCTTAAGGGTCCACTCCTGATTGCTCCAGTAGAGCAGCGAGAGTTACCGTAGGCGTGTGCAAAGTTGCAGCATTTCCTTGGATGCAGGATCCTGAAAAGTCTCCATTGAAATCTGTAACATATTCATAAATCAGCTGCCTTCCTCCTTAATGCTGGAAAAAGGGATTGACTTTTGCTCTAAAATCACTAGGTAAGGATGGGGAAGGACGGGGCGATAAGAAGACTTTATTGGTAGAAGAGTGAGTGTGATACTGTAGTACCCATAGTATTTAGAGATATTAAGCCTACTTCCAGCTATTGCTTTTCTGTGGACTCTGGGCTGGGTCTTGATGGTTTTCCTATACGTGAACCACAACTGAACAAATGTGCCATGATTGTGACACAACTTCTGTACTTCCAAGTATTTCCTTTAGGAGGCAAACTGGAAACTAAAAACAAGGACAAGTGTTCGAAAACAGGTTAAGCTTGTCTTGGCTGTTAACTTGCCTTACTGTTTTAGCTTTAAGAGTTAAGATTAACTTGTAAATCAGGTTGAATTTGAATCTTTATACAAAGATGGCAAAAGTAATCTGTCATTGGGGTGGGGACTAGTAACTTCCATGGTGAAGCTCCTGCTTTGTATCTGTGTTTGGGTTTCTGCGTTCACTGATCACTCAGAAAGGGCAGGTTAAAACAAACCTTGTGCACCTCTGTGTGCAGGTCTCACATGAGTAAAATCACCCTTTCATGTAAATGACTCTCCGTAGGTTGCCTGTTTCAAAACTGCTTTGCACAGTCTTTATGCAAAATACTACTTACTGGAAACGTTCAGAGTGTTGCATAAAAACTAATAGCAAGTGATATCATAGATGCATATCTGGAGAATGAAAGTATGTCCTTAGATAACTACATTCAGAGTACTTGTAATAGTCTTGAACTGGGCTTTGCTTAATCTCTCCTGTGGGGCAGCCAGGCAGTTCCAGATGGTCCCAGGTCCTGGGAACCCCCGAGAAGATCCAGGATACTTTGGTTTCCTTGCACAAGTCTCTAAGTGAACATCAGGAATCTTAACTTTAAGACAAAGCAGCGTGACTTTTTAGTTAAAACCTGGTTAGGAAAATTCCCCGCCTGATTCTAAACACATCCTTTCTGGAGATGTTTCAGAGCCAGGTCTTCCCACCCATTCCCAAACTTCACAGGTTTGTACCATAAGCATGCTGCAGACCTTGGAGTCCAGACCAGGCACAACTTTACTAGTCATTGCTACTGCCACAAAGGAAATTAAAATGGTTCTGAGCTGTTTTCTGAATCTGAAAGGACTCTTGAGCCAGTTAACACCAGCCTTCTACCTCACTCACTTGTGTCTTTTCGCACATAGCAAAGTTTCTTCCTCTGTCCTCGACTGGATTGCACTACCTGCAAATCAGCCAGCAGCGTATACATACCTCGATGGGGATGTGTACATAGCTAATACTGAAATGACTGCAGACAGGTTACCAATCTGTTAAAGCATTTGAGTACATCCTTAACCTGAAATATGGCTATGAATTATTTTTTTATTATTATTATTTGCATCTTAGGCAAATTCAGGAAAAACACGGTTAAGAAATTCTATTCAAAGGAAAGCGTACTGAATGCTTAAGGCTTCCCCGCTTCCCCTGGCTGGGAATCGTATACCTGAAATGGAGACCCACTGATTGATGTTGGTGTCTGACACTCACCATCGATGCCTTCCACGGATAGCTGCAGGCCAAGATTGTGTTGGGGATTCACCACCCAGTGATTACTGGTTGCGGTAATGTCAAACACCAGCCACCCTTCTTCTGCAGCCCAGATTGTTCGAGAGTCGAGCAGGAACAAATCTGAATCCCTGAAAAAAAGAAGCGTTAATTCCCAGTTACCGGGCTTTCCACTGGAGTCTCTATAGACATTCACATACATGCTTTAAGCAAAACACTTGGTCGGCCTTTCAGCAATAGGCAGATTATGCCAGAGCCGGGCTGGCGTGCTTTCCTGTCTAATCACCTTCAGATGAAGCGCTTTTCTGCTATTTAAAAAAGGGAGGATGGGTTGAAGCAGAGTTGAGGTGGTTTTGGGTTACTTTGCTGTTACAGTTAACCTTAGAGCTGCTGATGCAACTTCAGAAAAAATGCTTGCCAGGCACAGATTTGCAAAATTATTGTTTGCATATGCAAACTTGGTAATTGGGCAGACAATGCTGCTCATTATCCTTTCCACACATAATTTCCTGACTCTTATGCATAATTGTAGCATTGGTGCAAGCCAGCTGGAACACTGGTGTGCATATATTAACATATGTAATGATTTTTTTTTTATTTTTTTGTCTGAGGTTACAGATAATTGATTGAGGCAATAACCCTCTGCACAGTCACAGGTCTGCGTTACTTTGGATGGCAATTTTCTTTCAATTCATTGCTTGAATTTTTTAAAGGCCACTGCTGGGTTATTCTGGTTGAAGAAATACCAGAAAATGAGAAAGATCAGAAATAGAGAGGATTTCATGTATTTGAAAAGGGTGAAATCATTCTGGATTTACAAAACATTTCCTGGCAAATTGCTGTAAAAAGAAAATTTGAGAAAACACAGGTTCTGTAAAGGAAGGAATCTTCTCTTATCAGAAATTAAGAAAGAGATAAAACTTGGATGAAAAAAATGGATAGTGGTGCAGTTCCTTTATAAAAAACGACTTTACAAGAAGAACAAAGAAACACGGTGGAAGTGTCTAGACAAGTCCCGTAAGAGCTGCTTTTGTACTTACAGTGCACAAACATGATAACTTGTTTAAGTGTAATTATATCCTTTTGAATGAAGAAATATCCGTGGAAAATCCTTTAATCATGTCCTCAAAGCTTAAAGAAGGACTTATAAATTTTGTCACTACTGATTTGTCAGTGCAAATAAATATAACCTAGTTTACACAGTTCCTCTTGTTTGCACAAAATATCAAGTGATCAAAAATGAATCTGAGAAGTGCTGTCGGCACAGAGGCTTTTGTCTCACAGCTTTTAGTGATTCTTTTCCCTGTGAGATACCAAGAAATTAGAGGCTTTTGTCCCACGCAGATGACTCAAAACAGAAATGGAGTTTTCTTGCAATGTTTTTACTATCTAGCTTTCCTTTCAACCTTTGTGGACCAGGGCGTATAAGAGATGATGGCTTTTCTCCGTGAGCTAATGGATGTCACCGCCTCTGGCTCTGTGCTGGCTTACATGAAATTAAACTTCTGAAATTAGTTCCCGCAGAGCACGTGAGCACATCGCCCCGCGTGCGTAAAAGGAGGATTCTGTCGTTTTCTCACCAGTGCATGATGCTGTTAACCTTTGGATACGACATGACTGAATATGTAGATACAGCCAACGCTGCTGAGGGTGCAATTAGTGCTGCATGTGGCAGCCTGAGCAAAAGCAGTGCCTTTCTGTGTCAGCTCAATTCAGAAAGAGGAGGCAAGGTCTGATGCTTGCAAGAGATGTTTTGCAGGCGTGGGATTGTAACAACTGCAATTCCTCCCTTCGCCCAGCACATCTCTGCCATGGAGGAAGGCACGGGAGAAGGAGTTTTGCTTTCTTTTAAACAAAGTTTTGGATTGTGGAAGAAGCCCTGCATCAGCATTGAACTTGCTGCAACACTTTCTTGCTAACGCATAGGGGGTCCTATGGGGGAGTATTTTGGTGATGTTTGGGCAGCCAAAGCAGGTGGCTTAGGTAGGGGCTGTGGTGCAGCGAAGGAGAGCCTCAGCCCAGGTGTTGGGAGCTGCTCTCAGAAGCTCAGTCAGCTTTGCTGGGTGCACCTAGGACAGCTGAAGATAAACAGTATGGATAACCCCCTCCTTCCACATACGCATTATTTACAGGAATGTAAGATGCTTGAACTCTAACCGGGGGACAAATTTCCTGGGGTTTCATCCCCACCCAGAAGCAGTGGCCCTGTTCCCACTGTGCATGACGCAGCCGCATGGACACCTCCCGCCCTTCCCTGTTTACAACACGCTGAACAAAACGCATCCCAGAGGAGCCAGGGACAAGGGAGTAGTACGGATTGGCCCGTTCCGATGGCTGAGTCCAAGTTTCCAGAAGTAAAGGGTTTTTATATTCACATACTGCATCATTTAAGCATGGCCCCTGACTGGAACTCATGATTCACACAAGGTTTAGTTAATAGGGACTTGGCTTGCTTGGGTTTTCTCCCTTGTACTTTGCAGGTTGAAGATAATAGCAATAATGATAACTTTTTGTTTTTAGCTACTGCTCAACTGCAGTATTACTCAGAAAAACCAGCCTTTAAGCTTCCCATGCTGACATGATGCAATCAGGGTAACCAGACAACATGAGGCATCAAGTACCAGGGTGAGTCAGTCTGGGAAATTGTATAATGCGTTTGTTTTCCTGTAGTTACAGCAATGTGCAAACAATAGGCCTGGAGGGGAAGCCCGAAGTGAGAGAGATCAAAGGGACTCACTAAAGGGAAATGTCCTTCCCACACACACTTGGAACATTTGGACCCAAAAAGGCCCCGTGTCAGATGCTCTCTGGAGAAGTTCAAGCACTCCTGGATTAGCACTTTCCACTCTGGCCCACCAGCAGCGGTTGGGGATGGGATGCAAAACCTGACTGGTGTTGCAAGCAGAGGCTCCTGAGATTGTGGCGCCTGTTCCGATGAAAAGAAACCTCTTGTTCTTTTTAAAAGAACACCCTTCCTTTAAGTAAAATGCCCTGCTCTCCAAAGACTTATGGCAAACAGCGTTAAATCACTAGCTAAGAGACAGCAAGCCCTTTAGACATCGTTGTTGGACAACACATAATAAACACGGCAAAGAAATGTTATTCTGCTTAGACTTAAACAAAATTTGCTCTGAGGGCTCCCGTCTAATGAGTTGTCATATGAGACAAGGCTAGTTAAGTCTAACTGATGTGGCTGGTTTGGGTTTTAGGTTTGAGATAAAGATCAAAGCACAAAGGGAAAAGGTTTCTAGTGCACATCTCACCCTCTGTTACCTTACCTACAAACCGTACGTATATTTAGAGCATTCTTGGAGCAATGTGAATAATGGCTCTGCAACCAAGAGGCAGAAAAGCACTTGGGTTCCTTGGCCCTGCATTCAATCCCTTCATTTGAGAACTTCAGAGCATGTGAGAAACTGTACTGAACCTCCTACCAGACCAAGAGATAGGAAGAGGCACGTGATCCTCGTTTTACAGAAAATTAAGCTGGGACATGGAAATGTTAATGTCTCGATTAGAGTTACATAAACGATGAAGTCTGGATCCAGACCACAAGTATGTTTTGTTGAGACCACATCAAAATGGCTCAGCGTTCAAAGTACTTACATCAGCGGGAGTGTCAAAGCTTTTAGCAATGATAAAACTCAGGGCTTTCAGCTCAATTTTCTCAAGCATTGGGCTGTCGATGGAGGACAGGAGGTTGGCACTTGCCTACTGATCACTTCGGTAGTGTCTGGCGCTGGATGCCAGAAAGCAGAGGCACCTCCCGTTAGCACTCCCAAAAATTAGTCTACAGGTCATATAACTGCTGTGTGGTCTATGGAATTTCCTTAGTGAACTTGGTGTTTTCTGGACTCAAGGGTGAATAACAAGTATTGCAAAGTGAGGGTGGCTGAGGAGGATGCATGTGAGATCGTGTCTGGAAAGCAGCTGGCGTTACGGAGGTAGAAGGGCTGAAGCTGCCAAAGGGCTGTGTGTGACCAGGGATGTGGAGGGCGGGTGGCATGAGTGGGATAAGAAAGGGAATCACAGGGGATTAGTGGAAGAGAAAAGGACTGGAAGAAGTGAGGTTTGTGGGGGTGAGTAAAGAAATAAGGGGAGACAAAATACAGAAAAGGCAAGTAAGAGTATCCTGAAGGGAAACAGTGAGGAAGAGAATTGCCACATCGCAATGCAGTAATTCTAAGATAAGAAAAAGGATTAACAACCAAGAAGCTTCATGAAAATACTATGTATGGGCTCTTTGCCTTTTGCTGGGGTATATTTTCAGCCTCTAGAATGCACTTTGGTTTGTAGCCATAAACACTAGAAATGTATCTAAAAATCAGAAGTGCAGCATCTCTCCTAATCACCTGCCTTGAGGAGTTGGGGCATGAGAAAGCACATGGACTAACAAGAGAGACTCAGTGAAAGTATGAGAGTTGGCAATTTTGCAATAGCAAGGGAGAACAGGAGATGAAACTCTGCATTTGTAAGCTATAATGCTATAAGGTCTCTACTGCTTTAGGGTAGCCTTCTTACCAAACAGCACCTGCTTTTGCATCTGGTTTCTTCACTCACTTTCCCCATCCGCCTTGTCAGCTCTGTTATTTCAAGCTGCTGGTTGACAAGTGGTAGTAAACACTAATGAGCACTTCCAAATGGGATAAAAATAAATAGGAAGAAGGACAGCAGCGGAAGAGAAGGTGACTCTCGGTAACTTTCATTACGTTGCAAGCCAGGTTGATTTCTGTGACATGCTGGCACTCGGGGTTGTGGGCAGACCTGGAGCCCTGGCTCACCTGGCCGTGTCCCGGCAGCAGCCAGCCCAGGGCCACTGCCAGCAGGTCCTGCAGTCCCCTGCCTTTGTTCAGGTAATCTGCCAGCCCAAAGAGCACACCGAGGCTGCCTGGCAGCTGCACCACTCTAATACCTACCTGCTAGTTTGAGGAATTACAGATCTAGCAGTGTTTTAAACAATAACCATACTGTGACACCTTGCAACAGACTTCAAATTGCTTTACAAATATGGGTCAACCCTCCTGCTTCCGTTTTAAAGTGGGAAACACTTGAGGCACAGATATGTTAAATGTCTTTCTGACTTGGCATGTAAACCACAGCCACTAAGCCAGGAGCATAATCCTGTCCTCTTGACTGGTATTCTAACCCTAGAGGGGCTGTTTGGGTCACAGGCGTGGTGCAAGAGAGCAAGTTTACTAACAGGCAGCCCAAGGACAGAGCTGGCATGGGGGGATAGGGGCAATTCACGTCCAGGTTTGAGCAGGTGGAGGGAGGAGAAGGCAGAGAGGGCATCCTAGGAGGGTAAGAGGAGATCTGGGGTTAGAAGACATCTGTTTGGATTAAAAAACTGCAGTATCCAGATTCCAGTTTGCTTGGTGTCATTGCTTAAAGTCAGCTGCAGCTGTCCAAAGACAAGCTTAGGAAAATATTTTTCAGACTTTCCTACTTTGAGAGGGCCCCAGGATCTCCCTGGGCCTCTCCCTGGCACGTTTGCAACACCCTCTGTACACAGACCTGATGCAGCCCTCCTCCCACACCTTCCCTTCCTTGCGTGCCTGGGATCCCCTGCTTACCCTTCCCTCTCCCTCCCCGCTGATAAAAACCCTCCCCATGCCCCCGGGGAGGAGCTGCCAGCCAAACACAGCCTGGGGTCTCCTCCAGGTGATCGGTCTGAAAACTGGCTGTACTGGTGGTGAAACAGATCTGTGTAAATTTTGTTGAATCTTGGGAGAAATTAAATTCACTTTAAAATTTCAGCAGATTCTTAATTCTATTTTGTGTGTTTCTAGTAATCGTGTTCCCTTCCCTATGCAGTGTTTGAGAAGGGTAAGATCTAGGTTTTAAAAACTGATTAAAAGTGTCAATGGGAGTTTGTTACAGAGAGATGCAACGTGTTTCCTAAATATGAAGCCTCTTGTAAAAGCAGTGCTGAGAGAAATGAGGTTATATACATATCTCTGACAATTTATATACAGCTGTTTCTATTCAGCATTGAATCGCTGTTCATTAGTGCATCACTTAGCTGAGCTGAGCCCACTGGGGTATGCAAAAATGCCTCCTGCAGCTACTCAAGTGCCTGTGAAGAGTTGTGCCTTGCTAAGTGAGTTCAAGATTTGTCAGAGGTTTTGCAGGCGCAGTGGCTTTTAGGAATGGTCTGAAAGAGATAACTACATGCAGCTCTGTTCTTGGAGAGCTACAGGCTTTCCATGCTGAAGTTCCCTTGCTACTTGCTAAGAGATGAGTACAGTTATCAACTGACTTGCAGGTAAGTCACAAAAAAAAAAAAATTCAAAGCTATTGTCAGCACCTTTCTAGATGTTGTTAGTACTTGCAGATACCGTCATGGTGCTGGGGCACCACGTTAAAACAAACTATACCCTTCTTTGCTGCACCATCCCTAGAACGATCACACTGGTACTTAAAAAAGCTCCAAAAAGAAGGCACATCTGCTTCGCGGGTTGGGTGGGCCTAAGCCTTTCTTAGTTACTAGAATTACATGTTTCAACCCACAACATGGAAACAGACTCCAATGAATGGGAGAAAGGGGTCTGGAGAGGGGATTAGGTTTGATCTGGGTGCAGAAGTGGTGTAGTTTGAAGCACAAACTAAAGCGTTCCAGCTGCAAGTCAAACCCAGGAATGCATCGTGCAAGATCTTATTTTTCTGTAGGGCTGGTAACATGAGCATTCAAATCATTCACTGCCTTTGAAGCCTGTGAAATCCATAATGGCCACAAAGTGAACATGTAGCAACTACATTTCAATTACCAAAGGCTGGTCAAGTACCTGGCTTTATTCTCTCCAGTAACAAAACTCCCATCGACTTCAAAGGGGTTGGGATTTACTCCACAGTGCAAGTGCTGGGTCCAATGAAATCTGAGATGCGACTCTGGGATATGAGGTATTCTAGCTTCTGAAGGTGCAGACAGATGGGCAGGATCGAGCTCTGATGTTGAGGGGAGCTATACAGTCTGCCTTTTTTTCTGCAGCTTCAGGTTAATAAATTGAGGACGATGCCCCGACTGATAATCTGCCCCAGAACTGCATGGGTACTTTTTGAAAATACACAAGTTCCTATCAATTGCAATAGGAGTTAGGTATCCAAACTGCTTAGCTGCTGTTAGAAATCCCACTACGTATCTGCATGCCTCTTCAGCACTTAAGTCCCTTTGAAATTCTTGCTTTGGCCATTGCTTACAACAATAGTGGAGAGTCTGAGGGTAATTAGATATTTCTTTTGCAAAGTAGTTCACAAACTATTTCATGATTCCACTGTAAAAGCATCAAAGTTCATTTTTCTCAGGCTCATATCCATAAGCTTTATTTCGACATGTTCCCTGCATAGCTGCCCGAGATCAATGACCTTGAACACCTTGTAGGAAGCCTTGTGCCGTGTGATGTGTGCTCCCTAGCACTGGAATCTGCTTTGCTTTCCCGCAGCACCCAGGAGGGAGGAGACTGAGGCTTGAGCAGCACCCGGCTCCCTGATGACAAACTTTAGTTCCCGCTAGCAGGGTTTGTGACCACAAACAGGGACTTGATGTCCTGCTGCTCAGCACCCTTCTCAAGCCAGTCGCTGGCTTTATAAAACTCTCTCCCAGGCTTTTGGGTGAGTGAACCATGAAGACCAAACAGAAGTTGGACATGAGTCACTGGACTTTAAGTTATGCATACGAAAGCTTTGAGACATGTTCTATTAGTCAAAACATCAACTGTTTTCACAGTGTTTATGATATTAGGAACACTTTTGTTCATGAATGTACTTGTTGGCTTAAAGTGAATAACTGATGCTTTGTGCCTAAAGAATGCTGTACATGCCTTTTTATAAAGGAGATGTTGCCAGTTTGAAAAGCTTGCCTTGCAATGAATTCATAGATTTGGAAAGGCCAGAAAGAATATTTGATGATTTAGTCTGGTTTCCTATAAACACCTGTAATATTATCTTCAGTTTGACAGAGATATAATTTCTATTAGCCAAAGTCCAGAGTGGCATCCCATCTGCTACTAAGGACGGAGCTGGGCTCTCGTTTGTACCGCCAGGGCTGTTAGCCGTCTGTCTGCCCACGACTGAGCAGGCGGATGGAGAAGAGCTTCCACCCTGTGTTCAAATGTCGGTACTATCGAGGGGCAGGATTTCAGAAATAGTCTGCTGTGGGTGCTGCTGTTTGTCTGGAAAGACTTATGCCTGTATTTTTCACCAACAATGAATTGCAGACAAGAGATGTTGCTGGTTAGATACCTGCTAACCTGTCTGAACTTGTAAAGTAAGTCATTAATTCTTGAACTGCTCGTACTCATGGTTTATTTGAACTGAGGGCACACCATCACACCCTCCAAACTGGAGGCTCATGAGAGGCTTAACTGAAAATCAAGCCTTCAGCATATCCAATGGTCTCTTCACCCTCAAAGGAAAAAATCTCCAGCCAGCCTCAGCTTGGGCTTTTCAGCTGCACCCCATGCAGATTTTGTGGCCCTAGAAGCTGTCCCGATCTCTGCTGTGCGTTGCTGTGTTATGAAGGAGAGGCGATGCTGTAGCTGCCCCTGGGGAGCCTGGCATTGAGCTTCTGCGCCTTGGTGCACTTAAAGAGGAGACTTAAGGGGGGGCACAGGCCAGGAGAATACCTGGTATTTCAGATCCCGAAAGGCAATTCCAGCAATCTCCTAGGAGATCCCACTGCTCTTGTATCATCATAAGAGCACAGGGAGAGGGAAAACCATTTGTTTTTTTTGTTGGCCATTGTACCTGCTGTGCTCTAGGGAGAGGAATCTACAAAGCCAAATGCGAGCAAAGGTTTTCTTGCCTGCGTGGGGGAGAGGGTTTGGCTTTGTTTTGCTCTTGTTGCTAACAACGTCAGATGGGTCTGACTTTCCAGCCTGCTCAGGATGAGACAAACAGCCAAGGAAGCATCAAAGTGAATGGGTGTTTTTTGATCAACATTGGAGAGAGTTTGTTTTCTTTCTCCACTTGCCCAATGACACACTGACTTGGATGACTGGTCTGTGACAGAGCCGGCTGGAAAATGTCAGTGGAAAAATGCAGAAAAAGAGCAAATATTTTTACAAATGTTAGGGACAACATTTTTACCTTTGGTCAATCCAAACCAACAGGAATATTTTTTCAGGACAAACTGTTCAAAACTCGCCATTGCCTGTGCCAAAATGTATGTAAAGGGTGAATATGCATGAACACTCATTAAAAAAAGTGTTCCTGTGGTGAATATGACGCAGTAAAATTGCATCTAATCTTGCAGCTGGAACATCTGTATAATTAGCAAGATTCCTCACCTATTCCAGCCAGTGGTTCATGTATATGCCTGCCCTTTGCATACATTTCTTCCTTTAGGAATAAGAATTTGTGAAGGAGACAGTTTGCAGAAACACTTGATGCTCCAAGCAGTTGTATACCCATAACTATCCCCAGTGGCTACCTTGCAGCCCTCCCTAAACATAGTTTTAACAAACCTGTGGATGTAGCATCTTAAAATTAAGGTAATAAATGTCATCCTAACTCTGTCAGTAAGTTTCCTAGTGGGCACCTATCTCGCTAATCAGGATCTGAAGGAGAACTTCCCTGGCATCTGATGAGGAAGGACATTTACTCTAAGAACAGGTTTCTGGCAATTTCCTAATGCCCTGGCACGGTGGTGAGGGCCTCTTCATCTGCCAACACACATCTTGTTTCTGCTCTTCCCAAGAGTGAAAAGTTATCCCTGCAGGATTGTACCTGTATAACCTACTCAAGAAATACAGCAAAGGGAGGCTTCTATCTCTGGAAAGGCCTAAGATGGAATAAACTTAAATGCTTGTAGTAAGCAGGACATCTAACGGGTCCTATGCACATTTGTGGCTTGTTGCCTTCTCCTTTAAGAAAGCCTGGTTAAAAAGTATAGTTTGAATTATCATTGTTTGATAAAAATAGATTAATATTACCATAGCCCCCAAACCCTGCAAATAATTGTCATTAGAAATGCCAAGAGAACCGTGAGTTTTGACCCATAAAATTGGAATTTCAGATGTGGAAGAAAACACACCTGTATTTAAATACTTTTACCATACAGCAAAGCTGGTAGAAATTCTCACCATTTAAAAATGTTGATAAGCTTTCCTGTCATATTTTAATGGATCAAAAAATGCAAACAATTTTTTTTCTGCATTTTTATTAGCTCTTATAAAAATATAAAGCCTCCTTTTTAAATCCCTAGTGTTTCTCTTTTCATAAACCTAAATTAGGGCTGTAGTATTATTAGCCCATATTTAGTAGTCCTAGAGAATAACTTCTGACCAGCATATGACTGTAAATACTTTTCATGTAAATAAATGCAATCTCACTTTTGGTAGGATTTGTATGTAAAAGAAATATGTGCAAATGAAATTAAGTGCCTTTGATAAATGGTTTGGGATTGCTGATTAATTGGAACTAAAAACAGATGAGAAAATTGAACATATGTTCTTACTCAAGTTCCCTGGAGGATTTGTCAGGGAGCTTGGTACACATTAATAATTGCTTGGAATGGATTTAATAGCTCATCTTGTAGTTTTGCACACACAAAACAATCAGTCAATATAAAAAGCATGGTGTCATCTGTCTTTGTTAATTAGGGATCTCGAATGCCTTCGGTAATAAAGGCTAGTAATTAAGCTACAATTGGTAAGGAAGCATTCGGATGTGGGTTTGCCACCTCAGGATCCATAAGCGGCAGGAGGAAGAGGGAAGATCTTCCAGAAATCTTGAAATACTCTGAGTTTATGATCTTTTCCTGCACTAGCACACAGCCAGGCTTGTTTGCTGCTCAGCTACCGGCTGCTCCCAGGGACAAGAGTGACAGCGCTGGGGATGCTCCTGGGGGCACGTGGAGGCTCACAGGGCACCTTCTCCCCATGCCTTCGGTGGCTGACCAGACATGGCAGCTACGTGCCCACTGCATTAGCATCGACTGAGACTTCACTGTACAACCCTGATGCCTAAGCCCAGCTCTTCAAACATGTTTGATGGCACCAGTATTACTAAAAATATTGGACATAACTTTTTGAAGGAACATACTGTGCTTGCACGTTCATCGGGATTTGCCTGTGGGTCACTCACCTTCCCGGGTGCTCCTGGAGTACCTGGTAGACACTAATCTGGAACGTTTCGTTATCGAAGCGTTCGCGGATGTAATCCTTATATATCCTGAACTCAGCAGCCGTCACCGCTTCCCCCTCCGGGATTCTGGAGAGATCAAACCTGAACTCTCGGTAGTGGCAGCGCTGATGGTGAAACTCTCTGTCATGCTCCACTGAAACAGAAAAACAGCCCATTAGCCACCTGCTTTGTTCCCTTTCCCCTCGCCATCAAACAAGCTTGTGAGTTGCCACAACAGAAAAGGGCAAGAATATCTGATTGCAGCATCTCATGCTGTTGTTCGGTTCATTAAAGCACGTAGGAAATACATGACTCTATCTGGGCTATTATACGCATATATGTGTTTATCAGACTCTCTTTGAAACAGTTTTACAGCTGGCTGGTACAGGGTGTGGGTGACCGTTGTGTTTTAATGATTTTTGGCAGCTTCATGCTTGACAAGTGACTCTGGACATTTGCCACCGATAACGACCAAGCTGCTGTGGGAAGGAGCTGAAAGAAACAGATGGGGCTTTTCAGGAGTGCTGGTTCTTGGCCTGACTCTGCTTCTGAAAATTACACATGCACACATGCCTACCCGCACACATATATACACAAATTCCAGTCCTTGAGGCTTTTCATGCCAGTGACCCACATTCAGTGCCAGCTGAATTCATCACAAACTCACAGCCCCGCAAAGGGTCAAAGCTTTCATTTTAAAGCATCTGTAGTGATCAGAGCTGTGAAGCAAATGTTCAAAACGAGGACCTTCTTCCAACTCCCAACCCTGACCATGAAATAACACAAAGTGCCAGAGTCCTCCCAAAACAGTGTTAGGATGGTGCGTTTTCCCACCGAGTGACAGGTCTGCCTGCCTTCTGATGGACAGCTGATGGTCTCGTGTAACACTGCTTGTGGATATTGAAGCTGAGGGTCAGTGATGTGAAGAAACAAAGATTTCGAGACTGTCCTCTAGCAAGGGGGAGGAGAGGTGTCAGTGCCCCACCCCAGCACATGAAGTGAAGCACCCTTCTTGGAACAAATTCCAAATTAAATAGACAAGTCGGACAAAGGAAAATGGGGAAACAGAGATACAAGGGATGAACTGACTCGCCAGATGTCACACTGCACGACATTTTAAGAGCTGAGATTTGAACCAGGGACTTCCCGTATGTCCCAGTCCCATCGTCTGTCCACTTGACCTCCCTGCAGCTCGACTGCACAATTCAAGTAGTTAGCTCTGAGATTTTCTTGGCAAAGAATGTGTGTCTTTCTACAGGCCTGATTCTCTTCTGGCAGCAGTAAATCCATTGTGTAAATCCATTGACTTAAATGGAATTACTCCTGAAAAAGAGGAGTTTCAAGCCTGAATCTGGAACGTGCTATTTAAATTTACAGCACTGCACGGTACAGATGTATATCAGCACTCGCGAGGGCCTCCCCTGTGGCAGGGACGGAGTGTGGGGAGCCTCCAGGAACCGGGCTGTGTCCAAGCGCTTACACAGAGCAGGTTCAAGCGCTGCTTTGCTGGCCAAGATTCAGCAGCTGGCCACGGGCTCTTCTTCCTCTCGCACATTGCTTCTGCAAGGAGTCCAGGGCTCACAGTTTGCCACTGTATGATTGCTGTTCAGGGAAATACTTCAGAGCTCTTACTAATAGCTGGGATTCATCTTAGAGGAGTTTTTTAGGTACGAAACCCCTAAACTTTCCAAGACAAGGGCCATTAAGTTCAGCAAATGGTTTTATAGGTTGAGCAGTCTTAGCGTGCACTGAATGAACAAAGTTACAGTTGCACCTCTAGCTATAACATCTCGCACAGCCTCAGGAAGATCACTCAGTCTCTCATACCCTGAAGTGGGGGAATATTGTGAATATTCACCAGTGTTTGTAAAACACTTGGCAGGCTAAAACTGCCCTGTAAGTGCTAGAACACTATTAAACGTGCCTCAATCCCTTTCCTCCAAAGTATTCTCAGCAGAATAAGATACAAGGAGTATGATTTCAGTCTCAAAGGAATTTGTCTGCACCTAAATTATAGAGGGGAGGAAAAAATATTTTAATATGGAATAGCTCCTTTAACCACAACTATAGAAGAATGAATATAATGTTGTGTGGTTTTAGTTATATTACGGATAACATCACCAGCAGGGTGTATTATATAGAGGTCTAGCAGTAGGATGTACCAACATGATTTGCTTCCAAAGACACAGGAAGGCTGAATTTTCAAAGGAAGGTGGTTGCATCTTTTCAGTGTACATATGTGATGACAACTACATCGGCCAACACTGGTCTTTAGCCGCACTTCATACACAAAGTCTGACAACAAACACCTGAAGATGAAACTTTTTCGGGTGCTGCTAGAGTTCACAGTGATTCCCACTGCAGAGCCCTAGAAAAAATGTGTCATATTAGTAAGAAAAATTAACGGCCAGGGTCATAAAATAAAGAGCCCTGAAGTTTGAACTTTCCCATGCTTTGCAGATGTTTGGATATAGGGTTTTGGCCTGAGCCATCTTTAGTGTTAAAGCAAACATTCCTGTGGCTATAGTCATTAAGATCATGAAAATATGTGGATATGTAACTGAAGAAAGAATCCCAAGAAACCCTTCAACTCAGTGTTTATTGTTTTTCCCCTTTTTCTTTGCACTCTGGACCTATCTGCTGACCCAGAAGTAACAAATCCTTTCAGAACTAATTTATGAGAAACACTGACCCTGAATCAACATCTGTTAGATGACTGCAGTAAATCTTATTACATAATTAAACAGCAAAATCTACGTTAAAATAACGTTAAGGGTCTGACTTGAACTCATAAAAGCAAGACTCTTCACTATGAAGGCTGAAATCCTATCCTTAATTCATGCTGCTGTGCGTTGGTATTTGTGAACATATGGTACAGTATATATGATCGCGCACTTTTTGTAGACCCCAGTATACAAATACCATAAGCACAACAGCACGAGGTAAGCAAGGGAGCGCTCGAGAAGGCTGAGTTTCCCGAGTTTGATAGGTGTCAGTCAGACATTTGACAATACTGCAACTGGGTAGTTTCCAATTAATTACCTGAGGAGTTTGAAAGGGGGGAGTGTTTTTTAGTGTGTGGGTTTTGTTTTTTTTTAAAGAGGGGGGGCAGATAGTGGTATTTTAAGTGTTCACCAAAACAGTTAAGAGAATTGCTACAGCTCTTTGAATACAACTGTAGTTTCTCCATTGGATCTATAAAATCCATGATCCCTATTGTCATAACATACCATAATGAGAACCTTTTGGTCATTCTTGAAGGACTTAATCTCAGCTGTTTGTCAGCCATTATGTGTTAAAAGCTCCTTTAAAAGTCATCAAGCAATATGAATATTTGCTGGGTATACTTACTAGCCCTTCTGCCCAAAGAACTTGAATTCATGTTTGTCCCAGGTTCACAGTTCTTACAAATCACTACTACCCAGAGGCTTTTGGTGAATGGTTTTAGCCCAGTTCCTGATTTCAAACATTGGAAATTCCAGCTCAGAAACTGTCACAATTCAAATGCCTTGGCAAGGCAGCTGCTTGGAGAGGAAGCCAAAGCTCTGGATGTGCAACCAAAGGTTGTAAAATATGAAAGGGAAGAACACCCTTGAAAAATAATTCTGCTATGAAGCAGACTGTGTGCCTTAGCTGTGGGAAAACAGTGGATTTCCTCTCCTAAAGAAACAATCCAAAGTCACTCACAGGTGATGCATGTGTAAATGTGTGCCGCTCCTCATTTCTAGAGGTGGCATCGCATTTTGGAGGCACAACCACTGTAGCCAAATTATGACCTAATTTAACACATGGCTCAAAATCTGCTGGTGCAAAGTAACTCTTGGGCATGGTGAGTGTGGCAGTTAATCGTAGCTACGGTAGATGGGGATCATCAGACACTCCCTTTGGCATAGTCCTTTGAGAAAGGAAATGTCGAGACGATGGGACATGAGAGCTGTAGGATGGAGGTGGACAACAAATTTATGAGAAAATAAGCAAGACACCAAAATGTGTGCAGGACAATTAAGGTGATCCAACCAAAACAAGCACGTCTTAGGTTAGTGCTTATCAGTAAATTTGCCACACCTCTGTTGCAAATATGCAAGTAAGCTCAGCACCTTTGAAAGTCTGGCCTTGACTATCTGTCCACAATCTGAATGCTGCACAGACTGCACTCGTCTACCTGATACAGATAGGGGTCTGATCTCTCTGAAGTCTTTTGTCTCTCCAAACCGACTCTGTTGTGGCATTATTGTGATGCAAGAGGAGGCAGGACGGCACAGTTGTGCAACAACAGGGATGGTTAAAAGAAAACAGGATGGATACATGTGCTCAGGTGTGAAGTAGCCAGGTATCAGATCCGAAAATATGGGAAAGCTGGAGATAAAATGTCAACAAATACTTGGTACTTGTTTTGACATGTCCTAAAGTGTACCCTTCAGATACAAAACTTGAAAACATTAAGATGCAGGGATGCAAAAGTGTAGTTGTTGACACCTAGAACTTGGAGCTATACAATTGAAACCAGTACTAAAAAAGTAACGTTGGACAGAAAAGCTTGCGATCCTGGTTTAGCACCCCAGGGTACCCAAACTTCTAAAGCAAATGACACATCAGCATAAAGCTGGGAAACTTGAACTGATCCCATGTTTGGTCATTTTCACAGCAAAACATGTTGAGACTAGAAATAAGAGCCCCAACTATTTTCAGCTTCTTTGTAAATCACTACTGGTAAGTGAAAAGCCGACCTGAGCTGATTCTGTAAACACGGGTTGGACCACTGGTTTTGTAACACGGATTGATGGTAGGCAAGGCATGATACATGACAGCAAAGATTATGTTGAGACATAGCGTGCAGTAGTTATTACTTCTCTCTACACATACCAAAGAAACCATACTGTTTTAGCCTTAGTACCAAGCGCAGTAGCACAATGTCAATCACTAACTCCATGTGTCGAGCAAAGAACCAGTGAATCACAGCAATAATTTTCCAAGAATGACTGTGTTAAAAAATAATTATTGCAGAAGCGTTAAAGAGCTAATCCAAACCCCAGAGAGGTCAATAGAAATATTTCCACTAATTTCAATGGATTTCATGGGAGGCCTTACTTTTGCCAATCTACCTACCCAAGTATTTTTAGGCTTTTGTTTTCTGAAGATGTAAAAAATCTTTTTCACAAGCAAAGTAAACACTAGATGAATAGGTTCTGTGAATAGGCTGCCAAACTGGAAAAGCTTCGGTAATTCCATACCACCTCCTCCCTGGCACATTTGGGTGATGCACTTGGAATAGATTTTGAATATTTAAACAAGTAAAAACTTAAATTTTCCTTTAACACTTTCACCTGATAATATGTTAATTGTTTTTATAAGGCACTTTAAGAGTAGTTGTCTCATTTATTGTAGTGCTCACAACAATTAGAGTGCTACTTGTTTCTCATTTACAATGAAAAAAAGCACCAGAAGGAATGTGCAGTAGGGTGTCTGTAACTTCTTCGCTCCCAAAAAAGGCCAGAAGGGATTTGTAAAGGACTTTAATCTCAAATAGATTAAAGGTCCTGAATTCCTGAGACTGAAAGATAAGTCAAAAGAAAATAGATTCCAAAAGACAACACCCCCTCACCTCAGCCTCTTGGCCAGGCAGGAGACTCGACTGCAGAGCCATCAGCAGTTGCCTGCGAAACCCCTAAGAGATTTGGATGCCAAAAAAAATCTGCCACACTCCGGCATCAAGGTCTAACAGGTTTTCAGAGTCTACCTGTGCCTGGCCCCAGGGACTGAAGAAGTCATGTAGGTGAGTTCAGTGGGTAGGAAAGTCTTTATCGGCTTTGCCTCTGATAGCTGCAGAGCTGCATAAAATGAGTGCTATTTCTTCAGAGATGGCTGAGGGCCGGCTGGCTTGTCCAGTGAGCCTGTGGATTTTAGCCTTAGTGTTTTCATGAAAGGGCAAACTACACTTTGAGTTACACCATTTTCACCCAGCGGCGCAAAATCTTGTTTGAATTTTCCTAGAAAAATTACCTTTAATTCCCTCCATCACTGCCCCTAGAGATCCAAGCCAAAACTTCAGAAACTCTCTTGCATCATTTCAGTGCAGAGCACGAGATTCCTAGAAACTGGCTGCCCTGGGACCACCAGCTCCACCTGGGGTCCACAAGCATTTTTAGCCTACGTACATTACTGCTTTCAAAGGGAAGGTCCACTCCTATCTACTGCTTCACCCTGCTGTCTCCCTTGGGTAATGGATTCAACTGGAAAATAATTTTCCCTTTCTCAGATGAGTTTTCAGGTGGATCCCGTCCTCGCCCGGCTCACCGCGGTGCCCCAAGAGCAGTGGTGGCAGGAGGAGGACCAGGGACCTCCCAGCATGGCGGGAGGGAGGGCTGGGCCACCCCTGGGACTCGGGGCTTGCGGCGGTTGTGAAACTGCGCTGTAAATTTTCAGGATGCCAAATTTGAGATCTCTTGATGGGATTCTAATTAACAGGCATTAAATGTTCCCTCTAGAAATTGCACTTCTTTGTCTCTAAATTGGTGGATAAAACCATGTCACTTATGAAATACAGGCCTCTTCTCCTTATGTTAGTGAGGTTCAAGAAGGAGGAAACCAATTAGGGGAAGGATCCAGTGGTCTCCGCAGCTGAAAGAGCCTATTGGGCTCAGCGGGATTCCCAACTGAGCAAGAAGTGCAAGGTCAGTCCTTATATTTTTCTGCGGAAAAGGGGGAGTATAATAAAGATTGCAATAATGTCATGCCAGGCCACAGTCTGCTAAGGCACATGTTTCCCTCCTCATTGTGCTTGACAGCAAGAGTTACAGGGGCAGTGGCAGTAAATTTATAATGGCAAGAATTTGGGAATGCGAAGTTCTGTGATTGGTTTTCATTTGCTTCATCCTCTTGGCTACAAGATTTACATGCTGACATTAGGCAGCTAAAGCAGCAGTTAAAGAAATATTTGAAGAAATAGTTAAAGAATATAAATTGGGAGTCCTATAAATGGAGTAGAGCAAATGTCCTGGGTTGTGTGATGAGATTTTTTTTTTTTTCAGAGGGTGATAAAAACAGCATTTGGAGGGCTTTTTTACATTGTGATTGGTTTTCATTTGCTTCATCCTCTTGGCTACAAGATTTACATGCTGACATTAGGCAGCTAAAGCAGCAGTTAAAGAAATATTTGAAGAAATAGTTAAAGAATATAAATTGGGAGTCCTATAAATGGAGTAGAGCAAATGTCCTGGGTTGTGTGATGAGAATGGGATTTTTTTCAGAGGGTGATAAAAACATAAAAACAGCATCTTTTTTACATTGGATAATTGCAGCTCTCCAACTCATCTAAAAGCTACTGCAGGTTTTTGGAGAAACCTAAGGAAAAACAAATGCACCCTTGATTTTGGGCTGTGAGATAAGCTTACTAGAAAAATAGTCTGTGGTTTTTCTATAACTCATTAATGCATCCCATCGCCAGGGACTGCCGCCATCCTGCCACTTCTAAAAACACAGTCTGTCCTTCAGCCACGTGCCCAAGGCCCCAGGCATTCAGGGGGGTCTGGGCTCATCTGCCAGAGCTCTGTCCTGATGGTCTCGTTCCTGTCTGCCCTTTGCAGAAGGGGCTGCTCTGAGCCAAGGCAGTGCTCAGCAAAAGGGAACCTGCACCCAGACGGTTGGTGCTCATGTACCCATTTTACAGCCAGGTAAAGGGAGGTGAAGGTGATAAGCTATTTCTTCCGTGGTAAATTCAGTGTGTGGCAGGGCAAAGTCTTGCCCTGTCTATGGGTGGAAAGCAGGACTAATGCATTAATTTCAAATGAGATGAAAACCAGGCTCCATAAATTCTGATCCCCAAGCCCAGAGGTTAGAAAGTAGGGGGATTCGAAATTCTTTAGTGCTCACTCTGCAAAGAGATCTGGGGTAAGCATTTTTGCTTCGAAAGGGGAAAAATAAAAGCCCTCTGGAGTTAATATTCTTCCTTTAGCCATCACTTCATTTTTTCAGCTTTCAGCATGAAGATGGTGTTGCCAGCAAGACCACCTAGCCACAAACCCAGCAGGGAGCTTCCAAAATTCTTCTAAACACTGACTCCTTGTTATAAATTGAAAAGTGGTAATAGCAACAGTGCATATCACATCTGTGCCAGGCTTTGGGCCTGGGAAGGAGCACTCTCCCTACTGCTGAACACAACTTGGAAAGATCCTTTCAGTCCACACATGTATCAGCATTAGCCATTTCTTTGTCAACAAATCCCTTAATACGTACGCTTTCTATCATGTACAGATGTCCAAAAAATAATGGAATACTGTACTACAAGATTAAACACTTTAATGTCAGCATATGTGTTGCATGACTGAACAATGGTATCATTGTGCGTGTACAAACAGTGGGTTGAGGGAAGATGGGTTTAATTATCTCCAAAGCAGCAGCAAGTTCTTCCTGACTAAATTGAACTTCAGCTAGCAAGGACTGCTCAGGGCAGAAATTGGTATTTCTCTAACAAAATGCCTGGGCCCTTTCTGATGTTCTTCCAGTGTTGGGGTTAGTGTCGTACCCGCTTCAGGCAGGGCTTTGGAGAGCGATGTGGAGCCACCTGCTTCCCTGGGAGCTGTGCTGCCAAGGAACACCGTGGGGGGTGAGAGGAGAGTCACCACATCCTCTTGCCCCACGTGTCACTCAGGAGACTTTTAAGTTAAAATTCCTTAGGATGGTAGATGGCAAAGGGAAAACATAATAATTGGGAGGGAAAGGACAGAGAGAAGTGTGTGTGCTGCCTTCTGCATTTAGAGACATTTCCCTGCCGGGATTTCTTTGCAGGCACTTTAAGGCAATGCTGGATGGTAAAACTATTTCTCCTTAAAGACCATCCATGAAATATGTGGGCAGGTTATGCACGGGTAATCCATTTTCTTTTCCGAGTGTGCCCTGATCGGTACCTGCTTACGCTGTGGTTTCTCTGCTGAAATCAGAGCCAGACTAGATGAAAGGTATTGTGAAAAATTTACACGTGGGACTGCTCTGTGAACACGAAACTCTCCTAATAGTAAACAGACCAACCGTGGTGCGAATCCTGATGCTGAGTTTGCAGTGTCTGTATGTGTATCTGGGGAAAGCAAAGTTAAATAAGCAGGGAAGAGTTGTGTTTCTTCAGAATACCTTATTCACAGCCTTAGCATGTGAAACACGGCAGCACATCGTGCTGCAATCCATCTCCAGCTGCTGTAACGCACTTAGGATTGCTGCGGGATTTGGGGTGTGTGAGGGAATGGAGAAATGGGGGGGCGACAGGGGAAAGAAATAAATGGGAGTTGATGAAGTTGTTCCTTTAGACAGACTCCCTCTATTTCTACCTGCATCTTCCAGCAATCCAGTATAAGGAAATCTCCCGCAGGGCCTCCCCTCATCAGCCTCTCAAATCTCGTTTCTCTTTGCCCCTTCACTGGGAAGGGGGAACCCAGGACAGTGCTGACCTGGGGATTTGCCCCCAGCAGCTCTCCCTTTCCCAGCACCTTGGGGGTGGTATTTTTCCAGAGACAGAGAGGCACACTGGGGACTGTGGTGGTGCTGCAAAACGTGGCTCCTCCTACGTCCTCCCAACTGGCCAGAGCTGTAGCCATCACAAAGTGTCTCAAGCTCTCGCGTGGTCACTGGGAGCGGGGTTAACTGAGGCTGGTATTTACCCTTGACAGACTGCACCACCGACAGGTTGGGGCTCTTGCTTCTCTCTGTGTATCTGAAAGAAGGGGATGGACCTGGACAGCAGCTCAGAGCTGGGGACTCCTGCAGTTCCCTGCAGGGACTGTGGGCTGCACAGGGCAGGCTAAGGCAGCTGCAAAGCTTCCTGCCCAACAAAGGCAATCTTAGCTCTTCTCTACACCCTCCTCTAGAAACGTCCCTGTAGTCAAACTGAGCAGTGAGCAAAATGACAGAGAGAAGCTCATCATTACTGCTGCTTTCTTTTCTTTGTCTGCACCGTAATGCATAGCATGGAATATCGCAGCCTAAGAGCAGAGGCGATGCTGCTGTCTACTACATCCCCTAAACCCTAAATCCTCTGGATGCAGCTGTGGGAGGTTATGTGAAGATGCAGGAATACATTTTTCTTTTCCTTCTCTGAACAGAGATGACTGCTGTATTACACTGCTCTCTCTCTCTTTCTGTAATTTGGGGGACAGTGAGGCTGCTTTCCTGGTGCTGTGAAATCAGTGAGCTGTATCTGGTGAGGTTAACTTCACGGGGAAGCTGTGCCAGCATTAGGTGTGAACTCCAAGTCACACATTGTGCCAGTGCATCCAAGGGTCAAGGAGATAGTGGCAGCCTGGGGAGAAGGGGGAGGAATCAGGGACGAGGGTCAGGACGGTGGAGGCTGAGGTGGCAGCCGCAGCACAGAAAAGGGTAGTACTGGTCTAGAGGAGAAAGCAGGGTGATGGGTGCCTCAAGGGGGAGGAGGTTGCAGAGCACAAAGAGGGAGAAAAGTTAGTGACAATATGGTTCATTGAGAAAAATAATCCCCCAGTCCAACAAGCAGACAAATGGGGCCCAAGGTGCTTCCTGCAACCTGCTCTGAGGCTGGAGGCCTCTCAGAAAATCACTGATGCAAAAACCAGCAGTCTGCCCTGTCTGCTTGTACACACAGTGTTGAGCAAATGGAAACACATCCCCAGGCCCAAGGAAGGAGAGACAAGTGGCTGAACAGATCTGGTCAGAAATAATGTGTATTCAGCTAGGGAAGATAAGAGGCAGTATGAAAGACTACTAAAGGGAAACCTAAAATGGGCTATTTGGGATGAAATGCAAAATTTGGAATAAAAAGATCCAGGTCATTCTTGAAAGCTTCCAAGTGTGAAACAATTCTTCAGCTTGGACCAAATTTCAGATCGGGGGAAGGCAAGAAAGTTTCCCCGAAACATTTTTAGCCAGCTCTAACCTAACCTCACATAAAGGAAGACAACCCACTAGTGACTGGTAGTCAGGAAGGGTGCTCATCCTCGGACGGTGAGGACAGCAGCACTGCAAGCTTCCCTGCTCTTCTGAGGGTGTCTGCTCATACCCCACTATCTGCACAAGGGAAGGAAGCTGGGAGCCCGCAGCACAGGCACCTTGATCTGCAAGAAAGCATGTGCAGAAGACATGCAAAGAAAACCAAATTGTGATACAGTAACTCTTCAATGCAATGATTTGATCATGCAGAGATGCGACAGCATCAAATTATGCTCTTGCATTCCAGTAAATACAGTGGGGCAAAGTAAGAAGGCTTCAAATGTATTTGATAAATTAGATACCGGTCATAATAAACAGCCTGAGCCAGTAATCTTGGGAAGGTCACTACGCAAGTGTCTCTGATGTGTTTATACGAAACAGACAGAAATGGCTAAAGGTAACACCAATGCCCTGGAGAGTGCGTTCATCCACTGTTTGCAAGGCCAGACTCCTCTGCCTTACACTGGGGCAGTAGGAGAGGATATTGCCTACCAACGGAGTTTCATTTTTTTCCAAATCTTGCTTCCAGAGCATCAAGAACTTTATGAAAGTTGTGCTCGTAAACTGATGCTTTTCAAGCTTATATGCTGCTAATTATCTTCCACTACATGATTTTTTCAAGTTGCCTTCTGTTCCTTATTACTATTGGTGTATTATTATATAGGATAAAGTTACTTAATACAGCAAAAGATTCAACAACATTTGCAAAACTGATACAGAAGGAAGGACTGGATTCTAGACTGGTACAGCTGGTTTAAGGTATTTTAGAAGTAAATGAAATCAAATGAGAATTTATAATCCTTCCTGAGGTCTGGATTCCATCAGACTAAACTCATTAGGCATTAAGGTGCAGGTGCAGCTAAATAAAGGATTGTTCTGCTTTCCTTAATACCATAGATTCACATCTTGAGTTCAAAATAAAAGTCTTTTAAAAGCACATGTATATATTGTGCATCTACTGGCAACACTTGAAAGAGAAAGTTCAGCTGATGGAATCTTAAATGCCTCATTTTTGTCAAAAGAATGTGCCCGTTTCTGCACCGGCCGTGCTAAGGGACACGAGTGGAGAAGTGACTGCACATTGGCCTCTTAAGGCTTATTCATTTCATTTGCATTAGACTTCCTTTCATCTACTGAGCAGCTGCCGAAATAAATAACATAAATCTAATTAATCCTTCTTTAATATTGTATTGCCACAACACCACCAGCATCCCCCCAAATATTCCAGAGTTTGGGTCTACACCTGCACAGGCTCTCTGGGAGGAACACGGCGGGAGTCACAGGCGCAGGGAATTGAGCCTTTTTTGTGGTTTACTGTGATAAAAGGAAATAATTCAATAACCAGTTTGCCAGGTCTGAAACCATATGACTTGCTGGATTTCTTAGCTGAAATCCCAGATTCTGGTTTTGTTGAGAAAGTAGTTTGTGGGATATTACAAAATAACCAGTCGATGTCAGACATGCGGCCATCAGATAAGAATCTCAGCCTTTGATTGTAATCAGCAAAATTTCAACTTGGAATGTATACACTCCGAGCTGTGCCATAAGACCGCAATCGGCTGGACCTTTTGAGCTTGTCTATGCAATAACAAACATCTGTGCCTTTCTCGGTCAGGCAAGCGCTGGGAGATTAGGGGGCAACAAACTATTCAGCGGAAAGGTTCGTCTGCCCTGGAGGGGAAATCCCTTCAAGAGCAGAGCTCGTCTTGCATCCTACTGTTACATCTATTGCGTGTTTTTCAGGTGTTCTGTATGTGGGAGGTCCAGTGATATTAACACAGTTTATAAACCAGGATTATTAGATAGAAATACAGTGTTTGGAGGGATGGGAGGAAACATTTTGGAAAATAATTATTAGAGATCTCAATTACTGCTTAAAAAGATACTCCAGAGTGCCCTTTCTCATGAAAGTGGGACTGTGTGACCTATTTCACATTTTTCTTTGAGATCATCATGTTTCCTCTGTGCTGCCAAGACAGCTGAGATCAGGTGGGGCACTGAGCACAGCCTCCCGGGTTTGAGACACGGGAACTGAAGAGGAGGTCATCGCCCAGCAGTGGTCCTCGCTGCCAACCACTGCACATCCACTCGCTGTCTTTTTGCCTTGTAGCTTATGCATACAATCTTTTTGCTTTCTAGGAATGTTTGCAGTGCAACACATTTATTTTTATGGAGAAACAGGCAGGGAACTGTTTATTCTTTTAATAATTTGGTATATGGGTCTGAGAACTATGAATATTAAAGATACCTAAGTTGATGACATCCACATATATTTCTGTTGGTAGATGTAAAATGCTAGTGTCTTAGAGTGATGGCAAGCTTAAACTATTCTTTCAGAAATGTCCTCAGGAAGACATGTGTGTGTATATATATATGCATTTATAGAGTGTGTGAATGCGTCCCCTTTACACTTTAAATGTTGGTGGCCAACACCCCAGGCATAACAGCATCTGAAGGTCAGGGGAAGATTTATTTTCAGTTTAATTCCCACCCACGATCCCTATTATACAAGAGGAATTTTTTTTTTGGTACAAGATAAGCCCGTCATGACATCAGCAGCACCTAGCCCTGCATACCACACTGCGGATCGCAGGGCTGGATTCCTGACACTGAGCCTCTCACTAGGGTTGGGCCATCCAGGCCTCCTGAGTCAGCCCCTAACAACAACATTTTCTGTTTTGTTTTGGTTTTTTTGTGTCTTCAAACACAATTTTGCAATTGCAGTTCTGGGGTAAAAGATCAGCTGTTGTAATACACCCTCACGTCCTCACATTGGTTTGGTATGAATGAAGGGAACGCAGTTCATGTCCTGTTGTGTGCAACTATTAAAAATAGCACAGAAATGAGAGTATGGCGTTTATGAAAGTGTCTCTCATGGAGCAGGAACACAGATCATTCTTCTCCAGCTCGGTCTCTTGCCTACCAGTCACTACCCTCAGCTGCTGGACTACAACTGCCAATATGGGGAGGAAAGACTTTCAGAGTATTAAGACACACTGACTTAGATTTTCCCCTACTCTGTAATATTTTCAGTGAAACGGCTCTCATCTCACAGTTGTGGACTAATGAGCAAAATGGCAGTTACTGTTTTCTGAAAAAGTATTTGGGGTTTGCTTGAATGTGTTCCTGCATCATTCTGTATTCTTTCATGTATTTCTGTATTCCCTGTGTCAGGTTTTAATGTGGCATAACGGTCAGAGATTTCTGTGGATATGGAGTCTAATATTCCTCTAATTTGATTATAATGCATGCCACTGAGTTGCAGGAATGGTTGTATTCAGAGGTCAAAGTTGTGTTCACACCAATGAGAGAAGTTTTACACCACATGTCCGATTAGCTGCTCCTTTTCACCTGTCTCAGGAGACAAATGATTCATCATGTAGTGCTGAAATATCTTCATCTTCTGATTTGGGCCAAGATTTAAAAGAGTGGTTACTGAAAAGCTGCTTTTTGGGTTGAAGAGAAAGATCTGTGCTGAATGATTCTTTTTCAGCTCTTCTCTTCTGCAGTTGATTACAAGTATATTTGTGTAATTAGGGGGCCCAGTAGTAATGTTGTTAAAATACAAGTGGGCACATTTATTGTTTCCTCCAAAAGGAAACAACCAATCTCCAGCAGTTCTGGTTTTTCCCTGTCTCAACTGACCATTTACTGCTTTATGTAGCTAGCAGATTGTGAGGCTAAAGTTACTTCTTTTTTTTTTTCTTTCTATTTCTTTTTGTTAAAAAGAAAAAAAAAATCCCCTCCTTTCTTTAACAAATGCTGGATTTTTTAAGGATACGGTCAGAAAGGGGAACTTAAACCCAGCATGATGTTTATAGTGCCACACAAGCTTCAGGAAAAGTGATGTGCAGTACTCTTTGTTAACATCTAAAAAGTCCCTGTGGGATTATAATTACTGCACAGTAATAAACAAATAAAAGTAGCAAGATTAAAATGTTTATTTTAATCTTTTAAATAAGTTTTAACCTTGAGAACCAGGGGAGGAGCAGCTTGCTAGCATCGAGCAGGCGGGTAGAACAGGTACGATTAGGAGTTGATTCCTGTTGGTGGTGAATGGTTATCATTCGTGGCATTATAGATACTTGGCTGATGTAAAGAAATTGTTGTTAAAATACTGATACAAAATTATTTGAACATTACTGAACTGTAAGCACCAGAATTCAGAATTTCTATATTACAGTAATTTTTAATCTTCCATTTAAATGATAAAGCTGAACTTGCTTTCCCTCGGGGTGCCAAAGGACTCGTTAAAGTCAATGGGCGTTTCAGGTACACAAGCAGTGAAATACTGCCAGCCCTGTTCCTAATCCTTACTCGGTAAGAAACTTGTCTCTCCATCGGAATTATAACTCCCAACTGCTGATGCTGTATTATTTTATGAGCATTTTTTAGTAGTTCTCCCAGGGTTGTTCTGGTCTCTTTTAAAAAGTTTTACTGCCACTGTGCTGTGGGAAGAACAATTGGTAAGATCAGAGGACCGAGGCAGCCCCACCGGTGCCAACGAAACGAGGTGGCTGAAGGCAGGATTTGGCCCAGTGGCTCTAGTAACAGAGTCAAAGCTCGACCTGATTTACAGCCCCCAAAACTTGGTACAGACACTCTGCCAGCTCCTCAGATGGTGTCAATTGTGGTGACTTCACTGCTGGGGTGGCCTTGTGCCAGGTTGCTCCAGCTGAGGATATTGCCTGGTGACATCAGTGGCTTTGCGTGGAGGTGTAATTCAGACCAGCATCGCGCGTTGGGAGGTTGCAGCCTAATGAGAGGAAACTTTTTGCTCATTTGAAAGGCAGTTGTGCACAACAGGCAAATCTTCAAAAAATGATGCGCTGCAAGATTATCGGCCTGATCAGCGCAATAGTGTTCCCTCGTCATAAAGAGCCTAAGAAGGCACTTGCTCGTTTTAATTATTATTTAGAGGGAAGCGGTGCCTTCCCTCTCCCCCTCCCCTGTTTTTTTTTTTTAAAGGAAGGTAGTTTTTAAGAGCTTGCCATGAAGATCTAAGTTAAAGGATTTTCTCTACTACAAAGCCTGCATAGTTTCCCAGGCCAGGTGGACCCGATAGCACTGACTGCATGCTGAAAAATCTCATCCCCACCCTTCAGGCACTTTAATTGTAAGCCTTTCCAGATACACTGGATAAACACTGTCAAAATGAACCTGAAAGGGTTGTTGTTGTTTTAGCCCTTAAATAATTATGAGTTTGTCTGTCTAATTACAACATAATCTTGTTTAAACTTGGATGGCTATTTTTGCAGTATCTTTTAAATGAGGTGGAATCAGAAACAGTGAAAAACTGAAAATTTACAATTCTACTTTAAGGCAAGAAAACAAGAATTTTTACTCCTGTAAAATTTAATTAAACCTGACAACAAAAGAGTCTAACTTGGAAGCTACTGCAGCAAGATAAAGATGATGAAGAATAGCGTGGGACCTCCAAGATGCAACAGAAACTTAATACTCTACGGATAAAATTTTTCAAACAGTTTAGAAATAGTTTAAGGTAATTTATGGGAAGACTTGAATGACAAAGCACATTACTTGAAGTGCCTTTTCTTCACTAGGCACTTTCTAAATTCTTTCTCTTTCATTTCTTTACTCTCAGGAGACTTTTAAATCCAGTGAACCAAAACAACACTTTGTTTGTTGGTATAGCGCAGGGCTGGCACAGATGGCAGACATTGCACCTGTTCCAATAAAACGGGAAAATTGAGAGATAAAGCATAGCACTCATTAAGATGAATCTACTGAAACATGAACAATTTGTATTTTGAATATCCTCCAGGAATAAAAGGAGAAATACATAAACAGACCTTGTTTTCACCATCATCAGTTTAAAATAAATCTGTTTAAAGGGAACTTCACATTTGTTTCATGTACAAAGACAGTACTTACCACTAAAGAAACTATGGTTATGCTTGACTTTCTTTAAGAAAGCAAATTATTTTATCTAGCTACTCCTATTCTTTTAAAGAAAAATAATCTGTTGGCAGTTTAATAAAAATCAGTTCATTCCCCTATTCCTTAGTCGTGGCAGCTTTTTTTACTTTTACATTTTCTCATGCTGAGTAATACCACATTCTTACAATCTAGTCCATAATGATCAGAATAACAACATAAACAAAAGTCCTTCTGCTCATCTATTAATAAATAACTAAAATTATTAGGTGAGGGGAACTGTTTGGATAGTTAGCAACAAAATTCACTGCAAAATAGGGTTTTTTCTGGGCACAAGGAATATGCTATGTAATATCTGATAGGTTATTAAAAAATCTTAAATGAGAAGAAATGTTAAGTAACAGCTACTCAAAGGGTAAATTTCTTCAAACATTTGCCTTGATCATCAGTGGTTGTGCTGTTCAACATCCCATATATCTCTCTATTTCTCTCACACATACACACACAAGCATTAAATACAAAATGTCATGAAAATTCCTAAGTATCATTTAATGTTGGCAGCCCTGCACTGTAAAGCCATTTATACAAAACTGTGGTTGGCAGCTCTCACTCTTCCATGGGAACAAATTAACATTGGCATTCCAAAGACAGGAAAGTAAGGAAATTAGAAACACAGTTGATATTTGGCCAGTGCTTTGAAATACTGTACCATGCTACTGATGTCAATTAATGAAAAGCAGAATTTGCGGAGAGAGTCTGGTTTTGAAACACATTAACACACGTTAAACATGTTTGCACAGGAACTGGATTGTAAGCATCTTGGTTCCAAAACAATAAAGCAATTACACTAAAACTTGTAGTCTCAAAGTTGCCATTAATTCAATCCACTCAATCTGGATCACTGAAGGATTTTCACTGACTTCAAGATGTAGTCAACACAAATGTTTAAAAGAACGTACAAGGCACGGTATTGTGGGGTTTGCACATATGAGCTCGCACCCAAGATCCTCTTATGTTACCTGCTGTAAATCAGGTAAATTTATGTATGAAGAATGGAATTGTACAACCTATACCCAAATAAAGGGGGGCTCGGCAAACTTTGTAGTTTTCGTCAACAAAATAAGGACTTCCGAAAGAGATATTTGAATTAGACTCGGTTCAAACTTTGCTACCTGCAACTTTTTTCTTAGCAAAGATGTTTACTGACAAAATCTTAAACACTTCTGGTTTTCACGTGGACACCAAAAAAAATTTAGATGGCAGTTTATCTCCTGGCACAACTCCACTGACTGCTGTGGAATTACTCCAGCACGGAATTTGGCCCCGCAGCCTTTACAACACACTGTTTATTTGTACTGTGATTCAGATATTTTGATACCGGGAATCTTTCATCACTGAAGTTTCTCCATATGAAATATGTCTTGTATTAAGAAATATCAGTTTCACGTTTTTGTCAAACATTATTTGTTAAATTCTGTTTGTTGCAAAGATGGGAATTCAGCTGTAGTTCAACAACATGGATTGGGCTAATAATGATAAGCAGTGACTAATAGGAGCTAGTTCATGTTTTGATTATTTGCAGCAGAGGAAGCCTCCCTCAAAAACAATTTCAAGATTAGGAGAGAAAACTGTTTGAAGCCCTAGCAGAAACTACTGCATGCTCATTATTTCAACACAGGGGCATTTCTTTGGCCCAATTCTGTTCTCAATTGTGCTAGTGTAAATCAAGAGGGAGTTTATGGGAATTACTTTGGACGTACAGTTGTATAAATGAGACCATAGGGCCAGCTTCAGTAGAAATTTGACAATTTACACCAATGAAGACCTAGCCAAGAATTTTCTCTTGGGTTTCCATTTTCCAAACATATGCGTGTGCAGAACTTTATCCATGTGATTAGTCCTCGTGAGCAGTCCCATTTACTTCAAACAGTTTTAGAATTAAAATCTTCATCCTGAAACTAATTTAAACAGCTCACTCATTTCTTTAGAAGTTCCTTCCCTTTAAAGAAGAAATATATACATATAATAGCATTTTTTTTTAATATATATATATATGTAGTTAATTAATGTGAGTATTTTGATGCAGGCCCCAGAGAGGAGGACTGTACCACTGGAAAGGGCTTAAAATATCATGGTCTCTTAATGCTGTGTATCAACAGGTAGTCTCTTTATCTGGCATGCTATCAAAATTTGCTTACTTGTGTTCTTTCTCAGATGGCGTCATCCATCATTGCAACTTCTCACTGGTATTCATCCAGTTAGAACAATTTAGAGGCATAAAACTAAATGTGTTATCATTTTAACCACAAATTAACAGTTTCCATATAAATATTAGCATTTCCTCACTTGGTTCAAGGATAGAAGCCATAATGGCACTAACAGTATATTTGATTTAAACTAATTAAAAACAGAGGCTCTTGCAATTTAATATATTGATTTTACCAGTGGGACTTAAATCTTTTATAATAAGTGTACACAGCTGCACTACTCACCCACCGCCACTTTAAACCTAATCCCTGCATTCCTCCTGACAATAACATGACAGGATCCACACATCCCAGTATTAGCCTTAACCCCGGTGACACTGCCAGAATGTATTAAACTAAAACGTCGCAGTGTCCTATTTAAAAGGAGCCTGTCAACAGCTCTGACTAGGCTTTAATAGTTATAATCTTTTTTTTAATTAATGTTTCCAACCACTTGTGTAACCTTCTCTCACACATCCCTCCCCCCCCACCCAAAAATGTGTTTCAAGCTTATTTACAGATGAAAACGTAACGCCTGGTTTCATGCTGCCTGCCCAGAGGCCATTAAACCTCCTTTGCAAAAGGAGCGACGGGGGGATGCACACACACGCACACAAGCAAAACCGACGGCAAGCAGCGCTCGGGTGGGAGCAGGTCCTGTACGCTTCACTTGTGCCTAACTCCTGTTACAAGCATCACAAGATCTGGCCATCAAGGCTTGTCTCCTTCAAAGCACTTCACAAGCCGTTGTGTTTTGGCTTTTAAACTACAGTTCCCGGAGGGGGCTTCACCTCCCCAGGACAGCCTGTGTGGGAACGGAGGAAAGACCCTGCTTCTGGGACAAATCCGCTGCAGAAGCATGCGGGCAGATGGGGACAATTTCCATGTCCTTTTTCCTTGCGCGAGGACATCTGTCCTCGGCTGCTCCATTCTCTGCTACCACCGCACCCGTACGGCAGAGGTAAATAGTTCCTGTTCTGTTCTGCCATTTTGCACCTGAAAATTAGAAAATGAATTAATTTCTCTCTAGACTAGGTCTGTACATTCAACGAATACCTGCCGGTTACTTGCTGCACGGTCAGTGTACTTCATACCTTTAGTTTGCTGCAAGCTTTCTACCTTAGCTAATCTTATGCCACCAAGCGTTGCATACATCCATACTGTCCAAAACAATTACAGGATGTACCTGTTCAGGCTCGAGAGCTTATAACAGCGCTAGGTGGAGGAGAAAAAAAAAAAAAAAAAAACAAAAAAATTAAAGGATTTACCTTTTCAGGCTCGAGAGCTTTAAAAAGGCCTAGGGGGGGGGAAAAAAAAAAAAGCCGAGGGCTTGTCCTAATGTATGGACAAACCATGTGATCATGACCAGGCATCCAGGGCTAACATTTAATCTGCTTTGTTTCAAGTGGGAAATATGTGAAGATCAAATAAGTTCAAATCCAGGTCAAATATCCTTGAAAATCTTTGATTTATATAAGCAGGAAAATGAGTTTTAAAAGAAGTGATTATGAAAGGGTTACTAAAAACACAGCTGTACGCGTACTCTTATATCTGAGGCTCTCCAAAGAAAAACTGTGTGACATCTATATTAACCTTTGGCTGTACACCAATGAAGGCCTGTAGTGAGCTGGAATGCAAGGCAGCCCCTTCCAAATTTTAACACAAGCCAGGTTACAGCTGCAAATGCCTGCAGCCCGTGCTCACTTTATAAAGTATTCCCCGAAGGAAATTTTTTAACTGTTATAGAATCTTTTTCTAATACCCTACAGTGTTAAAGCCTGTTATTAAAGGGCAAAGAGATGGTTCTCTATGCCAAACACTTGTCAACAAAAAGGATAGCCAGATGGTATGAAATAAAAAGAAACTTGGGGGCTCTTCAGCTTCTTGATTTACATTAACAAAAGCCACTTTCATGTGCTCCTTCCAAGAATGACTAATTCCCCCCCCCCCTTATTTTTTGCCAGGATTAAACAATGTTGTTCATTTTATAATCAACCATGAGACAAATTAACAAATTGTGTATCACTTGTGCCGACTCTTTTAAAAAATATTCTAAGCAAGTCTGTTTACCAAGGCAAGGTTACCCACATAAGGACAACTCAATTATTTTTAGAAGAGAGGGTCTAAGTAATCTAGAGGATGTTTACTCCTTAGCTGCTGTTTATAAACTTGAAATTAAACTTGTGCAAAAAATGCTTTGCGTTTTTTCAGTTCCTAAAATGGATCAGTTTGTAAACTGTAATTGGACAGGATCTGAAATGAAATTCCAAATACCGAAACTATAGTGGTAAATTTTATAAAATTAGCCAGTAATTAACTGGCTAACTTAGACCACTGTGGCTAAATTCTCTTTTAATTTACATGTAACTTCATTCTTGACACAAATCCATTCCCCATCCATCTTAGCACAGGTGTAAGCTAAGACAAAATGTAGCCTGTGAATTAAGTGGTTATAAATCTAAATCTAATTAATTGTCAAGATTTTACAGTAACATTACATGCTTAGTACAAAGCTCTCTGCAACATAACCCGAAATGGAGCACCTGTATTCTGGTTCCTCCCTACCAATACCCAGTATAAATTCTCTGGAATAAATATACACAGTATCACCATAGAAATCATTGTGCGGGGGTTTTGTTGTTGGGTTTTTTACTATGTAGCCCAGTAAATCTTGCAATGTAAATCTTTTTCTTTTTTTTTTTTTTTAATATTTTTTCCTCTAAAGTTGTATGACTAGATAGATGAAGAATAAAGCAAAAAAGTGTATTTGTAGATTAGTATTTGGAAGCCCGGAATAGCATGTTTTATTTATTGACATTTAAAAGTATTATTTCTGTACTCACTTTTACTTCCTCCATTCTAAGATGAGACTTTATTATGCTGTGACACTTCCTCATTGTGATGGCTCTAGTATAGTAATAAAAGCCTACCTGTGAAATGCAATGCTCACAGAGTATCTCTTACAAAACTAGGACACAGTTTACTACAGTCTGCATTTAGCAATTCAGCTCTGCTTTAAAAGGGATCATTGTCAAAAGTCTCCAAAAAAATATCAGTTCTACAATAGATCTTCTAATTTTCCCTGAATGTCATAGAAAACTGTACGTATCAAAGCAGGTGGTGTATTTGACTATATACGGGAGTGAGTGGCTGGTCTAATTCATTAAAATGTCCATAAACAAGCCTGTCTTTGTCCTATAAAGATGAAAGACCGATGACTATAATGGGATGAAAGGTGTGCACAGTGATGAAGAAAGCTGTTATAGATCTATGTCCTTTTTAAACTCGTCCTGGCATGCACTGTTGACAAGGGAACAAAACAGTACAGATAAACCTCCAAAATGTGCCTTGCTGGTAATAATTCCACCTGTCCTTCTTAAACTATTGGATTTTGCCTGCACTCTTACTACTCACTGACCATGCTGACAGCAATTAAATAAAATGATAATTAAGTATTTTGCATAAAGAACACTTTTGGATTTCTAAGCAGACTACAAGATCCAGCAGGTTGAAATGAATGAATATATCCACTGTAGTCATCACATCACATTGGGACATCAATTATTGATTACGTACAGTTTATACAGGTATAACCTGCTCTATAAAAGGTTCTCACGTAGAAACAGACCTATCCAAAACATAACATTTATTTCACAGTTTATGGATTGATTACACTCCTTTTTATTCAAAAGAATCGGGGATCTGAACATTAATTCCTTTCATGTAAAACTGTCACAGGCTGCAAAGATGACTCTTCCTTGCATAGGAGGCATAGGACGGGAGCGCTGCAGTTTCACTGATGAAAGTTATGCAGTAAATAACTACACCCAAGGAGCAGAGCTGCTTCCCCAGAGCTAAACTCCCTTTCGTTAGGTACTTACATGTTTCATAAAGGTTCCCTCCTCTCTACCGAAATGGAAACAGAAGTGTGAATTTCTCTATCGTTATTTCAACATCCTTTGTCTTCTGTTCAGGACTCTCCCTGCGCTCTGGCTGTACATGGTGTAGGACCCAAGAACCACAGAGAATAATGTTAGCAAGATCACTCTTATCTCTGAAGTCAAATATTTGACCGCCATTGGTACTTTTGGCTGCTCAAATATTTGATTTTAAATGTATCATTGCTGATCAGCTTAAGTATCTAGCAGCGATTAGACAAACACTGTAATTCCAAATGGAAAGCACCAGCACTCTCAGAGAGCGCAGCCCCCAGGCCAGATGCAATTCAAGGCTTCCCACTGTGAAGCTTATGGTAGTCAATAAGGAGGTGCTGCGGCTCATGCAAACTAGAGATCTCCCACAGCATCCTGTGCCTCCCTATCATGCAAGAATTGTGCCGGGATGGCTACTATGTCTAATAATTATTAACGTGTGTCACAGAGCCTTTATAGATACTGATCTTTTTCAGTTAGTTAAAGCGCTGGGATTAGAGAGGTGGTGATTTAGGTGGTGATTTAATCTTTGTTGCCTCTGAAGTTCCAGACAGTGGAAGTGTCCAGAACAGTGACATCCATAAAGGTGTTAATGGATTTACTGGCGATGGGGGTGTCTGTAATCCCTAGCAGGTTACATGCCAGCAGTGGGCTCCTCTTGCTCTTTGCCTGTCCTTTTGTTTGGGACAAAGTTTGAGTTGATCTTGTTTTGGAAATACTATTCAGATTCTGTCTTGAACTTGCAGGCACCCAATCTGTACGTGTGGTGGTTTCAGAGCTGCACATGATGAGGTCTAAAAATGGATAGAGTGAACCAGGTCTATAATTATATATTTAAAATAGAATGCTCATCCCGACAATGTTTTTCTCAAATCCGGCCAAGTCAGTCCACACGGGTGTGCAATCTACAGCAAGCAAATAGAAATCAGATTGGGCCGTGGCATCCAATTAGAGAGGCCTAGTGAGCCGCATACAAAGCATGCCAACTTTCGTATCATTTGCATAAACCCATCCACATGTGCTTGTGAAAAGAGGCGAGTTAGCTGCATAAACTGGGGTCAACAGAAAAAGCTGTAGGAGTAAATAAGGATTTACTGTGGAATCCCTCTCAAGCCATTAAGAAAACATGTGCGAGCAGCTCAGCCCCTGCGGCTGAGGGAACGCGGCGCTGGGATGCCACAGGGAACTATCCGTCTAGGCAGCCCTGGTGGCTCTGCATCCCGCACAAGCGCCAGCCTGGTGCTGGGAGCCGTGCCGGGACCCGTGGTCCTGCCCAGGTTTCGTGTCTTCCTTGGCGGTGCGGGATGCGGAACAGACCTACTAATCGTCCTGTTCAACTCCTACCTGCAAATCCAATTTCTGAGGTGCGACAAGTAACTATCAAAGGGAGAAGACGACAAAGAACTTAGTGTGTTGGCGTGCGGGGTGGAGCGCGGCGAGAGCCTGTGGCTGTCCAAATGCTGTGATGGAAAGTCAGAGCCCTCTTCATGTTGCTGCCATTTAATTACCGCCTCGCAAAGCAGCCGCTTTTTCAAGGGCCGCTACCTGCCCTTCCTTGCCCGAGTGGGCTGCCACCCATCCGACCCGCTGTGGGAACAGCTTCCTACCAGGGCCACCTGTCCTCCCGCTGGCGGCCAGGGTCCTGCTCCAGCCTCCCCCCAGCACGGTTCCCCTGCCCCATCATCCCGGACCCAGCCGCGGGGCCTCGCCGAGGGCAGGCACTCACCCAAGTTGACGAAGCTCATGACCATGTCAGCCTCGGTGAGGAAGTTGCTGTCCTGCAGGCTGGCCAGGGGCGGCCCCTGGGTGCTGAAGATGGGCTTGTAGGGGTAGGAGAAGCCCTCGCCCTCCTCAGCGGCGGCCCCCGCCGCCCCCTCCTCCACGGACATGGCATTGTAGAGGTCCAGCATGAACATGGGGGCCGAGTTGTGCTTGCCGTGGAGGTGGGGCCGCGGGCGGTGCGGCAG
>NW_008825076.1:5066983-5085001 GCF_000699105.1 Pygoscelis adeliae
TGAGTGGGTTGCTTTTCGGGAGGTTTGTGGAGGCTGCTGGCTTGGGGGAGAGGTTGAGCCGGTCCCAAGTGCTTAAATTAACGTGAACGTAATTAAGGAGAAGACACCCCAGGAGGGAGGGTGGTTTATGTACAAGGAAGGGGCCCAAACTCCCAGAGAGTTTGTAGATGCAAGTATATCGTCTCTCTGCACAAACGTGCATACACAGGCATGCTTTTTTCTTCCCTTCCACCCTTTTTTTTAAAAGAAGTACTGATGGGGAGAGACTGTCCAGGGCAAAACCAACAGCACTAAATTATTTAAAATGTGATAATTATATATTCACACACGTAGGCATGTCTGTCTGTGTGCAGAGAGCCCCAGGTCACTTTTTCCAACTGGCAGCGGGGGGGAGTTAATGGAGATGCATTGGAAATCCGAGGGGGGCATTATCATGTAAGAGTCGTAAAACCAGCAGCGTTTACTTGGATTGGAACCATCAACCTCTGCACATGGGTGGTTTATGCCATTACATTTTCCTGCTCTCTCACCTTCCCCTTTCCTTCTGCTCTCTGGTACACACCTTTGTGGAATACTGTCTTGAGATGGATTGTCAACTTTTTAAAGCAGTGACTTTTTTTTTTTAAACTCAGTGGGTGTAACATCTACAGTAATGGAGCCCCAGTCCTGATTAGTCCAGGTAGATGTCTACTGCAACTGCAACAGTGACTGATAATAATAATCATCATCTCAGATAAGAAACGTAGACTAGTGCTTCCCAAATCTTACTTGGAAAGCAAGGGGAAGGCAGGATGGAAGGGTTTATCTGGGTCACTGCATCCAGCCTGAGGTAATTTTGGAAACCATATATATATGCACGAAGTTCATGCTGACATTAAGATTTGTTCCTTAGGCAAAGGATGAAGAAGAGAAGCAGGGGATCAAGGAGGTCAGCATTGTCTTTTTGATAGATTGTTCATCTGATGTTTTCAGACGAGCAATATCCAGTAGTATCCAGCACCAGATCCTGCATCTGTTCTGGAAACTAATATTCAGCACTTCTTTTAGCTCTTCATGTTTAAAATCCTTGTGTGAACGGCAGGTAACTAGTCAAAAAAGCTGCATGGGAAACACGTTGAGTGATTTAGTGTGTTTGTATGCATGCATGTGCACCTCAATAACAGAGAAACTGAGGCATGACATCAAAATGACTCACGGAGCTATTTAAATAGTGGCGGAACCAGAATTAAACTCCTAGCTCAGTCCTAACACATGTTTAGGCTCAAGCTCTGGGAGGATGGTGGAGGGAGAGAGGTTGTGCAGCCACGTCCACCTTAGGTAACATGAGAGCACTTGCTAAACTCACTGGTGCTAATGGGGGTGCTCAAACACCACCCCTGTAGCTGCCTTCCCATTGCTCCCCACCAATGAAAACACCAATACCTAAACAGTTGCATTTGGGATGCCCAGTTAAGATCAAACTCTCTAGCATCTTTTGTACTTCCTGAGGAGCAGCACTAACCTGCTCTTAACCAGGCAGGTATTTGCCTAAATTTTCTCTTGCCGAGGGTGTGGTTTCTAGATCAATTTAAGCTGATCTAAAGCCAGGCTCCTCCTGAAAAAGATAGTTTTTTCTCATCCCACCCCAGCCTGGACCTTCAGCTGTGCAACCCCACCCCTTTCCAATGCCAGTAGCAACACTTACATCCACACACAGGTCAGGAAGCTGATTCTGTTTTTAAAAGCAATCTTTTTTTAACCATTTATGTATTTGTTTTTGCTTAATTAATTTTCTGCTGGATCAGCTCCTTGTTCTGACTGACTACATATTGTGCAGGAATTAGGGAGTCCACAGGAATGCACAGCTGGGGGCAAGGAGAGGGTGTCTGGGCTGGGCTGCCTTAGGTTGGCTTAAACTGGTGGTAGAAGGGCAGACAGATGATTCAGTATCCCTCCACTCTCCCTTTCAGCTGCAGACAACTTGATTTCACTTTCTTTTTTGTTCCTTGTAGGCAGTTTGTTTTTCCAAAGTTTTGAGTGTTGGCCCTTCATCAAGCAGCAGCAGGGCAAGGAGACTTGCCTTTGTCATGGACAATGAGATTAAAAAATCTGTAAGGATGGAACAGTGGAATGGAGAGCAGGTGTCTCTGCTGCCTGAATTACTTACACCTGAATTGCTTGTAGCTCACATTTAAAAACTGACTAAATTTCAGGTCAGTGTGGTGCTTTGCAATGACATTACTCTTTGAGAGAAAGAAAAGAAAAAGATAGTTTGGATCCTGACTCGTTAACACCTTAGGTAGCTACTGTTGAAGCTGTATGTGTCATTGAAGAAATAGCAGAGGAAGAAAAGTAAACCTTGAAACCTCTTGATTTGACAGATTTATTGAAAAAGTGATGTTTGAATCTATTTCCTTCTTGTTTTGTCTGTTTAAGTGGTCTGGGTTTGGCCAAGTTTAGATACATCCTGATTTAATGCAGGCTATGTTCTTTAAAGAGGGGGCAATGCTGCAACTGTATCCTATGCTTTCATAGGAATAGTTGCGAGAGTTTAATCTTTTATAGCAGTATTTTCTATGATCCTATTGCACCAGGTACAGCATTAAATAAATGTGTGATAGTTTGCAATGGGGGTACTGCTTGCTTGTGTTCTTAAAACAGCATAACGAAAACACTCTAGGAGCGTGTGATGAGAAAGGGAATCTGTTAAAGAATAATTTTTTGAATGTGAGGTCCTCGGCTCTCGACTTCAGCTTGCTTTGGGACACAACAAAGAGCAGCATTTATTCTGCTGCATACAATAAAGCATGATGCAGCTCAAACTGCAATGGTTCAGTCCTCAGATCCGAGCTTGAATTTCAAATACCTTTCAAACAGAAAAGGTACAAACTGGATTGTCTTTCTCATGGACAACGTCTTTCTCTTCCCTCCTTTCTTGCCTGCTGCGTAAACCACATCCTGCTTCCTGTAGGATCAGTTCCACACAGGTTGCTGAAATATTGGCACCCTCACGTCATTGTCTTTTTCCTCCTCCTTCCTGGATCAATTAAGAAACCAGTTTTGCCTCTTACTCTTCTCTGCTTCTCTTGTCTGTCCTCCTCTTCTTGAGAAGGAAAACTAAATGCTTATGATGAAGTAATCCCTGTTTGTTGGCACTTGCTGCTTCAGATAATTTCTATAAAAACAAACTCCCAATGTTTCTGAGGTTCTACACAAGCCACATTACCAATTGAGAAACTTTTTGATCTCTTTGAGCTTTGCATGTATGCTCTTATCTGATTTTTGTACCAATTACTGCCATTGGTTTTGTTTGTGTGGAAGTCAGCATAGTTGGAAACATGTATTTGGGAGATAAAGGGTCTGATTTTAAAACATGAAATGGACAAAAATGTGCAGGTTTGCGCTTGATGAATTTTTATGTGCTGCTGTCATCATCATGTACCCATATTAGGCATATGCCAGTGGCAAAATTTGGCCATTTGCATTCAGTTTTAGCAAATGGGCAGTAAAAAGTGTGGGTTCTGCTCACAAACTCATTTCACAACTTTTAAAAAGTCAGACACAAAGCATTTTTTCCTCTTTTCTGCTGAATCAGTTTCAAGCTCCTTGAAACTTGAACTTTAACCATGCTTCTTTTCCATTCTGTTTTGCATCTTCTCTCATTTGTCTTGAACAAAGTGCAAGTCCTAAATTATAGCAAACTTTTTTCTTCTTCCAAATATTCCCACTAAAATAGCATGTGTTTGGGGAATTTTGAACTGTTCCTTTGGGCCCTGTGCATACAAAACACTTACATAACAAAAATAATAGCATTATTATTTGTGTAAGAATGCATAATTAGCTTACATATTTAATTACGCTGTATTGGATCATTCTTATCAAAAGTTCCTATTCATCTCTTCAGCATTATTACTGAGAACATATTCACCAACATGAAAGTAATCTCATTATGGGTAAGCCATTATATTAGCTCTAATCCAGGAATTTGAACAGATCTGGGTTGAACTGTGCTGGGTTGGACTATACTGATTATGTTATAAATGTTAAGTATTGATTCTCAATGCTACTGATCAGAGGAGAGTCAGAAACGAAATCTGTGTTTTGGGGTATGAAAGGGCATTATTACTTCTGGAGATGCTAGTGGTAACTAAAACAGAAAAAGATCTTTGGATTTATGAAGTGGGACTATAGTGCTGAATCTAATGTTCATCAACTGAGTAAGGTGAACAATTTCAGTCCTTCACAGTTCAGCACTTCAAAGGACCTCACTTTATAAAACTGCATCTCCGTGGGGATTCTTTTATTATTATTTAGTCCAGAGAACATTAGAAATGAGTTCGTATCATTGAAACATCTGTAGTATTATATTTATCATACATCTATAGCTTGAATATAGGCCTATGTTATATTTTATATATACGTTTGTATGTAATTGTTTGTATATTGGTATGAGCAGGTGTATGTGTGCATACACCAGTATACTTCAATAATGTCTTCAAACTTTATGTAAGTAATATATTTCTGTACCACAGATACATACATATGAATATTGTTTAACGTAGGACCACTTTTAGGTCCATATACTACCAAAGCAGCCCAAACAAAACTGAATTTAATTTTGTACTATTAAATTATTCCGTGCACACTTGATTTGGTTGAAGCCTTTGGCATAAACCCAGGCATTTCCTTCATTGGTAACACTGTAATCTGAACATCTGAAATCTTAGGCTTATATTTGTGAAAAACTATGCTGAGAACACACTCTCATGTCACTCTTAGGAGCGGACTTAAACCGTGCTGCAACACCTTGGAAATGTGCCTCTGAAAGTCTGCTTAGTTGTAACTTTTTTTATAATAAATGGTGATCTTTGCTTCAACAGTCCATCATCAGACATTCGGGATTCTTCTTATTAACATATATTTATGTATTCTGGAGTATTTTTTAGTTTTCTGCCATTTGTATTCAGTAACGGTAGAGATGTTTGGTGTTTCTACACTCAGCTATGTACAAAAAGCATATAAAACGTATTCATTGTTTTCAAAGGGAACTACAATAACTGATTCTGACTTGTAAAATGCAATGGGAGAAATTTGGATGGTTTTACTTTTTCTCTCCAGGCAGGTGCAGAGTAATACCTCAAAAGAACCATTATTTTGTGCCTTTATTCCAATGTGTACATAAATGCTTGCATAACCCTTGCACAGCTGCTGTACAAACTACTCATGCCACAAGTATTAGTAATCCTAACAGGGGAGGCTGCATGGAAAATTGGGGTGTGTATGCTAAACCATATGTACCATGCCCCTGAATCATAAAACTTCTGTTGCTGGAGCAGAGAGATCTTTGGAGACTGTGGGTTTTACAGGTCTGTAGGAAGCAGGATTATATACAACAGCTGCACCCCGCAGTTTCTCTCCTGTTGAGGCTTATCTTGTGCATTTAAATAAGCAGGAAACAAAATTTGGCCCAACATTATCTTAATATGGTCTCAGCTTCTACTTTTATTTATAGTTTATTTCCATAGGAACAATAATTTTAACAATTTATTTTGAATACGTATTAGAGCCACTCAAATTGGAAGTTCTGAGCTGCCAATTTTGAGCTGCATGGGGCTGCAGAGATACAATGTGCATTTTTTGCCTCTGGTTCTGCCTCTAAAATAAATTCTTTATTTCTGCAATGATTTATAGCAGTCTTTCTGAACTGGTCTGAAACAAGATGGAAGTTGGAGATTCATTTGATTCTCTAAAGCCCTGCCCACAAAAATCCCTTCCCAAGTTGTGCAGAGTAGCATGGTTTGGCCCCAATTCTCCATGGTTTGAGGAACGTCCCAGCTCCCGGTCTGACTGAGGGAGGAGGTTTGCCACATGACAAGTGGCTGCGTGAAGCAATCTCCCAGAGCTTTAGCAGCAGAAAATCATTAATCAGAAGTTTATGCTGGAGGATTTTAAAATAATATGAAGGGACTGTTTCCTCTGCTGGTGTAAATTGGCATAGCACCATGTGAGTAGGTGGAGGTACGCTTATTTACACCAGCCAGGGAACTAACCTGGGGCTCTCCCGTGACTGTATACGGAGTGGTTGGTATTACTGCTGTTCTTTTTGTGGAGATTACTTTAGTTGTAAGTGCAATGCTCTAAGAGTTTATCTTTCTGCGACCGGGACTTCTAAGTTTTCAGTTGGAAAATTTTTGCTTCCTAAATAGTGCTTAGCATGCACTGAGTTTGCTTTGTAAAGTGCATCTTTTCAGCATTCATCCAAAGCCTTTTCTGCAGTTGTCTGAGCCCCATAGGCAAATATATACTGTTAGACTATTAAGATAATTTTTCAGTTAAGACATCGTCAAACTGCAAGTGGGACAATAGAAACAAAACCCCTTTTGTTCTGACTAAACTGTTCCTAATGACCCCCTCTACAAACAGTGGCACCAGCAGAGGTCTCAACAAGGCTCTTCATTGAGACCCCTTTCAAAAGGACAAGCAGAGCAGAACATGGGGCAGAAACTCTCAGAGTTACTGCACTTTACTCCGCTTTGGTGGTCTGACCACAAGAGAGAATCCGTTGTTTCTGTTGTTCAAGGCACCCAAAAAGAATAATTTAAAAGCATGAATTTCCACAATTAGCATCCTATAAAGAGTTCTAAATATTTGGATTGTTGGGAAAAGAGCAGAAGGAAGCAGTTTGTTTGTTTGTTTACTTAAATCAAGGGGCTATAAAATAGACTCTTATGAGTTCCATATAAAAGCTTAATTTTTTTTTAGATTAGTTGTTATCTGTTAAGCTAATGTGAAAATAAAAATGTGAAGTCCAAAGAAGTTAAGATTTTTACATTCCAGTAAGATCCTCACGTTTGTTTTGGGGCTAAAAATCATCTTTATGAATAACGTGTGTTTATCATGAGCAGGGGAAAGCTCTGAGCAGGGGAAAGGTTTCAGTTGTTTAGTTTCTAGCAAAGTTGGAGATACCGTGACAAACTGAAACCACTAAGGACCAAACTCTTGTTCTTCCGGATGAGTAACTGTAGGATGCTCTGTACAGGTACGTGTAGCATAGACAGTGTGTCTTCATGCAGTTGTGGGCTATGGAGATTATGAATCACTTCCTGATTATTTCTGTCCCTATTTCTGTGTCCTGAATACATCAGAAGAGTAGCACAGAAGACCTTCCACTTAAACAAAAAGCTATTTACAGAGCATCTTTAGGGAAGTGATCGTGCCCCTGTACTCGGCCCTGGTGAGGCCGCACCTCGAATACTGTGTTCAGTTTTGGGCCCCTCACTACAAGAAGGACGTTGAGATGTTGGAACGTGTCCAGAGAAGGGCAACGAGGCTGGTGAGGGGTCTGGAGAACAAGTTTTATGAGGAGCAGCTGAGGGAGCTGGGGTTGTTTAGCCTGGAGAAAAGGAGGCTGAGGGGAGACCTCATTGCTCTCTACAACTACCTGAAAGGAGGTTGTAGCGAGGTGGGGGTCGGTCTCTTCTCCCAAGTAACAAGCGATAGGACGAGAGGAAATGGCCTCAAGTTGCGCCAGGGGAGGTTTAGATTGGACGTGAGGAAAAATGTCTTTACTGAAAGAGTGGTTAAACATTGGAACAGGCTGCCCAGGGAAGTGGTTGAGTCACCATCCCTGGAAGTATTTAAAAGACGTGTAGATGAGGCGCTTAGGGACATGGTTTAGTGGGCATGGGGGTGTTGGGTTGATGGTTGGACTCGATGATCTTAGAGGTCTTTTCCAACCTTAATGATTCTATGATTCTATGATCTTCATTGTATGTAATTGGGAAGCAATAATAGGTCAGGCAGCAAAAGTCCATAGTTTTGATGATTTGGGAATTACACTGACTACATTTGCAAATAGGAATGCCAGTTTCTTCTGAAGGAAGCTGGAGTTTGCATTCTAGCATCTGATTTACTAGGGGTATTTCTAACTTAAAGCATGGGCTACTGCTTCATTTGGAAACAGGAAGAGATCATGGAAGGAGATGAGAGAAGAACATTCATTAGAAAAGGAACCACATATTCTGAGTAAAGGCTAAATCATGGAGAAAAGTAACTCCTACAAGATTCAGAACACCTTCAAGAGCACCCCCTCCCACGATGTGATGGGGGTCTGAGGGCACTCTGCCATTTGTGGGAAGTGCTCAGCAGTTCACAGCTTTGGGCTTTTGTTTTTTGATTATGGATAGTGTCCACACTCTTCCTTCGTTTCGTAGGAGAGTGGGATGGAAGGTTTCAGTGTGTCTTGGAAAAAGGAAGGATTTGGGTAAGTGCAGGATGAAAGTCTAGTGCCCTGTGACAGGATACTGAGAGAAAGAGAAATGTCAAAGAAATCTTTAAGAGATTTCCAGTAGAAACAAAAGAATCTTTGTGAAAGATACTGTTAGCAAGTCTAATAGAAGGAATGGGGATGTAAAATGAATTGAGAGGATTTGCAAGTTGTTTCTAAGCCTTGAGGCAAGAACAAAAAGCTGAGCATTTACTGTTTACTATATTTGGTATGTATGGAAGAGCAGTTTGGACAGGACAGCAAGGGAGCTAATAAAATGCAGAGCTTAATTCATCTCTTTACTGCAAGCTGTGTTGCTGCGCTAGGGATAGAGAAAATGCTTCTGTTAAAGGACAGTTCTGAGGAAGAGCAGCTGAGACTTGACCTGGCCTGTTGTGAAAACAACTGTTTTCACGGGGCAGCGTAGCTGAGGTCCATAAGCACACGCCAATGTTTTCCATGAATGCAATTTTATTTTTCTTATTTGTATGCATGTAAGCATTGTACGGAGTGCTGTAGATCTAGTTTTCAGGGTTAAATATAGTAACTGTGTAATGTGATAGCATGAAGGTACAGTATTAATTTTGTCACATCTTTTCTCAAAAATCCACATTTGAGGATTGTTTTTACTGAAAATTTCTGAAAAAAGACTAACTGTATCTAAGTAAAATTTGCTGCCTCCGAGACTTTCTGGTTGAGAAGTCCAGGTGGGTAGGCTGAAAAAACACCTTCTTTTCTGAATCTATCTACAGAAGTTGATGGTAATTTATTTATCAGAATAAATGAACAAATAGATTTCTAACTGTGTTTAATGCCATGTATGCCAGATTTTATTTAATGTTTTGACTAGAAACTCTCATGTTTAGGGGTCATATTAGAGGTGTGATAACTGTTAATCATGAAGAACAACAGTGTCAAAGAGGATCTTTTTTTTTTTCTAGTTTTTGTATGATTACATTAGGATAAAGATGAGAAAAAAGTAACAACATGAACTTTATATTAACTTTGACTCATGTAAAAGTGCTTTCTCTTGAAAGTGATGAATCTGGTTATACATGAATCTCCTGAGCCAAAGTATTCTTCTTACTGTCTTTCAGACAATCTTGTGATTCTCTTACATTTTAATAATGTTGGTAGTTATTTATCCCAGTGCAAATAAAAGCTTATTGCAGGCTTTCAACCTGTACTAACAACAGTAGAACACAGGTATATCGGTATAAAGCAGTGACCTTCAAAATGTTCTGATTTGCAGCTTTTGGCGGCAGCCAATTCTTTATGTCATATCGAAGCAATCTGTCTTATTTACCTTTCTGGATCCCTGTAAAAGCAGCTCATGGGCCCCAAATACTTGTGAAGCACACTTCAAAATTCAGCGATGTAGGACAATACGGAACGCACAAATCAAATTAATTTTTCCTATGCAAGAGCTAAATGTCTTTCACTCTTCTAAAGGCCAGCAACTTGGATCAAGTTATAAGAGAAAAAATGAATTTAAGAGTTAAGGGTGGTGCACTGAGAATTAAGAGTTGTCCAGAAACAAAAAAAATCTAGTATATAAAAAAATCAACGGTTTTGACATTTGTTTTAGATTTGTCACAGAATGATTTAAAAAACAAAACATGAATAGAAAGAATGAGACATCCCAGAATAGCCAACATCCAGTGGCTAGGGTATTTGCTTGGACCATATCCAAGTAGTGCTTTATGGGATTTGGAGCAGACATTTGACATAATGTTTTCAACATTATTTCTGTCAGACTCGAATTTGGGCTCTGAAGTGGGTTGAAAAAGAGCTTGCTTGGAGTCCTGTGCTTCATAGGTGAGACTTAGTCACCAGGCTGTTTCATCACTCAGTCCCTCTTTGGCCTAGGGAATTTTTTTTTTTTTTTTTTTTTTTAAACAAAGTAGCTATATAGAGAATAGACAGTTATTCTGTTGCATTTGGTAGGGTGCTATCATGTATTTGGGTATTTCTCTGACTTTGGGAGTGAGTAAAGAAACATCCACATTTCTACTTCATTCTCATTCAGAACACATTTTTCTCATGGAAATATCTGAACGTGCCTAACTATATTTCCATGGAAATCAATATATTACTTTTAAAAATTTTATTTTTGTCAAGTTGGCATTTTCTGATGCAAAAAGCACTTTGTCCAAAAATTCCCAACCAGCTTTTCTGAGCTGAGACTTACCTCTGTATTGTACAAATGTGAGGCATTTACCTTCAGTATTTTTGTAGGTTTAAGAAGGGACCACAAGTGAAGTGTGGTCTGGGATGATAAAATCTGTGTGTGTACATTTGGGGGAACTTTGTAAGGAATGTGTAGAGTAAAATATAAAAAGCTGTTGATGACTGTCTCTCAGCTAATACTGAAGTTAAATTCAGTCTGTAAGGAAAAAATTCAGAAAATTTATTGGGTTGAAACTTCAGCTCTTCTCCTGTGCTTTGCAAACATGGATCTTTCAATCCGATCCTTTCACCCTTGTTCCCAGTCCCACTCTGAATCTCATCAAGCTCCACAGGACACACATGCTCAGCTTCTCTTTCTGGTTTAGCCTGTGCTCCTGCCAACCTCCCACTATTTTGTATTCCTTCCTCCCTGCTGTCTGTCTTACACCCAGGCCTGATCCTACCACAAATGCACTTCCCTAGCGCTGTGCACCCTTGGGCATTACTGACTAAGAACTGAGCCTTGCAAGTGTCCCAGGGGAATCTAAAGGTGTGTGTAGAGGTGGAGAGCATGTATTTCAACAGCACACTCTCCGTGCCTCAGCACTCTTGATTCAGTAATCAGCATAGTTAATTTTAAAGACGTTTACCATTTCTGCAACTGGTTATTGGAAAGCTGATTACTGGGTTAATGGCCCTACTTGAAAACAGTTGTCCCATTGCTGTAGATGAAGTCAATCCAGTTCAGCATGCCTTGTAATAAAGCGTTGTTACAGATTATGTATGCAGTCAAGGCCTTGTTTTCCTAGAAGAACGAAATGGAAATATATTTTGCATCAGATATTAAATGTGGCTTGCCCAATTCCCCAAGCAGTTAAATGGTATTGAACAATATTGGGGGTAGCTATGTTTGATGTCACATGTGCCTCTCGGCTCCGTTCCCTTGTACAGATTCAGTATCTGTAATGTTTCACTTTTAACATTGACTTCTGAACAACTGAAGTCTCTAGGAGTGAAAATGAACACCATGCAGGGACAGCAAAACTAGGGACCTCCAGCCCAGGATTTGGTATATCTGTGCTAATTCACCTACTGAGAAATACAATAGTCTAATTACCCACTGAGAGGCAGAATTTATTAGCTCTGGTGCAAATTTCTTGTTCTGCTCCTAGAACTTGGTCTAGCGTGTTTTGAGCTAATGCAGGTAGTCTGAACAGGTGCTGTACACACTTCCTGTAATTTAGGAAGCGCTGGGTGATGCTCTACTTTAGATGAAATATATAAACAAGATTCTACTGACTTCTGGTCAGTGGAGTTCCTATCATGCCTCTTAGTCTGGTTCCCTAGGGAAACTACTTACACCGTCTTATTATTTGTCTGACCCAGTTTCCAATATGCTGAAACATTTGTCACAGGTTACTTAGATGTTTCGAGATACACTATGTCCTTACCAGTTTTGCAAGAATTAGCACCTAAGTAGAGGAAGGAATCCTTATTAATGCTCCCATTGAGGAAGAAGGGAGAATTCAGCAATTGTTCATTGTGTTTGACAACAGCAAGCCATTCGGCTGATTTGCACATTGCTCTGATATTCCTTGGCGAAAGCACTGCTTTATTCAGCTGCCAAATCAAAAAAGTCAGGGGATGGCTAGGGGAAAGATGCCAAGGCATGCTAGGGTGCTCCCCAGAGAAACATAGATACTGCATGTTCTTGTTGGGGGGGAGAGTCTGGAAGGATGAAGGGGGCTGGAGGCATTGCAGCGTGATATGGTAGAGGACAGGAGGACAGCTGGGGTTATTCCAATAGGGAGTTGTAAGAGATGTAACATAAATCCATAAAGAATCAAGCTTCATTAGTTCCACTTTTCAGGGAACAATTTGTTAGGAAAATACTGAGGTCTTAATTTTGGTATTTTGGATACATTTACACGCAGATTTAACCCTTCTACAGTTCCGTGTATCAGTTGTAGCTGGTATACCTCCTTGCTGTTACACAGCAGGAGTCTGCTGTTATTTGACCTGAAAAGATCATTATACTACCTTTATTTGATGTGCATTTAATAAAGTTGTAGCTGTTGTGACTATAACTCATGACTCCCATGTCATGCTGCAGTGGTGTAACCAGCGATTCGGAATTCCAGTAACATCAGTTAAAAGGGAAGCGTGAGGGAGTCAAATGAATAGCGTGAGGGACTCAAATGTATGCCAGAGCATTGTGACTTTTATTACTCCTCGCCTCCCGCACTCCTCTGTTAGGAAGATACATTCTCTAGCTGGAGAGCTGAGAAGTACAAAGCATCCTTAAACCTTGTAGTGCAAAATGTAAAAAGTGATGTTATCTGCAGAAAGTGGACTTTAGATTCTATCAGCGCACATTTAGCATAAAGCATTTCCTATGGTAATGCCTCCCACTTTCCCAGACTTTTACAGGCTCCAAGTGGCACACAGGCTGCAGACCTCTTTGTAATGTTAATGAATCATCTTAATGGACTGTTTTAGCAGAAACATTCATCACCTTTTGTACCACAATGATTTTTTTTGTTATACTTAAATGGTTAAGTAGGCAATAAATGCCTATCAGACCAACCACTATGGTCTAGCAATCCACCTCACTATAAATCACCAGTGGATTATTATTGTCCTGTTTAATTAACACTCTTAAGGGATTCTATCGTTGGATAGACTTTCACCTTGCACTAAGCAGGCATTTACATTTCAAATAACAAAAAGTGTGTTTATGTGAAAAGTGTTAATCAGTGTGGCCTGGAACTGGTAGTGGTGGGTTGGATGAAATATGCCTGTTCATCCATGGGTGGTGGTTCCTTGCATCAGTTTTCAATGGAAGCTAAAATCAGACCTATGGAATACTTACTTAAGTCATAGCAAATGATAGTTTCAGTATCATTTGTATTAGGTCTTAAAGATATTTGGCTATATTTGGTTGTAAATAGCAGCTTTAAAGATTTTCATTCCAGGAGTTAGGAAGATGACCTTTTTTATGAGTGTACATTTTGTGTGTGATACAGGTTTGTCTGTGGTCTAATTCAGTCTGAAGTGTTTTTAGAGGACTGGATCAAACCCTTTTCTTTTTCTGCAACAAAGGTGTGAGGGGAAGTCTGATCCTGTTGCTCCTCCGTGAACTCTTTTCAGACTTCACAGCCAGAAAGAGTAAGCTAAGCAGCAAGAGTTCCTGGGAAAGGCAGGGGGGTCCATAGGCTTATATGCTCTTTGCAGAACAATCCCTGCAGTTCTTTTGCAAACGAAATTCCCACACTGGGACACAAGCTTGATACAGGATCACTCTCAATATACAAACATTTTTGTATGTAGTAGAGCTCAATGCTGGTTTTCTCCTCTTGGCGGAATATAAAGATGGCAGCTTTTTTTCCTCCTGTAATACAATTTAATGCATTTACTAGTAATTTCCTCATCTTTTGTCAGAAGAGAAAGACATTTGAAAAAGGCTCTTGTTAAGGCAGTGTTTCCCATCCATGAAATCTTATCCTGCTTTCTTTGATTTTGTTACATTCGTAATACTAGTAGTGCACTTACCAGCTGCACGTTCTATGGATACCAACACTAACAGCAGTTATGCGAGGATAACCAAGTATTCAATTTCCATTTTACAGACAGAGAAACTAACATGTAAATGTTCAGAGATTTTCTGAGGTCCTACCGCAGAAGTAAGACACTCAGTTTCTGAGTCACAACTAGTAGCATAGCTCAAGAGACCCTGTTTGTTGTCTGCACACAAACCTGGTATGCATATCCCTTTCCTCTTGGCATTTCTGTTAAATTATTTCCTAATGTGGACTCCTGCAAATTAAAGAACAAATAAAACTGCTAAATGGAACGCAACAAACTAAATCTTTTCAATTAAGAGACTGAATCTCTTAGTATAAATTCATTTCCTGAAACAAAACTCCAGTTATGTAAGATTAATTCTTTCCTCTAGGATTGCATGGATTTATTGACTAACAAAATCTTCTGTTGCATAAATGGAAATGTGCTATTTAATGTAGTCTGCTGATCAGAGGCAAACCCACAGCATTAGCATTTTCACTGGGTATTTTTGTTTCAGTTGCACACTGATGTACCAGGTTTTATTCTATTTGTAACTGAAAAGGTGTGAAGTGGTTCACTACTGAACATGTGGGAAATAGCACAAAACACTAAAGGAGTTTGAACAAGATGAGAAATTAAGCTAAGGTCATAAAGAGTATGTTGTTATTGCATGGAGAACTGCAGTGACAGAAAATAATATCTTATGTGCAGGACAGTGTTGTGGGGAGGTATGTATGCATTGATCATACAATAGTTTTTTCAAATCATTTAACAGAGATGCACAAAACCCACACAGTTTCAAGTGTAGGCATGTCCTGGGAAGAATCTCCTTCATTCCCTCTAGACACACCCTGCTAATTAAATCCATCATGCCTAGCAGTAAGCCCCAGGGTTCAATCTTTTCTAGAGCACTGTTCCTATCCAACATTTTAGCTCATATAGTGGGCAGCCAAGATTTCATGTCTATGCATATAGTAGGACTCCTAGCCAATATTTCTTACAGTCTCCTCCTCTCCATCCCAACCTGGATATATAATGTATATTTTTTTTGGTAGGTAAAACTTCAATGTTCCTTTCAGATTACTATCTTATATCCTAATGCAATAACCTGTATGAGGGTGGCAAGTTAAAGTCTAATAAAATCAGGAATCTGTGCTCCATGTAGCTGGCTGGCCATGAGAAACTGCAGCAAGGGTGGATATTGAATGACTTCTGTAGTCCAGCCAGGTTTTATCAGAGCAGGTCATCAACCTGTAGGCTGCCCAAACCTGTTCCACTGCTTCCCCATTGATTAAATATCTGGAGACATTTACACGTATATCAAATTCTCCATAATCTATTCTATCTTAATCACACTCAAGTCCTTTTTCAAACTAGGGCAAAAAAGTTCCCTCCAGTGGTGAGAAAAGATGGTATATATCCCTAATGTACTTCTGTACATTGAATTTCCTTGGAGCCAAACTATGATCTCAGATTCCCATGGACTGAAATCAGTGGGACTGCAGGGACTATAAGGGAGGTAAAACCTGCGTATGTACGCCCAAATGTTAAGGAATTTAAAAATTGATTTTTTCATTTGATTGTAGAGCTGACATGTATGGGGGGAAAGAAGGAACGGAGGGAGTGTGTAGCGTCCAGCCAAGTTCAGATGGCCAAAATTCCTTCTGAATCACAATACCTGCATCATCCAAAACAGGACAGAGGGTCTTGCCTGGAATTGTAACCTCTTCCTGTCATTTAGGGATTTCCACTCTCCTTCCTGTGTGTTTGTTCCCAGCCTATTTTCCTGCTCTTACTCTCTGCCCCAGCTATCATCCTGAAGACATCCTGAGCGCTGTGTTCCCTTCTCCTTGGTTCAGGTTCCTAAGTGGTTCTGTCTTTGCTTTTTCCCATTTTCCTCTGCACCTTTTCTGTCCCCCCACCCCCCAGTCCGTGACAATAGGAGTCAGGGGAAGCAGTGTGGGGATATGTTAAAAATCTAAAAAAAAACCCCAACTGAGTGGCATGCCAGGAAAGGTGGACACAGGCTGATTGTTCACTGTCTTGTTCAGCACAGTAAGGGGCATCAAAACTAACTAGCAGAAAGCAGGTTCAAGGAGACACGTCTTTGACAGTGAGTAGTTAATCTGTGGAACTCCCTATCACAGGATTTTTTGTATGTTAGAAATGTGCATGTGCAAATCCATAGAAGAAAAATTCGATGAAGACAAAGATACCGCCTCTGGTTCCAGAAGTCCTTGAGTCATAAACAGGAGGAGACTGGGAGAGTGTGCTGCGAAAGCATCACTAGACGCTTTTCTTACACTCTTCTCATGATGTCCAGTGTTGCTTGCTGTCAGAAGCAAAATATTAGACTAGGTGGACTTTGGATTAACAAGTATAATATGTCTTATGCTTTTTATTAAGAATAGAAGGCAGGAGGCAATTTAGCCCTTAGTTGTCAAACAGGACTACAAAGTGTTGTGGTGTTTGCTCTCCTCCTACTTTTCAATCTCTTAGACCAATCCAGGGAAGCATGGTAGATGTTTCTTATATTTTGTTGCCAGCTGCTCTAAAAAGTTCATAAAAAGCTCCTCTCATCAAGAACATTTATGTGGTGATTCATTAGTCCTTTCAGCAGTATGTTGAAGCACAGAGACATTATTAAATCAGATTCAAACTGATGAATTCAGTATAATGGGGGTGAACTCTCAGGGATGACTTTCCAAAAAAAAAATAGTTGCAAACACTTGTTGATCTGATAAAGCATAAATCAATATTTATATTCCTCCAACCATTATCTTTACCATTGCCAATTTTCTGTAGAGATAGAAACCAAATGGTCAGGAAGCTTTGTTTTGCCTGTAGGCAAGTCCATGCCTCAGGTTTTAACATTGTAGAGATAATTATGTCATCCATGTTGTAAACATTTTGTGTTTCTTGAATAGAGAGTCTGTACTGAAAATATTAACCACTCATCTGTAGAAGCTGAAAAGATGCAAAAGAAACCAATTTTTTCACTGGATACTGAAAAGCTGAATGGTTGGAACTGGATTTGGGAAGCACTAAAATTAGTGTAAGCTGTCTGAAAAGTGCTAGTAGATTTAAAATCCTAAGGGAAAGGTGAAAACTTGTTGGTGTCACAAAGTACCTTAAGTAGAATATCTGCAGTTTAAATGATCAAAATTAACCCCTTTACTCTAGCACACATGTTCCAATGTGGTGTTCTAAACAGATGATTAGATAAATATCACAGCTGATGTAATAAATACCTGAAAGCACCTGTAATAAATACAAGAAATAACCTGTCTTGATTATTCAAGTAACTGCTACTAGTTAATTAGCATGCTTACATTGTTTGGGCCAATGGATTTTTGCAGTTTCCTTTCTATAGTTTTTCTTTTCTTTCCAACTTTTTTCTTTATCCTGTTGGACAAAGTGATGCAATGGTGCCCACACAATTCAATGAATTCATTACGAAAAACGAATTTTTGATTCCAGGAGATGATAGTCGCTATTACATTGCAAATTAAGCACTTCTGGTTTTCGCTTGTACAAAAATTCCTCACCAAAAAATGGCATTCTGTCAACTACTAATTGCATACAAAGAATTTTAAACAAGAATGTAGCATACAGGTAGCATATGTAACATACATGTGTGATAAAATATGTGTAATAGTGTAATATGTGTAATATTGAAGCTAGGAGCTATCTGAAACAGTAAGAAACCAGAGGGTGGCAATTTTTCATTTTATATTAGGTTCTGCAATTGTAGTTGTGCTGGGCTGTTGTTTTAGTAGTTGTTGAGGGTTTTTTTGTTTTTGTTTTTCAAAGAATGCCTGAAAAATGAGTAACATTTTTTTCCAATTTTCAACTGAACCTCCCACGCTGCAATTTATGGCCATTGCTCCTTGTTCTGTCATACGACACTACCTACCAAGAAGAACTTGGCTGTCATCTCTGTAACTACCATTCAGGCAGAGATTGGTCCTTGGCCTCTTTTTCGCCAGGATAAGCAAGCTCAGCACCTTCTGCCTCTCCATTTAGGTCATGTGCTCTTG
>NW_008825076.1:5085046-5091088 GCF_000699105.1 Pygoscelis adeliae
CTCCACGCTGCTCCTGAATTGGGGGAGACAAAACTGGGCGCAGTATAACAAGCCCCATCTATTTGAATATGTCCAACTTCACTATGGAGTCCTTGCGTTGCTCCACCACTGCTGACAGCCCTTTTCCTTGCCAAATTGTGCTGGTACACACAGACATCCGGGAGCATGTCATGCCTGTGCAAATCAGTGCAAGAAAGGGTTTAAGAACTTCAGCCTTTTCCTCACTGTCATCTTTCGGCCACCTTCCCCAACTATTAGCAAAGCCATTTTTTGCATTATACTCGGCTTTAGAGAAGTTGACTTCTGTGCAGGTTGCTGCAGTGACGGGAACTCCATCTCTCTATTACCACGTAGATAGGGGCATGACTAGAAAAAAGGAGAGTATGACAGGTTTTTCCATGGATTAATAACTTCTGCATCTGTGCCCTGGGGACTGTAAATAGCTAGTATAAATCAATGCAAATACGCTGTTACTAATCTTGCCAGTAATGATACAAGAGTGAATGGAGTACAAAGATGAACTTTACATCTCATTAGCACCAATCTGCCTCACTGCATTTCTAGGCAAGGCTCTTACCTAGGAATTCAATTTGCAAAACTTACAGAACTGTTTTTTCTTTTAAAAATTATGATAAAAATATGCTTTTTTGCTGCAGAGACATGCTTCTCAAATATCAAGTCCATTTGGGGATTTTACAATTATGAAAACTTGAAAACAGTTATTGATAATCGTTTCTCGAACACTCAGCATAAAGCATGTTTGTTACAGTGTTTTAGAATGACTGACGTCTGTATATTGTTTAATATATTTATTACAAGTGTGTAATATAAAACACTGAAACAAATGTATCATTTCGAAGTAAAAGTTTTTTCTCCGTTTAACTCTCCAGCAAAAGACTGAATGATCTATAACACAGAAAAAAAAATCAAGACTGTGTTATTGTTACCCCATAATAGTAGAAAATTAGTATCAATAAGGATGATGACGATATATTCTGCAGAACTTATCTTGTGAAACAGGCAATATGTAATTTATGAAATGAGAAGTTTTCCACTAGGAGTGGAAATCAGTTTGAGTCTCCATAAATATTGGCTTTTGCATCATGTAAATGATTGATTTTGGGGTGTTTTTATTTTTTTTTTTTTAATTCTACATTATCAGTGACTAAATCCATCTGATGTGAGCACAGTGACCTCTTTGGTTTGTGTTGTGTTGTTTTTCCCTCCGCACAAGGAGAATAAGTACAATATGAATGCAAAATAAGTTCCCGAGAGATGCACGCTACTGAACTCAAAAGATGAGCAGAGTGTGACGAAAACCTTTCGGTCACTCATCTGTCAGATCTCCAGTCTCTGAGTTCAAAGGCTATGCCCTAGTTTTTCAAAATACGTTCCAACAGAAAAAAAAGATAATATTTTCTTCCATAATTCTGCCTGTTTGCTTAACTGATTTATCCTATTTTGGCCTTTCTTTGTCCTGTTTCTTCCAGTTCTAGCCTGGGAGATGTCTAGTTTGGCTTTCCAACTTCTATTTATCATTTTCTTCCTACCAGCCACTCCTTTGGTTCTTCCCAGTGTAACAGTGACATGAAAGGGTTTAGGTAATAATCTTGTAATGGATTGCTGCACCAGAATGAAACCCCATTTATTTTTTCCCAGGACTCCCTGGGAATCCTTTTGCCACAGCCTTTTTCTCCCCAAGGAGATTATACAAAGTTGTTCTTATGGCCATTCATTCTGTCAGTATGAGTGGACAATCTGATTCCCATCAGTTCCCATGGATAGAGCCACGATTCCCAGAAAACACACCATCAGCACAGCACTTCTTAGAACTGTTAGAATTACTTCCAAATGCCAGGCCAGAAGTGCCTATCTTTCAGTAGTGTGTCAGTAATCCCGATACATACACAAATCTGTGGAGATTTGGATCCTTCCAGACAACAGATGTGGTGTAATTGTCTTCCTCTTATTAATTATTCAAATTATCATTTAATTGCTAATATGTTTGTGTGAATCTGAGTATTTATTTCCCTGTGGCAACTATTTTTTTTGTGTTTTGTTTTTTGGGCAAAAATGGCTTTATATAAAGTTTTGCCTTTCTCTGTCAGAATATATCTATTATATATGAATATATATATGAATATTTATTTTAGATTGTAAATCTTTATGATCAAGAGTATTTGAAAAACTATAGAAAGATAAAAATATTTTAAAAGTATCCAAGAGGCAACATTTTGTTTTTCTTACTACTCTCCTTACATGTCACAATATACTTTGTTTGGCGAATCCAATTTTCTGGAAGTAAATTTACATTTCAGCAAATGTAGTCTCTATAGAATAAGCATGTTCTGCAGGAATTAACTAATTTTAATGGAATAACTCTTTAAATTATTTTAAGTCAAAATGAAGGGTTTGATGTATTGGCCATCATAATATGGCTGAAATATCTAGAAAATCAATTTGCTTAAAACTTAAAGAGACGGTTCTCTCCTGCTTGACTCTCTAAGAGCCAATATAGTGTAATAGCAGCTGTTCAGCAACACCTATTATTTGCTTACATTACATCACCAATATGAGGCACCCTGTCGTTAAAATGAGAGTTAGGAATTGGCTCTCCTGATTCACTTCTTAGCATTCTATAATTTTGCTGAGGATATGATCTCATCCAGCTCTCCACACCAAATAAGAATCTGGATTGGTTGATGAGCATGTTAGTTTTTCTTCTAATGAAGTATCAAATTTTATTAAATGGCTGAAAGAAAACCTTCAGCTTAATCTATCGAGAAAGCTTTAAATATCGTTTTCTTAGAACTAATGGATGGATGATAGTATCTTCAGCAATGCTATTTCTACACCGGTTATTTTTTATTTCTTCCCCTTGACACGGTAGGGTCCCAGTCTTGCATTCCCAGCACTCAAAACTCCTAGCGAGTGGATCCAAACATGGATGTCTTCCAGCACAAGGCATGAGAGACCCTTTAACATTACAGAGTAGAGGACATGCAGAAAAATATTGAAATAATAAATTAACGCTACGTCAGATTTTTAGAAAGGAACTGTCTCTCTGGTAACAAGTGCTAGACCCACCAGTCACCCACCTGTACCTAAGACAGAAACAGGAATTCTTCACCCAGAAGAGGTACTGCTGACAGCAAGTGGCTATTTATTGTTTATTTATTGTGAGCTAACAGCAAAAAAGCTTGGCATTTGCAGAGGCATGGAACTGTTGTATATTTCTTTCTAACAACATGTATGATGTTATCAGAAGGCTGATGACTGAGTTGTGAGATCCATCAATCAGAGACTACAACAAATACTTTCGTTAATATTTTGGCACTGACTTAATTAGATATGTGGGGTTTTTTTTAATTATTTAGTTAAGCTGATGCAACATCCTGCAGTGGACATAGCCTTGCAGATGTTGAGATGTTCTTAGCATGTAAGTAATCATAGTAAACTATTAATATATCTTATATTAATAAATTCGATAAAGGGTCTTAATGAATTGCATCAGGATCTGATTGAAAGTTCCCTGTCTGCTTTACCATTTTGCCACATGTTATATATCAGAAAAAAAAGCATTCTTCTGTAAAAAACCCAAGCTTTTTCCTTAGTATAGATAGGCATGGACACTGTGCATTTGCCTCTGTGGGAAAAGTGACCGCAATAGCTATTTCTGAATAAACTATCCATAATAGCTCCCTGTGTGGATATTCTAGTCTGGAAAAGTCATGGGTCAGACAGTAAGTTGTTGCAGAATAGCTTATTCTGCAATAGCAATTCCAGTCAATTTTCCAGTGCAGAAAAGCCCTTAGTCCACAGCTCCAAACTCCTGTTTGTGCCAGAAAATTTTGTCTTTAGAGAATAGTATAAATTTGTTCTATTCAATTCTTTTAAGGCCCAAATTCAGCACTGAACTCCCTTTGGGATCAATACATGAGATCAGCGAGGGAGAGCTTTATATTGTAGAAGTTTGTATTTATGTGCACAGACTCCATAGTTTTATTAACCAAACATTTAATTAACAACTTCTTGTAGCTGTGAGCTGCATCCATTTTTGGCTGTGGGACGTCCTTGTGATTCTTCTGGTCCAGAACCTTCTAGAGCCCAGTCCTGAACCAGAAGACAGAAGGTTGCCTGGAAGAAGATCCGTCAAGCCAGACTCAAGACGGTCGGTAGCTTTCATCGCCAAAAGCAGTGAAACAAGGCAAAACAGAGCAAAATGTCATACCTTCCTCCATGCCCAAATACAGAAGATGGTTTACAGCAGTGACATCCAGCTGACACATTTGAGTTTGCTCTGAGTACAGAGAAAAGAGTGGTCTATAAATATACAGAAAGACTTTGCAAAATGTTTGAATGGACTAAAAGTGTATCCTGGAAAGGCAGCGCAGAGAAGCCTTCGCTGAAGGCCAGTTAACAATCTCACTGGATCCAGAGCTGCTTATACAACAACTCAGCAAGACACATTTTGGGCTGGATTCATGTTTATATTTGAATCATGGTTTTTCTTTTCTCCTCCAGTAAAAAAAAAAAAAACAGCAAACCAAGATAAGACATCTATACTACGTTTTTATTTGACAGACTTTTTACAGAGCCTTAGGACCCTCAAAAGCAAAGGTTGCCATTTATCCAAAATTACATCACAGTGCCCCTGGCACTTTTGTGGTGTGGACCAATTAACATTAGTAGCTTAATTAAAATCACCAAATGCATTTTAAAGGATGACATAAAGTTGATTTTAATCTAGGCTTCCAAAAACGAAGTAGAAGTCTGTTAATCAACTGCCCCACCCTTTTAGTTATTTATATGGCCCACAGTACTCAGTGTCAGAACAGACTCCTACGTCATCCTTTTACTTCACTTTCCGAGGCATTATTAAATAGTTAATAACAAAGGTCTAAAGTCCATCCCAAGTTTTACCTGTTGGCATAAATCTGGGTCCATGACAACGCTGATGTAACATTCATATAAATGAAAGAACAGAGTTTGGCTCAAGTATTTATAATGTACAGCAGCTGGCATTTTTGGGTTTAAAGAGTAAAATCACACCTGAGTTTTCATGCTTTCTAAGATTTTTCCAACAAAAGGAAAACAGAAAATAAACAAGACATTTTACGTTTTGAAAACTGGAAGAAATGGTGCAGCTGTTTCCAAGACCACTATGTTCAAGCTGTCACATGAACATGGAATAGAAGACATTCTTGCTTTCCAGTTATGTTTTAGCACAAATGTCTTCCATTTGTTTATTTCAACATACTTTCCCTTTAGCACATTTTTTTAAATCAGATTTTTTCCTAATAACGTGTTTGTTCAGTGTTCAGTTAAAACCAGATTTGGATTTTTACAAGTATATAGATTTTTACAAATACAAATACAAATCAATTTGTTAGATATCATTACTGCTTCGATGGTATGACATGTAGCTCCCTGAGAACTTACCACTGTTGACAAGTGGGTTTGGTCAGATTTTTACTGTACAGACAATAAGAGCAGCTGATTTCTGGGAGTTGCCAGAGAGAGTGGACGGACTTGGCTGTAACTCACCCATAGTACCCTAGTCTTATTATTTATTTAGCTGCTATATAAGCACTTCAGCCTAGATTTTAATTTGATTCCCATTCGTAGCAATGAAAAACGATAGGTGTTTATTTCTCTTAGAAATAGACGGGCATTAGGTGCAGAGAGCGGCGCCATGTATTTGCCTGATCTCTTTTATTATTCAGCTGTCATGGGATTTTGATATAGAAGACAGCAGAGAGAGTTTAACATATTGTCCGTAGTACAGATAATTATATTTATTATTTGTATGTGAGAGACCTGTAGGTTCTTCAACAGCAAGACAATCTCTTTGTTTTATTTTCAGCAGTCACAGTCAGCACAAGAAAGACACGGACCTGTTGGAGCGGGTCCAGGGGAGGCACAAAAATGATCAGAGGGCTGGAGCACCTCTCCTATGAGGAAAGGCTGAGAGAGTTGGGGTTGTTCAGCCTGGAGAAGAGAAGGCTCCGGGGAGACCTTATAGCAGCCTTCTAGTACCTG
>NW_008825076.1:5091683-5112165 GCF_000699105.1 Pygoscelis adeliae
TGAGAAATAGTGGCTATGATAGTATTGAGCAAGCTCAAACTTCTCAGCATGTAAAGATTATGTCTTCGAATGTTCAGTCATATAATGCTGCCTGTTTGCAGCTTAATTATTGTCAATGAACCAGAGTGCACGTGGCATTTATGCTAAATTGGGAAAAAGCATTCTTTTATTTAATTTGCTTTGTGTTTCTTTGTCTCAAATACCTGTCTTGTCCTGCCACCCAAAATACATTACTGCCCCTAAAAGCATTAGAAAATGTTGGATCTGAAAATCACTGTGACAGAGGTTAGATGAAAGTTACTTTTCCTTTTAAGAAAGGCCTGTTAGAATTTATTTCTGGCTGAAAGATAAAACACAAAAAGAAGGGATGGTAACAAAAACCTACTTCCTCTTACGGTGATTTGGTTCACCGCAGAATAAATATTTTACAGGTGTTTCTCACTCCAGAGCTAGGTAAACTGAAAACATGCATTACTTTGGGGTTTTTTTATTTAGTCCATGTTAGTTGGAAGGAGATATCCCATTTGAAGTTGTTAGCTGTTAGCAGTGAATGACTTTCATCTCCTATTTCTCTGGGCTTTGCTCATTAGAAAAAGATCAGTAACTTTTCATGTCTGTTGATAAGTTGGCAGGTGATAGATCTGGCTCCTGTTTCATCCTAACTTATTCACAGTAAAATCTGTTGGCTCACAAAATGTCTGTCCTTCCAGGGATTGTCCAGATCCACAACCAAGGAAGCCGGAAAGAAATTGAAGCTTGCTGGAACACAGTAGCCATATTCCCAAGAAGCTCTTAAATGGCTGGTGGAGATTTTTTTTTTCCTGTTCTTACTGTAGTTTTTGAGCCTTCGTCTGTCTCCTTAACACTCCTATTTGGCCCAAATACTTCTGCTTGCACTGCATCACTACGTTTTACAGAGGTCTCAATTTTTTTAGGCCTGAGTGAAAGACTGGATTTCACGTGCTATTTGACATTAATTGAAAATAAGCATATCAGGTCCACTGGTGTGCCTACCAGTCTATTAAAAGAATTAAGGACAGACCATTTGGTGAGAAATACTTACCATAGCTAAATCATGAAAACTTAATGTAAGAGACTAACTACATATGAAAAGAGGAAAAATCTTTCAATAAGGTATGCAGTGAAGAAAAGGAAAAACATGTGCTTTTACATATTTTATGTATTATTTGTTCTACTGATGCAGTTATTACTATATGAGAAATCAGTAACAAGCAGTTTAAAATCTTGGCACTAAGATAAATGCACATTTTTGTTCTGTATAGCTCTTTCATTGTGTAGTATGTAGTGATAGCAACAGGTTTTGATCCAGACAGATTCTTCTTCAGCAGTTACAGACAGATTTTGAAATTGGCATCAGACAGCTCATACAGACTATTTCATAGCATAGCTTCCTCCAGAAGTATACTGATAAGAGCATATGTTTATAATAGGAGACAATCTTAAGGGAGCTTTTTGGTAACAGGCTATCTTTTAAAGCAAACAAATCTGAAAGTGTTTCATTACTTATCATACCCGTTTTATCAAGGATTAGTGAAATCATAGTGTTAAATTCAACAGCTTCAAAGTAGTAATCTTCTTTTCTCTGCTATCTGTGGTGCCCTCTACTGCACATCTTTGTAGAAGCAAGACAAACATTGAGATAACTGCATCCGTTACACTGCTTTTTTTTTCCACATTTTTCTTTCCATCTTAACATTTAATAATGGTTCATTATTTGTTTCTGAATAATTTTCCTTCTAACATATATAAAAATGCAGTCAGTATTTACAATTGAAATTCTTTTTTTTTTTCCCCCGAAAAGAATTTTAAAAGAAATAAATAAAGAAGAAAGGAAGAGGGCTTTAGGAAACGAACCTGCTAGTTCATTTATTGATTGTAGTTCATTTACTGGTCATATTCTGGATACTAATTTATGTGGTTATATATACGTATGTATATTTACATATATGTGTGCAATATTAAGGTTGAAGCATGGAAATTTTTGTTATTGTTGCTTGTTTTTCAATCTCTGTTTTGTTAACTCAGGTATAAGCATTGAGTATTTTGGTTGTGCTTTTTTATAGTTGCTGTTTGCTGCTATGAAGAAGAGACAAGTCATTAAATTAGCTCCTCACAAGTTGATGTATATAGTTTTGTTTGCAATCTGTTGCCAGGGGCATGATATAATTTTGTCAGTTCTATATCAAACAAAAATCTGTTGATTTTGATGTTGAATTGTTGGAAAGAGCTACAGAGATTTTACATAAATATTTCCGGAGTGATCTCAAGGTACCCAAAGGCCAAAGACTTAAGATGAAAGATGTGAAAATTTCAATTTATTAATTCCCCTTTCTTTTGCTCCCCCTCTGTTAATTGAAGCACCTTGTGTTTATATCATCATAGCCTGAGGTTTGCCTTGAATAAATCAATGCATGAATTTTTTAATTACCTACCCAAGCTGCATTTGGACTGCTTACTCTTACGAGTACCAAAGAAGAAAGGTTCAGGGGTAGTAGCTAATGGAAGAGCAGGAGAAACCAGCTGCCTCCAACATTTTAAACACAACGTCATCTAATTTGCTAACAACAAGTCTAAGCATTGCAACATTTGAAATGCTGTTGGCAGCGAGCTAGATACAGCACAGCTTCCAATATTACTGACTGCTGTGCATAAAAGACGATGTTATCAACAATGGGCTTTAAAAATTTTTCTCTAGAAAGGACAAGCCTTTAAGATATTTATCTCCTAAGTAACTGCTAACACTCTTAGAATGACCACTATCAGGCAGTCAATTACGGTGACGTAGTTAGGAGTTGAAAATACACTGTGGCATATCATAACTGCAAAGGTAAGAGTAGTTTAAATTCCTAGGATTTGCTTTTTTTCACCATCGAGCTGCCAGTGAAGAAGCGCTGATCTCTGCACTCAAAACCCACTGAAGAAACCGAGCATGCGGTTCTTCTCTGGGAGTACCCGGGGCTGCAGGGGGGCTGTTTCGGCAATGAAGAGGAACTGGCCACGTGCTGGTGCACTCTTCTGGCCTTCACAAGGTCTCCCAGAAGTACCACGTTTTCTTTTTAAGATTACAAAGTGTTTAAACTTCCTGAAGTGAAAGAGAAGACTGGAATTTTTGTAGGAAAAGGTGAACACCTAAAGACAACAGGTACGAAATGCACCAAAATGATAATCGTATGTGGGGTTTCTTTTCAAATTCGCAGTCTGTCTCTGGCTGTGTATCCATCCATTTCGAAGTGGTGCCCTCTGGCCGAGGATGCCACGTGAATCATAAAAGTCTTGGTTCAGCCATAAGCCTTAACAAAATTTAGCATTTTTTTCTTAAATCTTGGCTTCCTTGGAAGCCGGTGATTCATGACTCTTAGAATTGGGGGTTTACTGTTTGTTCAGAACACAAGTTTTTAACAGTGTATTGAGAAAGATCTGAAAACATATCCCAAGTCCATTCTAAAACTTCTGAATGCTGAAGGCAAATTATAAAAATAGTACCAAATATTTAATCTCAATAGAAGTCGAATGCCATTTTGGGGAAGGAAACTGATTTTTTAACACTTGGAGTTGCACTGGAGCTTTCAGCTTTTTCGGCTTTCTTCCAGCCACTGAGAACAGCCGGGAAAAGACATTTGATATTGAGGGAAGAAAATAACTGTTGGTCATTCAGAAAGGATGAGAAAAGTATTGATGAGCCATTTGGCCACTTTGGCTGGATTTATTCCAGTGACCCCGAGATCTGGGTGCTATGAAGTTTGTGTTTAAATACCGGCTCATGCACAGCAGCTCCAGAGACAGTTTTGAGGTTCAGTTCCCAGCGGAGGATGTGGTCAGTCAGGAAGGGCAGGAGAAGGTCCCTGCCAGTTAGGGTGGGCAGGGCCATCTCCTGTCTGTCAGCAAGAGCAGGAGAAGCCATTGGTCAGTCAGGAAGAGCAGGAAAAGCCCTGGGTCTGTCAGGAAGGGCAGGGCCAGCTCCCGTCTGTTAGAAAGGGCGGGAAAAGCCCTCAGTCAGTCAGTCAGTCAGTAAGGGCAGGAAAATCTTGACTTTGGTTTCTATAGAAATTTTCTGCTTTTTCTCTCTGGCCCTATGGTTTGACCTCAGATCATGAGTTTTAAGTCCAGCACACAGAATAACCTTTTCTAATTTCTTTGGTAATCTCTTTTGCCTCTTTTTAACATGGCTTCATCCCTTCCAAAGAAGTTGGATTGGTCTGCACCAGCCTTCATGGAGGACCACAGTGTGTGTTCCACTGAAGTGCCAGCTGGGAACAAGGCAGGCTTCAGGGAAACAAGTCTGTCTGGTCATGAGAGCCACGTCCCTAGGTAAAAGATGTTAAAAATAGCACCCATACTCTCTTTCTGTGGTAATACTTAAGTAGGTAGTGCACCATTGCACCTAATGGGCTTGTGTAAAAGTAAAAAACATACTCCCCTACAAAAACACAGGCGAGAATGGGCTTTTACACTGCAAACAGCATCTCTGTTCCCTCAGACCTCTCCAAAAAGTCTGCAGGTACAGACAGAAATACAGAAAACCATGACGAAATAAACATACTGAATTTCACTAACAAAAAACTCATCATTTTTTTAAAGACTCTTTCCATACATAGTATATCAGCCTCAGAGGCTAGAACAGACTGGGAGCATCTTAAAAGTATTTTAAAAGGAAAAGGATGATGATGATGATAATAATATAATAATAATAATAATAATAATTGTGACTTGAAGAGTTCTTAATCTTTGTGGCAGGGTATGGGAACTGCATGGCTTTAGCAATGTACAGTTCTGGGTTTTGGAGTGTGTTGGTTTATGACATTGCAGATTTTTATTTGTAACTTTCTCTTGTGTATTTATATTGTTTGCTTGCTAAAGGTGCTATAATATTAATCTTTTATGCTATTAATGTTGAAGATCATTTCTTGTGCTATACAGGAACAAGCATCTACTCATGCTGCAACATGTTAGAAATGATCAGGCAAACCCTGTGAGATATACAGTGCCCACCCCTTCTCTGCTCAGATTTCGCTGTTTACTAAACCAGAGTGAATTTTAAGTAGGCGTACTTGGCCAGTATTGTATGTTTGCTTATTAAAATTCAGTTAATCTCTGCAAAAGGAGACAGAGTATCAGCAGGGGGTACACAGAGAATTGCTGTCCTCTTCCTCCTATTTTGCCACATTTACAACTTCTGTTGGCCACTAAATTGGGAAATTTGGATTGGAACAGAAACCTGGACTTTCAAATTCTGCAGCAAACTCTGAAGTACGTCTGGAATATTAAGACAGTTACAGTGGACAGAACCAAATGAATAAGTAAAATATGAGTATCAAAGCAATGACACGGTTTAGATTTCTATCTGCCTATCTGTTCTTTCATCCATCTGCCCATACATATTTCTATTGTCTTCAACACTCTAATTTTTGTTATGTTGGAGGTATGCACCATAGTCTTGTACTCTTACCATTTGCTGCATTACATATTTAGCTCACCAGCCAACCATTTCCTCTGTGCTTACTAGAATTTCTATTTTGGATGTGGCAGTGAGATGTAGGATTTTAATTAGGAGGAAGAGACTATGAGTCTGAAAGTTAGGGAATCTTGGACTTGATTATGAAACTATCATACAGTAAAAAATGAATTTACATATTGGCTGCATGACCAGGCCTTCTTGTATTATCAGCACTGCAAATGCTTCACTGTTTCACCTTTGGAAAGCCATTAGTCTCTCTGTGACCAAGTTTATTCATCTAAAAAACAGAAAAAAATCTTGCGTTGTGTTTGTTGAATGGTTTAATATTACTGGACAAAAATGTTAGTAATAGTAGGGGTTTCTTATACAGATACTACTTCGAATAACATTTTAAAATTAAAGGTTAATACTTTCCAGAAATTACTTTCCAAAAATGGTAATCTAGTTTCAGCAGAATGAGTAGTAAGTGGAAGCTGAGCTACAAATGGAAGAAACATATTCAACTGATAGAAGAGAGCTTTAATGACACTTCATTATTGTTTAAGGAGACTCATAGCTAGGTTTTAAAAATTCTTGCTGATTCTGTGACAGTGGGATAATTCATTTTGTGTTGTGTGCACTGGTATTGACTCATCTTTTCTTAGTATATTACTTAATGACCAAATTTGACTTTGCTGATAAAACTTTGAGCTAAAATAAGTTTTGTCTATTATTTTAATTCCTACCTAAACTTATGATGGTGTATAGTACACTTGTAATTTTAAGGACAGCTGAAATGTTGGAGTCAAATTGCTTATGAAAATAAAAAGCATCTGTCATAACACTCAAACTAGCCTACAGTTTTGCTGTAAGGGATCTGCTGCAAGGTTACTTTGTCTTTTTAGGTGAAAGGTACAGATTTTATTCTTTTCACAGTGCATCTGTTGAGACTAAGCCTTCATATAATTAAAACCCTTAACAGTTTGTTCAGGGCAGCAGATCAAAAGGTTAACGTGCAATGGTACAACAGGAAGTATTTGTACTCTTGAACATTTTTAAACTTTACAGCATTTAAAAACAACTTAGCCCAAATCATAGCCAAAGCCAATATTACATCATTTATAGTAAAACATTAATAGTTAGTCACAAACCAGCCAGTTGGTCTAAAAGTTCAGCTGCTGAAAAATGTGATGGTTTCAGGATTGAATAGAAATGTACTTCTAATTGTGTCCTCAGTCATGCATCTGGAATGGAAAGTCAAAGATTTTAGGGAAACTGAACAAAACAAAATTAAAAAACAAAAGCGTTCCTCCACATTTTTGAAACAAATATATCCTTGAAGCAGTTTTGGATTACGTGATTTTTGTAGGAGTGGGGATAGATGATTAAAACTCAAAGCAGAACTAGATTTTATCGTATGAACTGTATAATTAATTTTCTTTGTTTCAGTTCTGAAGTTCTTGAAGCAATAGAAAATGTTATTCAAGATGTACTTAAAAGCTTGGCCCAAAAAAAAGCACCTGTTCTCACACTGGCTAACAGATCGGATTGGAGGAATATAGAGTAAGTATTATATATTTTGAAGTCCTGCCTTATATTAATATAAATGCCATGAATATAAATTTGATTATGTAACTTCCAGAAAAGTTAACGTTACATAATTCTATAAGTATTAGAATCAATAGATAATTTGACTTCTTAAAAAGTAACGGACAAATAAAAAGTAATGCTTAGTAACCACTCTGCATGAATAGGCATCATGTATTAAGTAACAGCAGACCATAGCATAAAGGGGAGTAAAGCTACTGTAATAGGGGTTAGAAAGGAAAGGGAGGTCCTATAAACAATCATTTTCTGGAAGCAGTAGAAACCAGAAATAGTAAGTTGTGTTAGAGTGAAAAAATCTGTTTTAGGCTGGAAACAATTACTAGCAATTTCATCCTCCAATGCCTTTTCTGTGCTTCCTCTTTTCTCTCTGCTTTTCCCTATGGTATCTTATTTCCTAAAATGATAGTGATAAACTTATCTTTTTGTTCTTCAGAGAAGATGCATCTCACCTCTTCCTGTTGTATTTCTTGCCTCCGTGTTGTGTTCTAAGTTCATTACTAGCCAAGTAAAGCAAACCAAGTTTCTAATATGTTATCTAAATTTCGGATCTTATGCCAGTTTATCTAGACAGGATCAGAGAAAAAGCAACCTGTCCTTTATAGCACACTCTGTGATTTGTAGAAGTTACTTGTGCAACAGTATTTTTCCAAGGAGCTCATTTAAACTGGAAATACCTGAGAGATTAATTGCTTTCTATAATACAGAAGCAAAAGGATAAAGGAAGGCACAAATCTATTTCTTGCCCTGTAATAGCTTTGGATGTCAGTGGGTTAAGGGATATTTAGATTGATAAGGTTGCAGAGGTCCTTGTAAGTGGACCCATTACAAACATTTAAGGTTGAGAAAACATAGCAAACCTTCCACGCGTAACACTTTGGTGGAACACTCATTTAATGAGAACAATAAATTTCTGCCAATCAAAAAACCTGAGGGGCCTGAAGGTAATCAGTTAACTGAAAGGCTTGTATGTTCCAGGGAATTTAATGGTTTGTGTCTTGATAGTTTGACAAAAATGTTTCACTCGTATGTCTGTAAAAGTAAAATACTATAACAAAGTTTTGCAATTTTTGGCAATCTTCGGGGAAATGGCATTCCAGGCTAGAAAAACAAATGTGAGATGTTATTTGCCATCAGAACACACAGGGGGAAAAACATTCAAATTAAAACAAGTTAACATCACAGTATGTTAAAAATAAGACTCATCAATCACATTAAAAACAGCTGAACTATTATTTATGGTGGAGAAATGTAATCTCAGATATGCATTTCCGTTGAATAGTGACCTATATCCCATTTTTAATACAGCAGTTTAAGAAGATTAAAATAAAAATAAATAGACAAATAAAAATAAAAACAGGATACCAAAATATAGTATGAATGGAGGAAAACACAGTCAGTGGGGCATTTTTTTTCTTTTTTAGGCAGCTTTTCATACTTAAGCTACACAGCTGGAATCTGCTGGGCAGGAACTAGTAGAACGAGAGAACGATTTTGTGTTTGAAATATTCCTTGTAAACATTTGTAGATGCCCAGAGAGGTATTTACCTGAGAATGATGTCAGTCAGTGAGGATGCCAGGCCTAAAGCAATACAATTAGTTTCCATTGTCCAGCTGTATCTTTCCAGGAAGAAAAAAAAACAAAACAAACCAAACAAGCAAAAAACCAACAACAACAACAAAAAAAGGAATAGATTTCCCATTAGCGGAAAGAAGATTTTAAAGAAAACTACTCTGCTGGTGCAAATGCAATCCTAGGAAGAATTGCTGGATGTCCAATCTAATGCCAGTTTGCAGTTGCCTTTATGAAATACCTGTGGGAGCCACATTGACCAGGCCCTTCTGCATACTGTCTTCTGAAAGGAGCATGCCGTATTTAACCTGAGAGAGCAATCCAGCAGTTTTGATTACTGTTTTCCTACCGTGCAGTTACAATGTAGGGAGCATGCAAGTGAAACGCACAAATATCTTTTAAATGTTGCAGCACAAAGGCAAGAAAGTTACTTAGAAGCTGGCAGGCAGATGCTAAGCTGTGCTGCTTGCTACTGCGGTCACTTCACATACGTGCACCGTGGTGTGTCCTGCCACCCGAAGGATGCATGGAGCAAAACCTTTCACAAAGAAATTTAGAAACATTATGTGGTTTTAGATAAAATTATGGCCATTTTACCACCAATACTTTTAAAAAGTACATACAAAACTCTGAAATGAAAAAGAATGCTTTAAAGACAGGACTGTCATATCATTAGGCACTAAAGTAAAATAATGAAGTGTCATTAAGAAAATAACTGATTTTTTTGGTGAAATGTGCACCTTCAGACATGAAATGGTGAAACACGAAATGGTGGAGCTCATTTAGATTAAACAACTGTTTAGAGAATAGGATGGACCACATTTTTTTTTCCCAAAAGTTAATAATGGAATATAATTGAGGTATTCTGATAATAATTTACGGGCATAAATCCGATATTATTGTAATATGAAATAAGAACACTTCCTACATTCTACATCAGAAAGTCTCTGTGTCAGACTTGATTTGTATTCCAATAATGATTCACATTTTTTCCTGTGTTGGGTTATTCCTTTGTTTTCATGCTAAACAATAATTGATGCTGATATATTAACAGTTATAAACATGTACAAAATATTTTTCTTGACTCTACTTTTGTCTGGAAACATGTATTTTAGGCTTAAATTCAGTCCTGAAGTATCTTCTTGAGAAACTTTCATGCTTTGAAGCCAATGATCAGTTGGCGGACAGTTCAGTGATGTTTTGAATGGGTCATTTTGGCAGATGATGACTACTGCCTGCCTTTTTCCTTCAGCCACTCTGATGGTGACACCTTCAGCCACCCAAGCTGATGGTTTCTGTACTGAGTCTGAAAATAGCGCTAGCATATTTGATTAGAGGAAAGGGGTCTGAGTCTGAATTACCTTGCAGAGAACAATTTACATATACTCAATAAGTTTACAGTTTTATTGAATGTTTGCAATGATTTAGTTTTTAAATTTAAATTTAAATCAGATTTAAAGATTCTGTAGGTCTACAGATGATACCATGTTGTACTACAAAACAAATAAGAATTGACTGCCCTAGATCAGCACCAAAATTTGGTAAGTTAAAAAAGTCCAAAAGCAGAATTCTTGTTTTTTCTTGTATTTTAGTTCAAAACTTTGGAAAAAAAAACAAACCTATGCACTGTGATTTAGAAGTGTAGGGATAATATAACCTGATATTACGACCAGCCCTTCAGCTTTTCTATTTTCTATTAAATTATAGTGAGTGACAGTGAAATTAATACAGCGTTCTTACAGTTTCTACCCTCCCCAAATGAATATCAGCTGAAGGCATATTCAAAAGGTCTTAATGTAAAAACAACACTCTTCTTCATAAAGCTAGCTAGTAAAGGAATCTTGGAATATGGACAATATGCTAATTTCTTTTTCTAACTCAGTCATTTAATTTCTTGGCCTGGACAGCAGGGCATACATTCCCTCACTTAACTCGATCATATTTTTTCTAATTATGCTAGAAATTATTGAGTCTATTGATTAGTACAGTCTCTCTATATTTTCACAGCACATTAAAATATATGTTTCGAAGTTTTATTTTATGAGACACAAATATGGGTCAATATAAAGACAAGTTATTGTATATGCATTTCTGAAAATGGATAAAATATCTTTTAAAATTTATCTTTTCAGCTCTGATGCTCAAAATATTATCTATGATCTATAAGATGGTGCAGAGCAATACTTATGCAACTAAAAGGTAACATACTACATTTCTGTAATTTCAAATAAAGTTGTATTTTGACAATGTTATTGTGAAAAACAGCCTGTAGGATAATGGATTGCTGTACGTAAAATGCTTTAGATTGATCTAATTACCCATGCCCTCTGTAAAATACTCAAGAGCCTACAGCTATTTCAGTATTATAATTACAAATACAATATTTTGCCTTGATAGAGATATATATTATTCTGATACATTACTGTTTGGTAGCCAAAGTGTTGTGGACAATATAATCAACGACATTTCTTGCATGCTTAAGATACCTCGGCGAAGTCTACATATAGTAAGTGGCTTATTATGAATGTTTTTATCATTATTTCCAAATCATATAGATTGAACTGAAAGCTGAAATACAAAGAAAAGTTGTCAGTGGGAAATACGTAGTTAAAATAAAAAGTGTCATTTGTGCAAATAAAACCTAATTATGGTTTATCATAGCCCTGGAAAGGTTTCTTTCTTCAGAGAAAATTCATGAAGTTTGCTTCCTCCAAAGAGTTTGGGACAAACTGCCAGCTAAAATCACAGGGCCTTTTGCTATTACCTAGTGAAGGCAGTGCTTAAACTTCAGAGTGCAAGACATCTGTTCAGCAATTCATACTCAAATGATTTGTAACTTGGGGATTAAATGGAAATTTAAAGTAAGCCAGAGATGTAACAACCTTTCAAATTTACTTGTATCTCATGCCTTACAAGAATTCCTTTGTATCTATAAATGCAGTTAACATTATTTATTGTAAGTATGCCTTTATATCCATGATGACAAGAACATTGCTTAGTGTTTAAAAGGTTGATGACAGTCGATAACTGCTTATGACCAGTCAGAATTCTTTTCAGAAGTTTCTTGTTTTGCTTGTGCAATATAGTAACACAACAGCGTGTAACTTCCAATTTACTGTATACAATTTATTATTATTTTTTCAGCTGTCTACAACTAAAGGTTTTGTTGCTGGTAATTTAAGTTACACTGAAGAAGATGGTACAAAAGTGAATTGTACCTGCAGTGCAACAGTATGTATCATAAAACAGTAACAGTAATTCATAGCATCTACCTTTGCATGACATCCTGCACTTCTTGTAGCTCAGGTTACTGTATACATTTATTATACAGACCTGTGCTTGTGGCAAATTGAGACAATTCAACCTGGGTGAAAAAAGAGAGATAAAAAGTATTGCTCAACTGTATTGCAATTCTGAAGCTCAGCTATATACTCACCAGGAATATATCCTCTGGAGATGGTTTTTAGCACTACCTTCTGCCATGGGAGCCTTGCAGAGGAGGGCGTACATATTGTGTATCCTAGGCTTTATATTACAATGTTCTGTCAAAGAAGTGCTGTGAATCAAAAAATCTTGAGCACTCTGAACACACTTCGTTTCTGTCACAATAGAGTGATTTCTGGCAGAGTAAGAAAACAAGTCTTACAGCATGAGTTAACATACTCGTATGGTCCTCAATGAGCTGCTTCTGCCACACTGGGCAGACTTCTCTAGTAGCAACAGCACAGATGAGAGACTGAACTGAGCCTCTATAATTAGAAATCTCTTTCTGGACCCAAATTATGTTCTCATTTACAGAAGTTCAATGATGATACTCCATAAGAGTTGATACTGTCTTCATGTGCCCAGCACTGTACAACCAAAGGTGTATAACATCGGGCTGTTTGGTCTCAGGATGATCACTTATACAGGAATTACAGACATTAGAAGGCCTTGTATCGTCAACTAATTTTATCAAAGTTAGCACTGAGCTAAAGAGAAGTTTATAACCGTGGTTTCATAAGTCGAGAGTCAAAAGTGGTTTGAGGAGATGAGGTTCAACTAATCTAGTCCTAAAAGATTCACTATAGCCGTGCAGAACATGAAAGCAGGAACAGAACTCAGACTTGCTGACTGTTGTTGTGATTTCCTGGAAAATGTGTTCATTGTAAGCCTAAGTCGGTAATTTCAAAATGGAAAGATAACCTTAGCTGCCTGCTGTACTTTGTTTTTAAGCAGAGTGTAAAGACCCCTGTTATTAATGCTCTTCTACAGCTCTTCGTATTTTTATTTGTTGAGTTGTTCCACCCTGGCACCGGAGGTGATTTAGCAGTCAGAAGTAAAAACAGACCACACACTTCAACACATACATACCCTTTTGCCAAGTTCTTCCTCCAGTTCCTGTTTTCTCATCCATATGCTTGCCAGATTGAGCCAATCCTAATATGAGATGTAAAGTAAACATTACTATGTCTTAAAATTGTTGCTTAAAAATAGTGATAAAATCAGGTTATAGGTTAATAAAAGAAAGGATTTAATGGTCTTCCAAAAAGAATACTTAAATGTTTTAAGCCTGTATTAAATTTGCAGTCTTCACACCAAGCTGACTTTTTTTCTGGCTAAGACAGATAAAAAATTAATCAGGACATTGTTATCTGTGTGAGGTCCATATGATGAACAATCTTCTGTGACAGTAGCACAAACACTTTTCAAAAGCATCTTGTTAAAACAGGAGGACTCCTACACAACCATACAATAGAGCAGGACATGAATGGTTGAATATGCTTATAAAGAGGTGAAAATGTCAAGATTGATCTTGTATATAGAAGATGAATAGTTGTTTCAGGACTTAATTGTGTCCCTCATTACCTAATATTGTTATTTTAAAATATATCATTTTCTCTATTTAAAATGATTAATCTCATTTTTGTTGTTTTAGGCAGTCACTGTGCCATCTAATGTTCAAGGAATTAAAAGTATCCTTTGAGCAAGAACTCTTATTGTAGACTGAAAATATAAAGTAAAAACAAAGAATATTCCAAGTTAAACAATGTTCTGGTAATTTTTTCTTTGCTTGTTGGCTCTGAAATTGGGTCATGAACACTGCTTTTGGCTCCAGAACAGGTATTTTAGAGCATTTAGTTTTAATTGATTGGTGTGATGGATCATTTTACAGGCAGCTAGCCTTAACAGAAAAGATTTAATCTCACATGCCAAATTTATGTTAATTGTAGAAAAAGATGCAACTTTTCAGAGACTCCTGGATGATGACTTCTGCAATAAATTGTCCCCATGTATAATGATTACGGTATGCATCTTACACTTCATATTGTCTAGCTAGACATAAGAATTTAAATGATACTTTAGCATTGTAGCAGTGCTCAAGCTTGGTCAAAAGACCATAGTAAAATTAATATGAAACATGTCTAACAATATTTTTTTTCATTTTATTATCCTGGTAGAAATACAAAATACACATTCTAAAGACTTATTTCCTCCAAACATCTCCTTAGAGCTTGGTAGCTTATCAACTTCATGTGCTGCTGCAAAGTGGCTGCCCCATTCAGTCTCAGAAAGGCTTAAGTGTTGAGTAACCTTTTGTCCTTCAGGATCCTAGGTTTAGCAAACCCAAATGAAACTGAACTGGTTGATTTTGGATTGTACTGAAAGAGCTATGGAGCCTGGAGAATTAATAGGAATGTGTAAATGGAATATGCATACCTACTTGTTCTGGGACAAATTTGGCCCACAATGCCTAAGAGAGATAAGCATTTATACTATGTAGCATACTGTCTAGTTATAGTCAGTCATAGCAAGAACTTGTTTTATATTGTTTCATTAGTGCCATATTTTTGAGAAGAAAAAAGTGGCCTTCTTACACCAGCTTATACAGATACCAGGTTACATCTATACATCAACTCCCAGACCTTACAAATTAACTCCTTAAATAGAGGAATGTATGATACGTCTACAGTGCCTGTAACCCAGGACATCTGCCGTGCTGCTCCCCAGCCCATTCCTCCTTCCCTCCTCACAGAGCCAAAATAGGAACATACAACTTTCCCTGCAAAATAGCTGCTGGGAAAGTATTTCTGCCAGCATTTTGTTTGTTTGCTTGCTTTGAAATGACAAATGTAAACACATATGTAGCCCGATGTTGTTTTAATTAATTTAAAACTGTCTGCTTTTATTTTATTTCCTTAGGGAAGAGGCGTACCAGATCTTAATACACGACTTCTGGTCAGAAAGCTGTGGGATACTTTTCAAATTCCTATTTTCACCCTTATGGATGCAGATCCACACGGTAAATCTGTAGAGGTTCAAGGACATAAAAGGAAAGCAAAATTTATTTAGAATGTCTTCTCTCACTTTTATGGGAAGGTACCCGGAGCATAGAGATCCAACACAATCAGAAGGTTCCTGATTTATGCAGAATATATCTAGGAGTACAGAAGGAGTTTAACTGAAACATCAGTACTGGCTTTACATCCCCATTGAATATACCCTTACCCTCTGTGATGATTTGTTGTGCTTTGAGGTATTAATAAGAATCCTACCTTGTACCTAAAAAAGAAAAACATTTCTAAATAGAATTTGTAGCTCAGAATAGAGCTAGATTTTGAAAGTACCTGTGGGCCTAAAAATGAGGATAAGGATAATGGAATTTTATGATCCATTGCATGATTCCACTGATTTTAATGGGAGTTAGGCACTTGACCACTTCTAAAAGTCTCAGGACATCCTAGCTGTATCTTTACAGAGTTCAATACCGTTGAAAATGTTGCTCTGTCAAGAATTCCAGCTGTTGGCTATGCTATTCCTTTTGTAAAATAAAAGGAAATAACAGGAACTTTTGTAAATGTTGCTCAGTTTGGTATAAAGCAAAATTTTTAATTACGTTATAAACCTTAGGCCAGACAGGCCAGAAGAAAACAGTATGTTTGAGCAGAGTGAGTCTTTTATTGGTTTAAAAGTAGTTCACATACACTTATATTAATAATTCAGCACTCATGTCAATAGTTTACAGCAGTGAAAGCTAGAAATTACAAGACTGACACCAAAAAAAAAAGCAAGTCCGTCACATTCTGGATGGGCTATTCTGTTACATCAGCGGCAGGTCTGAAATTTCCTTCATTTCATGAGGGATTCTGTGTATGTGGGTGCGTATGCCTTTGTTTGAATTCAGAATCTGAATTCACATACACAAAATGTAGAAAATCTCTTATGTATCTACACTGATACCACCTGAAATTAGGGAGATCACTGCAAAATGAGAAGCAGCTGCTCAAAGCAATAGTTCTAAGAAAATACAGATTACACAGGATAAAGACAGACACTTCTTGTGATAGATGTTGGACATGTAAAAAAGCTGATTATCCTTGGTTTTGAAATTACTATGCACAGACAGCGTGAAACATTTAACTATATAAAGGTGACATATTATGCTCAAACTCTGAGTATTTTGACGTACTCTAAAAATAATTGTAAACCATAAAGAACCTCACTAATCATAAAGCCATAATTGTTATGCCATAAAATTGAATTCTTAATGCAGTCTTCTTAAACATGCCCAGTGTGCAGATAAACAGACACTTGACATTTGGTATTCTGCAACCTAGGTGTAGAAATAATGTGCATCTACAAATATGGATCTGTGGTGAGTATAATTTTTCCACTTCAATCATATTGTTTTGTAGCCCAGCCTTGAAGCTGCAATGTATGAAATGTTATAGCCTTTGTTAGAATGGTTACTGCCTTTTATCATTTTGCTTCAAAACAAAGACACAGTTTTTAAGCCTTGTGTATCTGCAGAAATGGCTTCTTCCTGCAACAAAAAGAAACTGGATAACAATGACAGGTGTTTCATTTAACTGTATTTCAGTTTTTCCCTGCTGCACAGGCAGTTTTCAGGAAGTCCAAATAGCAGAGTGTTCTCCATTTTGCTTTGTTTCTGCCTTAGAAGAGAAATGAAGGCTGAAGGGACCTTGGGAGGAGGAGGACATAACTTGTGAGATGGGTCACTCTCCACAAAATCATGTTATGTTGGTAAAGATTTTGTTTTGGGGTGAGAATTCGCTTATGGATACATGTGTTAGTGTGGAACATTATGGAAGAGGCAAAGGGAACAAGAAGGCATTATTATATTACACTGCTAAAAGACAAGGTGCAGGAAGACAATATAGAAGGCAGGCAGACTAAGGTGAAGGCAGAGGGCAGGAGCAGATGGGCGAACTGTTCACTACGGCAATGGAGAAAGAACATCCAAAGGGGAAAAAAAAAACAAACACCAACTTCAGAAAACTGTCAGACATCGACGATGTCAGAGTTCAAATATATGTCATAACATATGCCTCAAGGGCGTCCAGGGAGACAGAACTCCCAAGTTTTCAGGTTAGCTGTCACACTTTCAGCTCTCCTACAAAGGGGCGTAAACTGATAAAACACCATCATCCAGGATTAAATTAAATTGTCAGCTTCCTTTGAAAGTTTATTTTGTTCAATTACAGAGCAACACATGTATGGAATGAAACAAGTATTATGTCAAGTTCATTACAAACAATGGAAGTATTCCTTTATACAGCATGTAATTTAACTGTGATACTTTGCTGTAGATGACACAAGTTTTCACGGATTCTAAAAGCAACCCGACAAAATCAAGTATTACACCACCACCACTCTGGCTCAGAAAGTTGGAGTCACGAACCGTTGGGAGCAGGGGGATTATTCTGAGAAGTATCATTAATTGCTTATTTGTTTTTACACTTTTCCCCTGAGATATTTACTGTAGCCATGATACTGGACCAGATGAACCTTTGTTTGGGCTATTCTTGTATGATGGGGTACTTTCCAGCAGAATATATCAGAAATTTCCAGATTTGATTGTCATTACTCATCCTGGCTTAATTTTTTTTTTTTTTTGGCAATCAGACTCATATTGACTGTAAAAAATGAAACAAAACTATTCAGACTAGACCAGCCTGAACTGGACTAGTCTAGAATGTGTCATAGGCTGAAGGGTGCAAGTCTTTGCGAAGGAGCGGTTTCCAGCAAGGGAATATGGCAAGCGCCAGTTGCAATATTTTCTCCTATATCATCCTGATAGTGGTAGACCTAACTATCTTTGTCATAAAATCTGACCATGACCTTGGAAGGCATATATCTCAAATAATTTAAACTAAAAGTCACTGACTGTTATAGTTGACCTTTCTTATTTTAGTCAATGTCTTTTGAGGCCCATCATCTCACCGTTCCATCTATAAAGTGGCTTGGTCTCCTTCCATCTGATCTTGAGAGGTTAGTTATTTCCCCAAAAGAAGCAGAAGTATTCTTCTGTTTCATAGACAGGAAATGCAATCTGACTTAATGCACAAAAAGACAACTGACATTTAAATCCATTATTCTTTTCATATATTATTTTGGCTTAATATAAAGAAATAAGTTGGAATAAGTATTTTTTAAGTATATGAGAAAATTTAACAACTTTATTTTCTTTTCAGATTAAATATACGCAAAGATGTTCTGATTCCATTTACAAAGCAAGATCAAAAAAAGTTAGCAAGTATACAAAAGAGACCGTACATTGCTTGTCAGCCAATGTGGAAAAAAGAAGTATGTATAAACCTATTGTTTCCTATTTCTTACTCCCCACAGGACAAACCCTATCGTCTGCAATCCTGTTCCTCTTTATGATGACAAACTCTTAGTATAGCAGAACCAGTAAGGTTTTGCAGCCCTAAAAGAAGGCAAGATTGAGAAAGCCCATGCCCACTGTCTCTCCAAATCAGTGGGCCTCAATGGCTCACAGGCCAGAACGGGCAGCATGTTAAGCTTTCCTGCCATTAATTATCTGATGATCATATCCTGTACATGGGATTTTACTGCTTTCCTAAATATTACAGAATATATTACTTCTTTACAAGTAGGGGGATGCTTACAGCAGTTAGTTACTCAGCACTAGACCTCTAATCTCACCTGTAGCTTTTAAACCGTATATCTCAATTCAGGCATATACTGTGTGAAATGGTTAGAAAAGGTTTTGTGTACCTTCTCCTTCCTGTTTAAACTCATAAATTGTTTGTGTTATTGTGAGGTACACACTTGAGAACACATGAACATACAGTAAAGTGAATCTCAGCTCAGTGACAGGGATTTTGCAGCGCCATTTCTAGTAATACTCACTTCACAGTTCTACATGCACGTCCAACAAGTGTACTTCTTATTTAAGTAATTACCTAACCCTGGATCAGGCTGTTACAGCATCACACATTAATTTGTTCTTTTTTAGCTGGAAATTATGGCAGCATCTAAACTGAAGGCTGAAATTCAAGTTTTAACTTCTCTTTCATCAGATTACCTTTCCAGAGTCTATTTACCAAACAAACTGCAATTTGGTGGATGGCTATGAATGCTTGTTTGCAAATGAAACGTTTTTCTTGAGATTGATTTATTGTGTTGACTGCTCTTAGAAAAAATGCAGAGAAACAAAGGATAACGCTTCAGCTTGTTAGGTTTTTTTATCACTGTATCTAGATTATCATTATCTCTTTTTCCTCTTTCAAACCATACGAGAAATTACGATTCTTTTACAGAATACTGTTGCTTCCATTCTGTGGCTTCTGCACTGTAACAATGCCAAAGGCAGTGGTGCATACATAAAAAGATGAGATAACATTTTCTGTCCAGAAAGAACGTAAGTTCAAAACTGTGTCAAGGAATTGCTTTGCCTTCTATCTTAAAGCAAAAGATGATGCTGCACCAACCTTTTTAGTTTGGAAGAGAGTAAGAGACTCTGTTAACAATTTATGGCACATAAGGCCCCCCCTTAGAAATTATTTTGAGTACAGCATTGTGGCATTTTGTGTTCGCTGTAAATTCAGACCAAAAAGTCAAGAGATAATTCTTCATTACTGCATATCTCAAGCAGCTGTAAATGTTCCAGCAACCAAATTACTATTTGTCTTCAATGAACAAGTAAGCAAGCAGATGTTACTGATTAAGAATTTAATAAACAATCCTGTTAATGATGCACATCATAACAGAATCCCTTGTTCATTTTCTTTATTTAGTTGGCTCTAAAACAGTAAAAAGGAGCAGGAAATTGTGGTGATTAAAGTGTACAATAACTTTTATGTGAGGAAACCAAATTGCACGGAAATTACTCCCAAAATTGATCTACACAGTCATCAGCATGGATCTTACAGTTAGTATTTTCAGTAGACTTCTCTAGCTGGTTTTTTTTTTTACTACTGTTCCACCAGTATTAGATTCAAAAGGAATTAGAATTCCTTTTTTAGTTACTGCACAGTAGCAGTGTTACTACCTACTAATAATTTCTAGTGTCCAGGTGCACAAGCAATCTAGACCCAGAACGAATACACGGCTATTCCATCAGCAGGCGGAAGGGCAAGGCGATACTCCTTACCGCGGGAGGCTGCCATCAACACTCAGGCAAGGGGCCTAACCTCGGGTTCAGAAGCAGACAACTTTTCTACGCCTGCCCTCAAGGAAGGCTTTATTCTCATGAGAGTAAGTGCGTTTCCGAAATACTTGGAGCAGCATTCCACCAAAGGTTAACACTACCTGAACTTCAACGGGTGAAGTTTCCCCACGCTGCAGGAGTGGTATTTAGTGCCACTGTAACACCCGCGGGGAGCTGAATGTGCTTTGACCCCTCTGCCCACGTGAACTCCCTCGACGTCGGAAAAAAACACCTTGTTTGCAGCGCCACAAACGCCGCTGCTCAGCTGACCCCGTTCCTCACAGGGCAGGGAAAGAAAAAGTAATTAATTCTTTTTCTCTTTCCTTAGCGGCAGCGCCACGGAGGTCCCCCGCGGGCCGACGGGAGCGGAGCGGGAGCGGGCACGGCCCCG
>NW_008825076.1:5112869-5127769 GCF_000699105.1 Pygoscelis adeliae
AGGGTGGCCGACAGGGAAATGTCAGGGATCCAACTGCAACAAGAAGTGTGGTGTTTTCTGTGGTGGTTTTTTTTTTTAAATTTCGTATATTTTTATATCGCCGGGTGCCTCCCAGGCAGGGTGAGGGGTGTGCTGGTGTAGCGGCTGCGGTGAGACACCCTAGGGATGCTTGAGGGCCTCGCAAGTCTCAGTAAGTCTTTTCCTCATTTGCAGGGCAAGGATGAGTCTGTTTGGATCAACATCAGGGTTTGGTACGGGCGGTACCAGCATGTTTGGCAGTACGACTGCAGATAACCATAATCCAATGAAGGTATGTGCATTAGCCCCTGTGGGAACCACTGTTCTTCTGCTGTGTTTTAATGTGTCACAGCAGTACCTACTAACTCACCCTATAGAATTAATAGGATTTCAGTGCACAGTTTTCAAATGTGGCTGATTTTGTCTTGTCTTCTCTCCTTTATAGGATATTGAAGTAACATCTCCACCTGATGACAGCATATCTTGTTTAGCATTTAGTCCGCCAACACTGCCGGGTAATTTCCTCATTGCAGGATCATGGGCAAATGATGTAAGTACTCACAGTCAGACCTACAGGTGAATAAAGTGGGAGCATTGGTGCCTAAACTGCAAAATGTGATCCTAAAAACTTGTGCCAGGGCACCTGAAAATCTTCCTCTTTGCAGAACTGCAAAATTTGTGTCTGGTGCCAAGGCACTAAGTTTGACATAGCTGAGCTGCTTCAACTGAGAAAGTTGTGATCTTCAGATAAGTCATTCCTCTGCCTGTGTGTTTTAAGCTTCAGCTTGGAATATGTAGTCAATGTTTTCCCTGTTACATTTTTATTACTTTGATTTTTCTTTTTCCTACTTGTTTGGTTTTTAGCTTCATTTTTTTATACAATTAGGCTAACATGCTTTGCCCAGTGAAAGAACCATGAACACAATGGTAAGTCATCCAGTTTGACAGTGTAGTCTCAAAAAGATTAAGTTTCTACAACCTTATTGAAGTTTGTTTGGATTGAAGGGTGAGATCCCAACTGGCACAAACAGGGAGGGGAAGACAAACGTGAGCGCATTTTTTAGCTGTTCTGTTTGGTTAGTTGGCTGGTAGCCTGCAGCAGGCAGCTTCTTCCTAGCTGATGGTTAAGCGTTCTCCAGGAGAGCACTGGGAGGTGTTACGTGATCGTAAGGTACTTTTGAGGTGGGGTTGAAGTTGTGGGCTGGAGTTGTGGCTGTATAGATAAAATGAACATAATCAGAGAAAATAAGGTTTCACTAGTTCTGAAAAAAGCTTGGTGTTTATAATCATACTTTTCGTTGGATAAACTAAGGCTGGGATCTTCAAGAAGAGAAGTCTTTTAAGTTTTTAGCGTTAATATGTTATGTCTGTATACGCTTCTCCTGTTACAGGTGCGCTGCTGGGAAGTTCAGGATAATGGACAGACAATTCCAAAGGCTCAGCAGATGCACACAGGGCCTGTACTAGATGGCTGCTGGAGTGATGTATGTTCCTATTTAAAAATAAATAAACAATTTTTACCCAAACCCTAAATAAATTGGCATGTGGTTTCCAGACAGACACAAGTGCCACATGTAGATGCAGCCCATGATTATTATATAGACATGTTACTGTAAATATGTGCTAAGCGTGTCCTAGTAGAATAGACTTAACATGGGCATAAGGAGGGTAAAAGTGAGTTTAAAAGTAAGAATGTATTTAAAGCTAGATAATAGCTAGCACAGTTTTCTCTTTTACGACACAGTCGTAAATAAATTTCCATTTTTATGTTTCTTCCTTGTCTTGCAGTCCCTGTATATGGTACATTAATGTTACGCTATTACTAGAAGAGCATAAGACCTGACAGTTTTCTGATAGATACTGCATGATAGAGCTATTTAATCTCTTGGCCTTATTCTTGTTTTTTAGGATGGGAGTAAAGTATTTACTGCTTCCTGTGATAAAACTGCCAAAATGTGGGATCTCAACAGTAATCAAGCTATTCAGATTGCACAAGTAAGCAAGCAAGCCCCAGGCTATTAGGTGTTTTTTTTTTTTCCTTTTCTATTTTTATTAAAAGCTATCTTTATTAGCAAATGAAGCGCTTCTGAAGTAGATACCGCTATATGAAGAAGAGGTTGTAGGGTGCTTTTTATATTTTTGGGATAATGAAGTGCACATGAATAGGGAAACCTGCAATCAAAGTGATTTGAATAACCTGTGCAGCTGTTTCCTCTGTTTTACTTGAGAGACCTCTTTCCGTTGCTGCTGTGATCTCACTAAGTCACCCTGCTGCATTATAGGGGGGAAAAAAAATTAAGAAATCATTGAATTCACTTTCACAAATACCAGCTTTCTGCTGCAGCAGGAACAGGGATTATAATTTGCAGTCTCAATTTAGAAGTGACTGTCTGTTCATAGACTATGTAGTTATGGTGACTAAAATGAGTTACCAGTTATATAATTTAAGAAGAGGGTTAGTCCTTTTAATGATTGCTTCTTGTATCTTATTTGAGGTGATAAAATTCAGATTCTCAGCCTTGATTTTAAAATCTTGTTGGTGTAATTAACATAGGCCTTTCTTCTGTAGCTCTTGTCAAAGAAGCTGGTTTTTATGTTAGTTTGTAACAAATAACAATAAAGTGTTGATTTTCAGCATGATGGGTAATATCCTTTGTAAATAGAAAGTCCTGCTGTTCATAATTTGTATTTCTGCTGTGACCATCTTCCTATATAGGGTGACTTGATTGTAGTTCTTTGTGTCAGGAACCATTTTTTTCTTATGTGGGTGATTTTACAGCACTAGACAACAGAAGGGTCATGACCAACTTTTATCCTAACTGCTGTGACTAAAATAACGAGTCACTTTTCTTGAATAGATAAAAAGTCTAAATACATACAAAAAACGAGGAGCATAAACAAGGAATATGGACTGTTATCTCAGTAAAGGTATGTGTGTTCGTCCTTTTTTTTCTTCAGCATGATGCTCCTGTGAAGACTATCCATTGGATTAAAGCACCAAATTATAGCTGTGTGATGACAGGAAGCTGGGATAAAACTTTGAAGGTATGATTTTTACCTGAACAAATGGACACAAAGCATGCTAGTAATCTGTGTATGAAAATATTTACGTGAAATGAAAATATTCTATTAAACACTAATACAAAAAACAGGTTAATGAAATAGCCTCGCTTCACAGAGAGTTGCAGTATTCTGACTATAGACAAGAGTGAAACAACTTGGTACCAATTGCATTCTCTTTAGTAAAGTAATTTAAATGGTGTATCCTCAACTCCAAGCCTAAGTTTGTTGATTTCTCTGTTTCCATCAGTTCTGGGATACCCGTTCACCAACACCTATGATGACATTGCAGCTCCCTGAAAGATGTTATTGTGCAGATGTGGTAAGCCATGATACACGGTAAACTAGTGTCAGCTAGATGACTGGGAGTATGAATAAACTGGCAGTCTTTGAGGCTTCTGTAGGTTAGCACTAAATACTGACTGTTTGTTTAGAATCATAGAATAGTATTTGATCTGTGTGTGATTTTTAGCAATAAAACATAAATTGATCTTCTTGATCAGGCTCTGGAAAATAGGTATTTGCATCATACAAAACACGCTTAGTATCCATTTAACATCACAAAACCAAATCAGCACTGGGACTGACCTACCCTCATTTCTGGATGAGTGTGCATTACCCATATTGCGATTCACATTGGAAGGGCCAGCTAATAATTAGAGGATTTTTGGTATGTTTAATTTCTCAGTGGCAAGGAAGAACTGATTTGTTTTGAAGATACGTCTACAAATGAACTTTGTTCTTTCTCTTCTTCCCCTTTCCCTCCCTCTCTTCCCCCCAGAAAATAGTCTAATTCCTTTAACTTCTTCAGGGATTTCTGCAAAATAATAAATAGAATTCTCTGTAGTGCTATTAACACCAAGTGTCTCTCTTCCAACCTATTTTACAACCTTATCCAGGTTCATCCTATGGCTGCTGTGGCCACTGCAGAAAGGGGTTTGATAGTTTATCAGTTAGAGAATCAACCTTCTGAATTTAGAAGAATAGAATCTCCTCTTAAACACCAGGTAAATGATTATATTTATTACAAGCGTATTTATACAGATTGTTGAAATTCTGGGCTTGCCATTTTTTGGTAAAAACAAACAGTGTTTCAAAACCAAAGTACTTTATCTTGGTATGGCACGTCTTGGTTTGCCATTGATCTATTGCTGATCTTCATAAGGATTTAGAAATTTAAATACAGTGGCCCAAATTCTCAGTAGAATTTGACATATCTCTTGACCTTGTTTGTGTTTTTGCTTTACTTTGCATTGGTGTATGTGATGTTTTGTGTCCCCATGGAAAACAGACAGCATTCAGAGGATCTGGCCCTCAGGCCTCTGTCTAAAATCCTCTGTATCTTTCTCAAATTCAGCATCGCTGTGTTGCTATTTTTAAAGACAAAGTGAACAAACCTACTGGATTTGCCCTTGGAAGTATTGAAGGAAGAGTAGCTATTCATTATATCAACCCCCCAAATCCGTAAGTATCATTTAATGAAACATCCTTTCTTTATTGCTCAGTTTACAATGAGGAAAGTAAAGACTTTTTTCCCCCCACAGTGCAAAAGATAATTTCACTTTTAAATGTCATCGCTCCAATGGAACAAACACATCAGCACCTCAGGACATCTATGCTGTAAGTACTCAGCATATACCATTAGATCATTTATACAGGGCAATATACACTCTTAATGTAAAATTGGCTATGAATTGTTTGTTCTCCTTAACTTTAGGCAAGATAAAAGGTCATCTTAGACGTATATTTAAAGACCAGTCATAGTCGTACATTAAGAGGAAAGACAAATTTTTGTACTTTCCTTAAAACAAGCACCAGATCAACCATTCATTAAATCATCTTGGTGGAGATGACGCTTGTTAATGTTGGTGATATTGAAGCAATACTTAATATATTTGTGTAATGGGAATATGCATTGAATTTTTAAGTACTACAAAAAAGATGATGCTTTCATTGTCGCTTCGGTGGGTTTTTGGGGTTTTTTTTTGTTTGTTTTTTCCAGAGAATATATCTGAAAACATTTAAAAAACCCAAGAACTATATCTAGTTGAAAAAAATCTTTCCTGTGTACTTAACACTCTCTCAGGATTCAGCACATGTGTTGACAGTGTTCCCATGTGTGGTGTTTTACATAGTATTTTTTTATGATTCTGCAGGTAAATGGGATAGCATTTCACCCTGTCCATGGTACTCTTGCAACAGTAGGATCTGATGGTAGATTCAGCTTTTGGGATAAAGATGCACGAACAAAGCTAAAAACATCGGAACAACTTGACCAGCCGATATCTGCTTGTTGTTTCAACCATAATGGCAATATATTTGCATACGCTTCCAGTTACGATTGGTCAAAGGTAAGAAAGGTTTAGACTCATTCATACTTGCAGGTGACAGCTAAGACTATCCTTTTCACATGAGGCTTTCACTGTTTATCAATAGTAGCTGAGTCTTTCTAATTTCACAAGCGTGCAAGAGAACTTACAATGGTCATTTTAGACATCCGTTGAAATGTAACACTGAAGTAGTGCATTCTTTGGTTTTTAGCTTCAGTTGGATAAGATTGCTAAACAACGCTATTTTGCAAATGTGGATGAGCAAAATGTAAATTGCATGATTCAGTAGTTATTCTGATTGCTCATACACGTTCTGCTGTGGGGAGTGTCATGGGCAATGTGGCACTCTTCACAGGTTCCCACAAATCTCTTTGAAATGCACATCTCTGCTGCTTCTGCAGATTCTCTTTAACTTTAAAAAAAGCTGTGACTGTGGTTATAAACACTTCAACCAGTGTTTGAATGCCATGTACTAAATTTCCAGTACCATTCAGTGCAGCTTGCTCGTGGCACTTATTTATGTATTTCTCTTCCAAACTCAACTCAACAATAAATTATATAGATGCAAGAGAATCACAACAAACCATGATATGTGGAGAATCAATACTTCTTAATAGTTTAAGAAAGGGGTAGCAAGGTTGAAGTGTAACTGATTTTAATGGAATGGCAACTTCCGTTGAAAGTATTACTTTCCTGTTATAACTAGTGCTTTTAAATTTGAGGATAACATTCCTTGTGGTTTTGACTGAAATGAATGCAGAAATCACACAGATGAACTTGATTGCATGCCACAAAGAGAGCAAAATTTTAACTTACTTCATTGTATCTAGTTCTCTGGATGCTGCCCAAAGCAAGATAACTTTGCTAGGCGCTAGGGCAGATGAATTCTGTTCTAAATGCTTGGGCAGACTGCAATGGTAGATACGAACCGAGGTATCTTTCAGATCTGTAAACCAATATTAAGTAGTAAAACCAGTAGGTACTAAATTTCCTTTCTAGAACCATTGCTGTCAAGTGGAGTTGGTAATTTTCAAGTTGTGTGTTGGACTTTAGTAGCTTTATTAGTGTTTACTCTCCCTGATTTGAATATTTGCATATTGAGTTGGTAATGTGCATGCAAATAATGTCAATATGCAAAATAGTATATTTGCATCTGCAGTTGGGGAACAGATATTTTTGCAGTTGCCTGTAGAACTTGGGCTTCACTCTGGAAAAAAATGTGACCTTATTTCATTTAAAAGATAGAAAATATAAAGTGAAACTGGGTGGCCATTAAAGTTTTAGTTTCTCCTCTGCCTAGAATGACATTTAAAAAAAATAATCATATTGAGTTCTTATGCTGCATCTATAAAGTAGAGCTTAGAGATATGTGGTTATTTTTTTATGGAAAGTTTTTTATACCTTAAAAATGGATAAACTTCCCTTAAATTTTACTTTATATACACAGTTCTTGTAATTACTTGTTACAGTAAGCTGTTTCTAATCCACCAATATTGTCCAATATCTGGTCTTAAAGACTTTAATTCTTAATAAACCAAACTAATGGAATATTCACATTCTCACATTTTAAGGTAATGCTGCTACTTCTTCTTTGAAGAGAGTAAATACAGATGATTTTTCTTTTTAGGGTCATGAATTTTATAATCCACAAAAGAAAAACTACATTTTTCTGCGAAACGCAGCAGAAGAGTTAAAGCCTAGGAATAAGAAGTAGTGAGTATGAGCCTGACTTGTGTTTCTCTACTGTTTTTCTGCCATTCCTGCCTCTACTCCACTGCTCTTCTGCCATTTGTGCCCTATTGCACCACGGTTCAGTCAACTTTGGATCGCTAACATTTAGCAGGAACTGTAAAAATTACGTTAAATGTATTCTGACTTGCTGGAGAACTTTTTTTCAAATTAGATATTCTGATGTGTGTAAGAAAGAGAAGCTAGTATTCACATGACTTAACCGCTGTCTGTTCCACAGCAATAATGAAATTGCCGCAAAATCTAAATCTGGGTTAGATATTCCTGCTTAGAAGTGCAACCATTTGTATCTATGGATATATTTTATTAGTACTACATTAAGATATGTTAATTATAATAGTTCTGGAGAAGTTATATAAATACTGTATTTTTTGTAAGTACTTGAAGAATTGCAAGTAATTCTTCTCAAAGGAGGCTTGTTATTTCTTATTATTCAGGGGTCCTTTCATTGCTTTCTGATTTTTAAAATGGAAATACTGTCTACCTTATGTGAGGAAGAAATGCCTCGCAAATTGTTTTCCATCATTTTTTGGATGAATTTGGTAGGTATGTAAGTGGCCAACAGCAGTGACAGAAGCTCAAGACAGAAGATGGGCACAGTGCAAATTCTACTTTAGTTTTTTCTTACACTCCAGCAATGGACATGACTTTTGAGCCAACGATACTCATGGTTATTCTAGTCCAAAGGAGAAATTTTCAGTTGTGCCAAGTAATATATAGTTCAGTAATATGAACAAACCATTAGGGGTTTGTTTTGTTCATGACCAAACCAATGTGTGCAAAATACTCGTGGCCTAAACTGCTTTAAAACTGACACCTTTTAGACTTAAAAGTTGGTTCTTTTGCATCTCTCTTAATATGTTTTTGTCCCTTAACAGGGGTTTCTGGACTGAAAAAAAGTACTCATTTTTGTATTAACTAGAAAATAGTGCTGGTGAGTTTCATCCTGATCAAAAATGCTGTCAAACAAAACAAGTGGGTTTCTTTCTGACTTGAATCTGCCACTGTTTACTTTTAACTAGCCAGTTGTATAAATGCCAAAGTTTTTGGTTTGTTTTTTTTTTAGAAGTGAATGCTTATTATTCCTGTTTAACTATTGTTTGTGTGGTAATGACTAAATAAAAATGGGGGGCGCATGTATAGAAATACCTGTCATATTGTATAAATTCTCTGTAAAACTGTATGTTGTAACACATGGTTATGGATTCATGCTACATTTCAAATAAAATTTTTACTAAATGCTTTTTTATATTGAAAAGTTATATTATAATAACATGGGCAAGGTGGTGTGCTTCACTTCTAAAAGCAGCTTCTTGTCCTTTCACTGTAATTCAGATATATTTTCTGAAACTAAAGTACTTTTTCTCCAGCTGCTTGAGCTGGAAATCTAATGCTTTTTCCAGTTGCTATTTCATTACGAATGATTCCTGTGGTTGTGCATCAAAGAATTCAGAGGACTAGTATGAAAGGCCTTTTGTTTTATGAGGATGAATCAGGTTCCTTGCTATTTCAACAGCCAAACACCTGACAATTTGTCTTTAGTACAAATGAATCATACTATTTTCAAACTCTCTACAGCCTACTAGTCCTTTAACTTCAGACTCTTCTCTTTATGGTGTTCATCAGTTTTTGGTGGGTGGGTATTTCTTGTTTGGTGTAGTTGTATAGTTGAGGAAAGTCCATGAAATACACTCTGCTGTTGTTTAGAGATGCTCTTTTCTGGGTTTTATTTCTCGAGTTAGTTTTTTCCCTGCTACTTCTATGTTTTACATGGTTTTAGATTTCACATTCATGGACTATTTGTTTTCTTTAAGATAGGAAAGAGTTCCCAGCAGCTACATCAATAGCTGGTCATTTGCTCAAATGTTTCTTCTGGTATTGTTGAATTTTATTTTTCAAGGTTGTGATTGTTATGCTGTAATCTTTGGTTGTTAGCACATTTTTTCCAGTCTTCCCAGTCAAATGAATGCCACCAAGCGATTGCGGGCTAAAGGTTAGGTGTGTGTGGTCATCGATGGCAAAAAAAAAACCAACCAAAAAAACACCTAATCTCTTGTGTGCAGAACTCCCACTGGTGTAAACAGGGAAGAATGGAATGTCCCATCTGTGTCTTGTTTAAAAAAATCTGTTTCTTTGTTAAAATATTTAACAATGTGAATGAGTGATGAGAAAATAGATTCACTGTAGTTCAGCAGAAAAAAATCCAGTGGAGTTGCACCTACTTAAGTGGATACTAAGTTTGGTCAAAATATATTTTCATTATGAAGTGAGCACAGGTAAGTCTCTTGTTTGGTAATACAGTTCTGTATTAATCTGTTGAGTCCGTATTCTCCTGTTGGAATCAATTTCTTTTTATCTGTCAGCGAGGTTTCAGAATTATTTAGTCATCACATTAATTGATCAGACTACTTTTAGAAGGGCATATTTTCCATTACGTTGCTGTGCACATTAGATACATTCATTTGGGAGGAGAGAGTCAAACTTTGAACTGGTTTGTTTTCCATTACCCAAGTTAAGAGAATGCATTGGCAATTTACTCCTCCCTGGAATTATTGTGAGGTTCTCTTGTAAAGTACACACAGCTGTGTTCCTTCAAGTATCAAACGTAGTGAGAGCTTATTCACACACAAATAAGTGTTAGCGCACATTCTGGAAATGTATTAGCTTGCTATTCTATGGCAGTTACCTGTCCAAAAAAACTGAATTAAGTAGAATGTAAGATTCTAACGTGTGTACACAAAGCTAACCATAGGAATGCTAGATTTATAAAATAACTCATTTTCATTAATTTTTTGAAAGTTTGCTGTCAATGTTTGTGGTTTATTGCAGAAAAATAATCTTTGGCATAAAGAGCAACTTAGTTAAGCCCCCCAAAATGGAGACATTTTATAAACACTTTCAGATAAGCTATCTTAACCTTCCTCCTGCTAGTCTCACATGTCAGTGGTCTTGCATGTTGGTTTAATAAAGTGTATTTCAGGAAACAAAGCAATTGGCAAAAAGTTTGTCTGCCAAAGCCTTTCACAAATGAAAGCAAGACATGTTTGCACAATGGCAAGCAGTCAGGCAGAGTATCTTAATTTACCATCTGTCAGATGAAATGCAATAGCTAAATTGGTGAGTCCTCCAGCCTAGCTCCTAGGCTAGGAAAACAGTTTAGTTTGAGTCATTCTCCAGAGAAGTATGGATTTGGGATAGAGGTGGGGTTAGGTGTATGTGGGAAATGTCAGTAAAACTACTGCTTAGACCTGGTTCAATTTTATTGTGATGAAACATTGTTTGCAGACGAGCCGTTTGGGCAACTGTCCACTATAAGGAATTGTGTCAAACCAATCTCAAAAGGTTTACGCTATCTGGCCTTTGAAATGATAGAAGCCGCTTGTTTCTTGTTTGCTTTTCTGCTGTTGCTGTTTGTAGAAATGAACCATGGCAAAATGAAATGTTAAGGTTTATGCTGTAACGTTTTTACATCTCCAGATTCGCTAGCTAAGTGTCATTTGCAGTCTGGAGTAAGACTAATTTGCCTTCTTCCAAAAGTTTTTGGTGGAGATTCACTATGTAAAACACTTCTCCTAGGTTGTTCAGCTTACCAGCCAGGTGATAATCATCATCTAGTGCTGCAACACAAAATAATGAATGGAACAAATTCAGAATAAAAAAAATTCCCTAATAAAATTTTCTGCATTAGCAGTTGCAGTGCGCACAAAATGCTCTAAATGTGCAATTTAAAGCTGTGGCTGTAAATCTCCTGCTACGCCAGGAGATGGCAGCATTGATGGCTTTACGAAAGCTTTTCCTGCAGCGTGGACTGCTGCACGCTTGACTCCACTGCAGTTCTCTGTGGAGCTAGCAGTGCCATGCAGAGCTACTGCACGTGTGCTGTAATACAAGATACAGTTATTTGTAATATCAAGCTACCCCAAAATCCAGAGAATGGATGAAGATACATACAAGACGGAAATACTTTTTAATTTGAGTTTTACAGGAGCATACATGATATCTATCCATAAATGTAAACCAAGACCTTTTTAGAACAAACTATGAGATGCTCTTTTAGCTGCTCAGAGAGACATATGTATGGCTGCCTGAGTTTTGGGGACCTAGGTAGTATTCAAGGTGTTGGTAGCATGTTTGGGGACCAGGCATTTTAAGAGTTTAGAATTAGGTGAGGGTGGGGCTGAGTGAGTTAGCATATGAGCTGGACTATTGGCTACTAGTGTTGTAATTAACTTCCCTTTCTAAGACAAATCTTAATAACTTAGACTATTTTTCATACTGCTCTCGTAGGAGACTGTAGGTTTAAAACTGGTAAGCAACTCCAGGGTTTTTTTTTTCTAAAGTGGATTTCTTGAGGGAAGAAATAAAAATACTTCACTAAAAAACAAACAAGTAAGCTCAGTGATAAGCTACTTAAAAACGAGCATTTTTTTCCAAAAATTTGAAATGCAATGTCTTTTTTTATTTTCATTTTCAAAGCTGGGAAATGCACCAGATAATGAAAGGGAGAAATAGTCTTGAATTATAAGATTTGAATATGTTTTTAGATTGCTTATTTACCCCATGTAGCTTTTTTGTCCCTGGGGCATATGTGACCGGTAGCCCCTGCTCCCGACCACTGGTAATGTGGTTAGCATAACTAACGCCATTTTATAAGGCAAGCAGCCATTCTCTGTGACCGAGCGGGTGGTGTATTCGTTCCCTTTCCCTCATTATCAGGCCCTGAAGGTCGTGTGAACCAAGTAGACAAACCAAACAGATTTCTTCTTCCCCTCCCTGCTGGCCTCGAGATTCCTGGGCGCCAGGCCGATTACTCCCTTCTTTGCTGGCCTTGAAGGTCCCAGGCACCCGGCCAGCCAGGTGGTGTTGATGACCCTGTCACAGAACAGGGAAGTGTAACAGCACACACAGCACTCTCTATAAAATCAAGCAGTTAGGAGCCCTAAGTGGGGAACTTGGACTCAAACTGCTGCTGGACAGTGAGACCCACAACCTCTCGGTGGCCAGGGGTGCCTCCATCCTCGTCTGCTTCCTCCGAAGACTGAGTGAGTGACTCGTATTCTTTTATATGATTTTTCAAGTCTAGATTATGATTGTATATTGATACAGCAAACTATGTATTAAGATCTGACTCGATCTGCAGAGGGTCCAGGTGATTAGAAATTTTAAGTTAAGTTGTATTATAAATTCTGTATTATGCTACTTATAGATTGTACTGCATTGATTCTGCTTGTAGAAATCCTGTGCCATTTTAATCATAAATTCTGTGCTATGCTAATCATAATACCCTGTTAAGAAAATAAAGCTTTAACCATAATTACAATTTAGCGCCATCATCATTCTGCTGAGGATCCCTAAAAGAACCTGTCTGTCCCCTTAGTGTTGGGTGGCAGGCATAGCTTAAAAGTACAAAACCCAGTGGTATCTGCATTGACAGAATGTCATCTTCGCACACCTCAGGCTGTGAGTTGGAGTTGGTAGAACTGTGTATTTCATCCTACAGCTCATGTTCAAACAGCTGAAAGCCATCTATTCTTCTTTCCAGGTAAGCTTAGGTTTATATACAGGCAGTACAGAGACCATCCTACTGCTCTCAGCAATAGGACAGCCATTTTAAGTGTGGAAACTGCTACTGTTCTTCCCTTGCCAGGTCAGAATAAACGAAATAACGTCAGCTGGCTGGCTGCGATGGTTTCAGCAGACAGATGCTATACTTTCGTTGTACGGTATGTTCTGTGTACATGTGGAGTAGCCTCTGTTCCCAAGAATCTGCAGCAGGAAACAAGCTCATGAGAATACAGCCGCTGGAGTGGCACACTGGGATATCACAACTACAAGCGTTGTGAATTAACAGTGGCAGTGATCTGTCTGCACTGCCCTTGGTAGGTCCCACTTGACACATCAGCAGAGGCTAGCACAGCACAGGGCTGGAGTCAGGCTTACAGATAACCTATTTCAGTTTGATCAGACTCATTCCTCAAATGCAAAGCAAGCCTCCATTTATTTGTACCATTTACCTGCTTCTGAAATGGGGATAGTGCTACATTAGGTAAAAGGAATTCACACTGTTTAGGACTTGCTTGTAAGGTAATACGAGACTGAAGCAGTATCACAAAGGGGGCCATGTGCCTCGGGAACACTTGTGCATTGACAGAGCAATTCCAAATGTTTGTGTTGCATCAGTTCTGCAAATACTTTTTGTTACAGTGCATGAAAGATACAATACCTGTCAACGTTAGCTTTGTAAAGAGAGACCGTTTTCTTCTGTTGACTAATTATCCAGTGAATATATTCAGTTTGAAGAGACACTTTAATAATTTAGCAGGCATGTTCCAGGTAATATAGGAGCTTTTGTCTTACTAGCGGCATAGATCTTCAATCATGTGTAACTCAATCTCTGGCTTTATGTATTCAAGGAAGTGTTTCGTATAGCTCCTGTATCGAGTGCCACTGAAAAGCAGCCCTAGATGAAAGATTAAGGTAATGCTCTTAACAGTGAATAGGGAAAGTTTACCCTTTACTGTCCAGTATATCTTTTGCAGGCAATAACTGCTTTATACATGTGAAGTATGTATATGCTGAGATCCAATAATGAGTTTGCTGCAGTAATAGAAAAATGCTGGAAACTGCCTGTTAAATACCCAGGTCAGTTAAGTCTCTCCTTACTTTATTGTGTATTAACAAATGCCTTGTAGTTTGATACTGAATGCTTTCTGTCGTTAATATTTCTTAAACACAAATCATTAGTAGTGCTGCATTCTTTGGTTTGCTGGACCAGATAAGGAAAATGATAATGTTCAGTTCCTGGGAACACTATGAAGCAAAACTCAAGTAACGGATTTTCTTCAAACCCTCCCAAGGTATTTAATCACAGTTGTGCCATCTCCCAGAAAGATGTAAGTTCAAATGTCCTTTTCTGAGCTACCATCAACTGGTTCAGTCATCTTTCTCTGCTAGCCTATAATACAACAAGTAATCTAAAACAAAGGGAGATACATTTTATTTAGAATAGACCATGATTATTGTGCTCAGTAAAGTGCAGAAATAATGCAGTAGCTCAGACTATTCTCAAATGATTAAAACCAGAGCTAAAATACAATCTTTTTTTCTTTGGAAGGGCAGCTGTCTGCCATGCTCCTGCTGTAACACAGAGTGGGATTTATATGGACTCAAAAGGACAGATATCGCTTACTGACAGGTAATTGCTTTCTGCAGACATCTGACTCTTTTCCTTGGAGGTCTCCTTTTTCTACATAATGTTCATTCATGGTCTAAAGCAGCAGGGTTGCAGACAGTAATTGGTTGTTGTCCTGATTTCAGCTGGGATAGAGTTAATTTCCTTCCTAGTAGCTGGTACAGTGCTGTGTTTTGGATTTAGGATGAGAATAATGTTGATAACACACTGATGTTTTAGTTGTTGCTAAGTAATGCTTACACTAGTCAAGGACTTTTCAGCTTCTCATGCCCTGCCAGCGAGAAGCTGGGAGGGGGCACAGCCAGGACAGCTGACCCAAACTGGCCAAAGGGGATATTCCATACCATATGACATGATCTTCAGTATATAAACTGGGGGGAGTTGGCCGGGGGGTTGTGACAGCTGCTCGGGGACTGGCTGGGCATCGGTCAGCGGGTGGTGAGCAATTGCATTGTGCATCACTTATTTTGTATATTCTTTTATCATTATTATTATATTATTATTTTCCTCTTCCTTTTTTGTCCTATTAAACTGTCTTTATCTCAACCCAC
>NW_008825076.1:5128623-5133278 GCF_000699105.1 Pygoscelis adeliae
GCTGCTCGGGGACTGGCTGGGCATCGGTCAGTGGGTGGTGAGCAATTGCATTGTGCATCACTTATTTTGTATATTCTTTTATCATTATTATTATATTATTATTTTCCTCTTCCTTTTTTGTCCTATTAAACTGTCTTTATCTCAACCCACAAATTTTTTTTTTTTTTCCGATTCTCTCCCCCATCCCACTGGGGAGGGGAGTGAGCGAATGGCTGTGTGGTGTTTAGCTGCCTGCCAGGTTAAACCACAACAGTTGTTTATGCATTAATGTTTAATTTATGGAACAGTACCTATATATTTGTAAAGAACAACTTTTACATCTGTTGAATGTTGTCAGACTTCGAACATTAGTATGTAGCTTTTCAAAAACACGTTCAGTGGACTGAAAACAGCTTTTCAGAAAAACACAGAAAGATGGGAAATGTCTATTAAAAGAGAACAGCTTAGCAAAACCTTTTTCATTGAACCCTTCTCCTATCGAGCTTTTGTTCAACCATAGGCTGTGTGATGCAGTTCAAGTCATTCTGTAATGCTGACCTATGTCTTTCACAATAGCTTAGGTCATCCAGTTCATCATCTGAGCACCTTTCTTTGGTGGTCCTGCCAGCAGCAGTGAGGAAACGAAAGAGAAGATATTGAACTCTCCAAACTATTCTGAACATGGCTTGGCCCAGGGAAAAGTTCCCCAATAGTAACTTTCCTATCACGCAGTCATCTGAGAACCTACTTGCTACTATCTTACTCTTACTAGGCCTCCTTATCTTCATGGACAGTGCTGTCAAAGCTGCCCTTCTGGTAAGGAAACAGGAGTTGTTTTTCTTCTTGTAGGCTGATGAAAATGTCCTTTGAAGTAGGACTGGCCTTGGCACCCCCAGGCTGGCAAAAGGAAAACAATACTCCCAGAAACAGAATAGATTTCCTGATCTAGTACCAATCCATATCCTTCATTCACGAGCTTGACTTTACTTCAAAAATACAGATCAACTGATCTGTCAACCTTTTTCTGTCTTTCTGAGAATGCATGTAATATATACCCTCTTTATTGTCTTATGCTCTTCTCTATGCTTATCCACTAACTAAAAGCATGATGTAGTAACTGGTCTGTGTGATTTAGCAGGAAATGGCCTGCCTGTGTTTCAGTTGTCATGTTCAGCTGATATCATTGTCCTGCTGCAATGTTGGGGACATCATGTTGCTGGCAATTGCCTGTTGAGCTATTGATGGCTTTTCCTCATCAGCCATGACTGCGATGCTCCAGCCAATTGGACATGGGTGTTGTACTGTAAGGAACTGGATGGCATCACCTGAGTGAGCTTTGACCCTTGCAGTCTGTGACTGTGCTGCCCTTCTGTGGCAGTGTGGTAACTGAGTTTTTTGTAAAAGACACATTTTAGGCCTTTTGAAATCATGTAGAAGCTGGAATCATTCTGCCCAGATTTCAGTCCAGGTAACTGTGTTTTTCTTTTTAAATACCTTTCCAGGCTCCATGGATATAGATTTTATATCCGGTGCCGATACGTTGTTTTGATGTCTTGACAGTTCAATTGTGTTCATATCCTGTTCAGAGCCACTGCGATGAATCTTTGCTGCCTTGTGTTTGAATAGAGTACGCAAGGTAACTAGAAGGCTCTAAGAGTTTCTAACTAAACCTTTAAAGAAGGTTAATTACATACCATGCCAATCATCTGGGGTTTGGGGGTTTTTTATGTATGGTATTCTGCACTTGGCCAGGTTCATTGTGGGCATTAAATACCTTCTAAAAGTATCAGAAATTGGAAGGGTGATACCAGAGTAGATGGATTATTTATCTCATTGGATGTGACAAGACAGAAGGGTCTGTATTAGTACGGTCTAAAATACAGCAACCTGCAGAAGAGGACACCACCAGATTAAGGAGGTGATCCAGATGGGTGAGACCTGGGTATGCTCACCTGTGGGAAGTTGGATAGAAGGGGCCCACCTGAGGTCTGACCCAGTGCTATCAATGTGTTCCAGCTCTGAATTCACTTTTCTTTAGCTGTTAAGAATCTCTCTTGCCCGTACAACTGTGTTGTATGTCCCAGAGCTGAGACATCTTGTTTAATGTTCTTCTGTGTCCTGACCATTCCCTCATTGGAGTGGGTGGACAGTTCCTGCTCAGTTTGCGCTACCAGTGTCACGTGCAGTCCCGTGAAAAGGTCATGGAATGTGGCCCTGGCAGCTCAGGCAGAGATTGTTAGGAACCTTCTGGCGTTTTCTTTTTTTTTTTAAATCAGAGAATACCACCTAGTTTTAACATAACAGCTCAACGAAAATTTGAGGGGGGGGGTGTGGGATAAATTATTAATGCTGTTTAAAAATGCCTGAAATTTTCTGCTTCCTTTAAAGAACGCGAAATGATTTCTTGCTCATTATAAAATGTAGCTTATGATTTTCAAAATGCTAATAAAAGTATGAAGTTGCAATTAATATTTTCCCAAAGTACAACATAAAATTGAAACAGTGAAAACATTTCTTGAACTATTTTGAGATGTAAGCGTTGCAGTTTGACTCAAATTGAATGTTTTTCTAAAAAACTTTTTCAGGGAGGAAAACCCTTTTGTTCAATAATTAAATCCCAGCCTGAGAGAGCTGGGACAATATTTCCATTAAAAAGAGCCAGAATTTGTGGAGAAATTCAGGAAAGGAACAATATCTTTATTGGAGGTTGTGTTTAGCAGATGATGACTAGTGGTTTTGTCTTTTTGTCTTCCTCTCCCTTCTCCCTGTGCCCTGCCCTGCCTTTCAGATTTGGGGATACCTGAGCCTGTTCCTGAAGAGAGTCTTCCTCCATGGCATTGCCAAAGGTAAACATGAGGAAATGGGCAATATTTTGGCCTACATATTTAATGTTCTTCTGACATCACCTAATGCTGTCAATAGCAGGAAAATGGACTGCTCTATCTTACAGCTTCTGTTCACCATTACTTACTATCAATGGAGGAGTTGTGGTAGAAAATCTGGATAGAAACTTCTGGTCCAGAAACGGACACGAGTTGTTTGCTTTGTCCTGTTCCTTTTCTGTTTCTAACCTTTATCATCCCTTTCCTGTCTTCTACAAAGTAAAGAAGAAACTGAAATCAGCTAGTGAAAGGCTTCATGGATTTGTTGCATAATTTAGTTGCAATATGAACATCACAGCACTTTTCAGTAGTTAATTCACTAATAGGCCAAAGAGCAATCATCCCCAAGGTCACAGGAAAGGCAAGGGTTACCATTGCTCTAGGCCAAGACATTACAATACTGATGATGACAGAACTATTTGGTATAGATGCCAACAATGCCAGAAAACAAGTCACCATCCTAATCAAGGACAGTATTTTCATCGCTCAGAAAGCCAGCCCAGCTCCCTGCTGTCAGACTGTAACAATCCCCAGTTGGCAGGCCCAACCAGATCTACTGCATCCTCAGTGTGTTGTCATTCCAGCTCCCCAGCATGCTTTGCCAAGACTGGGTATAGTCTGGTTGACTGGGACACTTACACACGCAACTCCCAGGAGGCTACCTGTGATAAACAACACATCGTAGATCATGGATGAGAAATTCCCCGAGAGCAGAGTAACCAGTACCAGTTTGCTGATACCAGCACTGATAAATGTAGGTTTGACCACTCAAGGTGTGCTGCAGCATGTTCACCACTAGTCCACTTGAAGCACCTTTCATTCTTCCCCTGTGACGTGCTGTGATGTGCATGCTCAGCACAAGAGCACAGGGAAGAAAAAGTGCCAAGCTACTGTGTTGCAGCTGAGCCTAGTCTCTGAGAAACTCATCGGAAATGGTGATGGTAGCAGTGTGAGCTGCATGGACTCTTACTGCTACAACGCATCTCCTGGTAGGAGCAAAGGAAGCTCTGACAGTGGCAGCACCCAGCAGTAGCAATTGAAAGTGGTTTACCATCCAGTGGACTTTGATTTCTAACACTGTCCTTTGGTCCTGGGAAGTGCAGGACCCAGGGGGAGGGGGAGGAAGAAATAACAAATTCTGGACACATACCATCAATAAAGAACAAAGCACAACATTCCTGAATATAGAAGTTCTCCTTGCTGGTAGTTGCAGGTGTATGAGCAATGTGATGGCACAGCCTCTTAGTTTCATTGGCCGTTATTCCTCTTCTCCCTATATTTTAATCCGGACTTATATCCAAGGCTTGCATTGCAGCTCTGCCTTCCTGTGGCAAGATCCTCCATGCAGTTATGAGCTCTGCAATTTCTCTCCCTAGCCTCTGTTTTATTTTTAGGGAATCTTGTTAGCTGTTATCATGATTCAGGAAAGGTCATTAAAAGACTAGTTCTCCAAACTTTCCTGCCCTCCCACTTGATATACCTTCACAAATGAAAGTTTGGAGAAGTAGTCTTTTAATGACCTTTCCTTTCACTACTGTCTCTCTAAAATGTGTTTGTGGTCCAGTCAGGTGTTCCATCTGTTGCTTTTCTCAATCCCAGAGTTATCAATGTCCACATCCATGTGGCATCCTATTATGTTCTTTTATTGCAGGTTACTTGCATCATTAAAACAGATCATTCTGTGACCACCAGACCTGATGGTCTGCTTCTATGTAACTAGCGTAGCCAGCAAAGGAAATAGAGCTTACTCAGCATCCCCAGTTCTGAAATATTTCAGAAGAGGAAATAGTCCTA
>NW_008825076.1:5133290-5137261 GCF_000699105.1 Pygoscelis adeliae
AGAAAAATCCCATTCAAAAAGAAGACCTCATTAGGAGCATCCTCTACTCAAACATTTTGTTACAAGTGGCCCGAAGAGGAAGAATTTTTATTTTTTAATTCTTGTTGCAGCAGCAGCTCTGAGTTAAGCAATGGACATGGTGTGTTCAGGGCATCAAAGTGGAAAATCTGAGACAAAAGGCCCAGATGCAGAATTTCCTGCTATAACCTAAACCAAATGCCACTGAATGCAGCTTCCCTCAAGATCTCCCAGCTACGCTACTGTTCACAGCCTAGCTGGTGGCCAGCATCCAGACTTAGCATTAGTAAAACTAACAAACCAAACAGTTCCCACAGTAAGCCCCTTGCTCTCCAGCTAACTTTTTTAACTGCGGAGCTTCTAAGAGGGATGTTTCATCTACTGTTGCAATAACCAGTAAGCGGGTATCCATGACAAAACCCAAGGGCACTGCCCTACAGCAATGAAGTCTTGGCTAAGCAGCAGCAGAAACCGAAAAAGGTCAGAGCTCCACGGTAGCCCTGCTCCATTTTAAAAATAAAGCCCATCAGTTTTGTAAAAAATGAGGGAGATTCTTCAATGGTTTTCAGATCAGACCTGGGATGTCTCAACACAGTTCTCCCAAAGACACCAGGTGAAGAAAGGGAAATGCTCAGACAAGTATGCAAGGACAGCACCACAGAGCTTCGCTGACATTCATGCTACCCCTCGCTACCAAGGGCGGGACAAGAACAGAAAAGACTTTGCGGCTTTGCAGAGGGCAAGAAACAGGGTTAACTTTTCCCCTGCAATGAATTTGCTACTCTTTTCCTGTTCTTGTGCTCCCAGAGGTACAACTCCCTCTGCCATAATTTGTTTTTCTTCCTTTAGACAGGGACAATTTCTACAAGGTTCTGTACCTGGCTGGTCTTGCAGTGCCGCCTCTTTAAGATTTTCAGTGGAATCCAGGACACTTGGTTTGGTGATCTGCAGCTGCTCCATTTCACATCTTGGATAATGCTGCTGAAGTCCACCAGAAGGAGCCTTTGTGTATCGGTTTTGCATAAGCCTCAAGGAATATATTAACTTGTAAGTAAAAAGCCAGTGAGTTCTCTTAACTATGTTGAATTACCACAAAATTAATTTTCCCAATAGGATGCTCTGGATTTGCAATACAAATCCTGTACATTAAGAATGTGAATGGTTGTACACTACTGCTAAAGATGACATTTCTCCAGGCTCCTCATTGATTGACCAGTGTAGTTTTATTTCTTAAGAAATACAAAGAACTAAATACAGGCCTACAATAGCACTTATCAGATCTGTGTTCCCCTTTTTGCTTGCAGTCTGCTCTCAGATTTGTGCTAAGCATTGTCCAGCGTTCCCTAAGGCAGCTTTGTACTTTGAGATACACCTATCTCTGCTGGAGCTCTCTTTGACCAGAGAAACTTGAAACACACTCTTCTCAGGCACTCTTATCATTGTAGTAAAAGCACAGGAAGGTGTCAGCAAACTAGCTCTGCCAAGCTCCTGCAGTTTTGATCTGGTGGCTGGATTTAATCTGTTGGTGTTTTGGGGAGGATGACTGCTTATCCCAAGAACGAGGAGAAAAAATGTAAAAAAGTTAACTCACGTAAAGTTGCCTTACTTGCTTTCTCTTCTCTTTCCCGCTGTGTTTGTGGTAACAGCTCATTAAACCCTGTGCTTATAATAGCTGTACCATGAGACAGGAGATTTCATTTCCCGTCCTGCTTTCCAGGGTGTGGCAAAACAAATGCACACTCCCCCCAGCCACGCCAGTGGTACTGTGGGGTTTGCAGTGCTCACCAAGTACAGGGTTAGCCCTAATGTCTTTCTTGTTCTGTTCTGCCTGTAAAAGAACTTCTGTTCCTGCCTCTAGGAAAGAAGAGAAACTGGGATTCCTCCTTTGAGAGATGTGGGGCTCATGTTTGAAGAGTATGTGATGTTTTTCTCCCCCTGACCAGTGTAAGCATCGAGAACTGAGATACTTCTGGTAGCTTTTGAGAAGTCTGTGAGCCGTGCCTTCTTGCAGAGGAGCCGGAGTCTATTTGGATGATTTGAATCTTTGCCATCATTTGGAGCAGAATGAAGCTCTGTAAAAGGACAGCGACTGAATGCCAACTGGGTTGTCATCAGCTCAGGCTGCCCAGGAAGCAGCTGATGTGCAGTTTGTGGTGGAAGTCATGCAGACAGAAGGGGTATGACTCAGTGGTGGAGAGGCCCCAGCCTCTGGCTGTATTCCGACCCCAAAGGTGTATTCTGGGCTTGCTGTTGGGAAGGACCAGGGACAGCTAATGGCTGCATATACACACATCACTGCATAAAACAACACAAAGACTCCAAGGATTCCCACGTGACTGTCCCTTTTGCAGAAGGCTGTTAATGTTGCAGTGATGTTGGGTGCTGCTGGCCCAGCTCCATCTTTCTTCCACATTAATCAGTGGAAACGTGTCCTAGTCTTGAAGTCTGGTGCTTTAGAAATGAAAAGCTTAATGGCTTTCCTTGGCTTTTTTTTTTTTCTTTTATGAAGCATAGGGTGTTTAGAACTATGGAAGCAGTGCAAGAAAAATATTAATGAATAACTATGGAGCGCAGACATTAATGCATTCCTTTCTCTTGAAATAACTGGCTTTTCTCTGTGGGCTCCGTAAAAGAAAAATGTCTCCAGAGTCTGAACCTGCTGTATAGAAGCCAAAGTAGATGGTGATTTAGAACTTCACTGGCTTTTTTGCTAAAATGTTACCTCTGCATTTATCATGTGGCAAAAAAAATCTCTCTTTCTTTGCAAAATGATGACCCTGTAGAGGCAAGATAAACCGAAGGCACAGGGGCAGTTCTTGAGGTTCTGGCTGATGAATATCTGGGTGATGGAAACTGAATGGAAAATGCTTTCTAGGACCCCCTCCGACACCCTAGACCCTAACCGATGTTGGAGCGGGGGGAATTAAAGCATTGCAAGCACTCCACCATTGGAGTGTTTTCCAGGGGTGCATTTTGAGGAACCGAGTAGCTTTTCTGCTTTTGTTTTCCTGCAGTTATGAATGGAGGAGAACATGAAGTGGATATGGGGCTGCACTACAGTAACTAAACTCCCAGCTTTGAATCGCACCTTTCCCAGGTCAGGCCTGAAAACTGCAGGTCAGATCAAAGGCAGTGGTGTTTCACAGCCTTGCTAGTAGAAGCTGCCCATCCTTAGAGGGAACACTGGATACTTTTAAGATTCAGCTGGACAGGGTGCTGAGCCATCTTGTCTAGACCGTGCTTTTGCCAAGAAAGGTTGGACCAGATGATCCTTGAGGTCCCTTCCAACCTGCTATTCTATGATTTTATGAAAATGCAAAAGCGGGGCAGTGGAGAGGGACCCCATTGCTGACCACCAGTGGAAATGGGAATAATGCATCCCGGAAATGGGAATAATGCATCCTTGCCTGTGCCACAGAGGCAGGCTGCACCGATAGATGTTGTCCATGTGTCCAGTGGAGAAGCAGGAAGCTTAGGAACCTGCTTAAGAAAGATACTTTTGGATCTCTGTTCAGTGTTTAAACCCCTGACTGTTCCTCCTTCTTGACTTGGTTCAAGACCATCCCTTCCTCCGGCCTTGGCTTCCTAACATGCTTTTGCTACCTGGCGTGCCACAAAGGTTGGCAAACTGCTTGGTGGCTTTGTCCCTGTGTCCAAACCTGCCAGGGATTAAACGCTTGCAGTTGAGATCATTACGCAATTGAAAAGAGAGAAGGAGGGATGAAAAAAAAACCCTCTTTCGAGGCGGTTTTCTTTGGCGGGCTCCCGCAGGAGCAGTCCCCTCGCCTTCCCCCGCCTGCTTCCCCCGGGCCCGCGGGGTTTGTAGCTGCTCCCCGGGAGCCGCCGGGACGTGTAGTCTGGGCCGGGCTCAGACTGAGGGGGCTGGCCGCGGGGGACGCCGTCTCCCCGGGGTGGTCTGCAGGGCCCAGCGGGGGTCCCGATGCCCGCGGGGG
>NW_008825076.1:5138230-5147217 GCF_000699105.1 Pygoscelis adeliae
GAGAGGAAAGCCCCCCCGTGCCGGCCGAGGTCGTGCCGTTCATTTCAGCACCTCCTTCCCCCGATCCCGCCGCCTTTATTTCTTTGCGGGCTTCAGCGAGGCGCGATGTGCTGCCCTCGGTCTCTGCATCGCGCGGGTTTCGGGAGCGCGGATCCTCGCCGGCCAGCTCCCCTGAACTGTCTCTGCTGCGGGGAGTCTTGGGACTGGCTCCACCAACTTCTTAAAACAGCATGGGGGAGGAGGTGGAAAGGCGAGGGAAAACAACTGGCGTAAGCCCAACGGAGTAACTTGGCGAGGGGGGAGCCCTCTTTTCTATCGAGTCCCCAGGAGCCCTTCCCATCTTGCTATGGAAGTGAGACTGCATGAAGCGGAGCTTAGCTCCCGATTCAAAATAGAACAATAAATAAACTCTACTTAGTGCCTGTTGCTGGAGTGTTTACAAAGTACTGTTGCTACAAACAAGGCTGTGCTTAATTCCAGGTGACCATGGCAGACAGAGCTGCAGCTGAAAGAGCATGCAAAGACCCAAACCCCATCATTGATGGCAGGAAAGCAAATGTGAACCTGGCATATTTGGGAGCAAAACCAAGGAGTATTCAAACTGGTGAGGCATCCAGTAGATCCCGTCTCTCTCTATTAGAATAACTTGTAAGACAAGGAAAGAAGTTACTCGGGCTGGATTCATCTGAGCTGATGATGTGTTTTTACCCCTCATAGTTCTGATTGTTGACTGAGGACGCTGTAGTCCAGTTACCTCTCTTCTGTATCTTCTTACTCATACCTGTTACACTAGTGTTATGCACCTAAGCTCATATAACTGAGTTAAAGCTGTTTTCTTCCATGGCTAATCTGTTTTCCTGTTACCCTCTTCCTTACGTCAGTATTAACAGTAAGATCCATTTCATCATTCTGCCCTTTTTAATGACCGCAGTACCCAGTGTGTAAAATAAGGCATTATACCCCATTGTCTGCTCAGTAACAGCACTTTCATACTGTTCTTTAATCTGAATTCCCATCTGGTCCTCATGCATATCACATACGCATATTAAAATTAACTTGCTTCTAAATGGGGCTCTGAATTTGCTCACATGCATAGCAGATGAAATGCATGTACGAGTGGCCTGAGGTGTAATTATGCATGTGTATTACGAGTTGAATGTTACAATGGATGCCATTCATTGATATTTCTTTTTTCTGAATGCTTTTTTAGGTTTTACCATAGGTGTGCAGCAGCTACATCCAGCCTTCATTCAGAGACCCTTTGGGTAAGTGGAAACGTCTCTTAACAGTCAGTCTGAAATCAAACTCATGAATCAACTTCCTCATTATTTAAAATGCGTGAAAAAAGCCTTAGCCGTCAGGAGTGGACAGTTTCAACAGCTGTTCTTAATGTTCGGAGTACTTTATTCCTGGTGAAGATTTCAGAAGTTTTGTGCATGTCAGCTTTAATGTAATTCCCAAAGATCCTCCTTTATCCTCAGTAAATCTTAGTCATAATAAACCCAATGCATTGCTTGCTGCTTTGCCAACTTCAAGAATTCACAAGAATTCAAATAAATGGAAAATAGTTTGTCTATTATAGTACTTAAGGTGTCAAAACGATTAAGCAAATTCTGTTCTCATGTTTCTCAAGTAAGATCTTCTGCTTCCTCTGTGCTGTTTCCCACGTAATAATGCTTAGGATACAGTTTTATCCTAGAAAACAAATTGCATTGGAAACAAAGTCTGTTACTTAATGAAAGTAACATTAGGTCAAAAATTGATTTTGGACAGATGTTATACAAGGCTTGAATAGTCTGCAAAAGTGGGCTTTTGTCTGCTGTTTTCAATAGCTTATACCATCCCTGCTCGGTTAGAAAAGTCCTCTTTTTATACATCTAATAGGATCTGGCAGCTGCTCGGCAAAAGACAAGTGTGCTTCATGAGAACAATAGTGACTGTCATACTGCCTTCATTTAACTGTTTAATGATTGATGCAGTTCTTTTTTTACACCATTTCAGAAAGTGAATATTGATAGGGTTTTTTTATTATTATTTTCTAAGAGCATTAAGAAAGTAGGTGCATTTTTTAAAGCTTTTGAGCACTGCTCTGTTGTGGGTTTTGTGTGACTCTAATATAAATAGATGGGATTTTGGCCTTTGTCAACAGAAATACTTCACCCCTTTCCCGCTCTCCACTCATGGTTTTTTGGGGTGCTTTTTTTTGTTGTTTTTTTTTTTTTAAGAAAAAAAATCTGCAACAACAAAACAGAAACTTTCACTCCTGTGCCCTCATGGTTGCAGTTGCCAGCTGCCTGGGTAATCTCATTCCAATGAGTTTATGGATATAAGAGACTGTGTTGCCACAATAGTGCACACCCAGTGTACCTGTGTTGTGTATGGCTCAAACATGCCAGTTTTCATAAGTGGTTACGGCTCTGTTGGAAGGACTCGAAGAACATCTGTCATGAAATGAAGAGTCTCTCTTTTTTTGCTGCAAGAGCCACAGTAGTCTCTGTAGACAAGATGCTGCTTTTTAATAGCTCTCCTTGCACGGGAGCTGCAATAGCTGCCCCCAAAGCAGGCAGCAGTGGTACCTTGGAGATGTGAACCCCAGAGGCTTTCCAAATTGCACAGGGGTGCACAAGAGCAGTTGATGATAAAACCAGCCTGTTAGGAGTTTTTTCCACACATGCTAACAGAAAAGAACAAAAGGGTGAAGCACGTTAAACTCCTCGTGTTGGCAGGAGTGCTGGCACACGCCTGTTCCTCTTGCAGATAATCTGCTGTTCCTGCGGGTGCCGTTCCTACCCAGCAGCCACAGCCCTGCAGCTCTGGAAAACGTAGTTTTTCTTTTTGAACAGTTTGCTTTTAGTTTTGCATACAGAGGAGCGTAGGATCAACTGACTTACGTGTTCCTTGTGATCTAGACCGTTACTGTTCCAGTTCTTAGGCATTGGTTTCATCATTAAACCAGCAGAGCTGCAGTTAGCACATACAGCAGAGAGCACTATAAATTATTTATCAGTTGCCAAGAGACAGGAACCAGGAGACTGGAGGGCTGGAGGAAGGGCATTATATATCATTATTTGCAAACATCAGTAAACAAGAATTTCATTGCATTCAGTCATTGCTGGAGCAGAATCACTGAAAACGTGGGTTTAGCAAAATGTGGAGCCTGAGCACCACGACTGGGCCTGCTCTGTGGCTTCTGAGCAAAGCATCAGGTGCTTAGTCAAGCAACAGAGTTTGGCTGCCGGTTCCCTCTTTGTCTCGTCAGTAGACCAACAAAATTAAGAGCCTGACAGGCTCCACTCTTGCATTCCCTTGAACCCACAATTTCCTTGGCCCTCTGTGGGATTTGAGGATAGATAGGAGCTTATCAGGGTCTGTCTGTCTTTGGAAGCTTCATCAAATTGCTGCTGTCCATTTGCTCTGCACAGTGTGGAGTGGATCCTGACCTTCCCCAAATGAAGCTCAGTGGCTCGTCTGCTTTGCCCACAGTGTAAGACGTTGCCCGGTTCTCCCTCCTGCAGTTCCTGTCTCTGCAAAGTGTTTGTGCCCAGGGGTTAACATGTGGTTTCCAACAGACAATTGTTATGGGACGTGGGGTACTAGGTGTGCAAGCTAGACTTGGCAAGGAAGAAATGAATGAACAACCCATTAACTGCTAGGCAGTTAAGTAAGAGAAAGCCAGCCAGTCGTGTTCCAGCTATCAAGCCACAAAATGCAGGTTTTGGTGAAACCTGAAATGAATGGAAACTATGAAAATTACCCAAACATCACTGAGGATTATTTATAAACTCAAGGCTTCCCCCCCCAGCCCCAGGCACCCAAATGCAGCTGTAAATATTGCCTGGGGTATGCGGAACAGAAAGAGAAACCACGAGGAGCCTCTCTCCTTCCTCCTGCCGTCCTGGCAGGGGAGGCACTCGCACAGCAGACAGCACGGAGTCGGTAGTAAATCCTGTTTTGAAAAGTAGTCTCTAGATTGTCGTAACCAGAGATCTTAACAGTAATGCGAGGCAAAGGATGCGTCTGTGTCAGGGTGACTCGGAGATCTGGCTTCCGAGTTTAGGGAAGCAGCATTAGGCCTGGGGGCTTAGCCCGGAGCTTAAAGACTGTGCTTTGCTGGAGGCAGCTGGCAATGCCACAGCATGTCCCTGCAGCTACCAGCCAGCACAGAGCTGCACGTATGCGATCAGAGAAGGGGAAGACCCTCTCTCTCCAAATGGACCTGTCTCCTACTGCAGCAGTGTCCCTTTTAAGAAATTTTGAGAAACATGAAACTTCTTGGAAGCTGCTAGGAGCAACTGTATAGACCACTTGACCAGGAGTACATGGTGACGTGGCAGAGCTGCTTGGTGCCCCTCTTTTGGTCCTCTCCTCTGGGACTCCAGTGCTCGAGACAGGCTTGAGCCTGTGCAGGGAACGGGGATTCCCTGGTTCTCTTCTTTGCAGCCGTGCTTGCTGCTCTGGATGCGAGCAGCATATGGCAGATGCATTCCTGTGGCTGTGCCTCAGCGAAGGAGCTATCTGTGTGGGAGATCTACCAGTGACTGAGCTCTTGGAAACATACAGCTGTCTCTTGCAGCAGGATCCAGCTCTTTCCATATCTGCACATTGGATGTTGTTGCTCCAGAGATCCCGTTGCCCATCCTTGTGTAGTTGCTTATTTCGGTGGCTCCCTGACTCTGGCCCACATTGGTCTCAGACAGCATCAGGAAGAGTTAAATCTCTTTGAGTTTGAAATTTCATGCATTGATGCTGCTGCAGTTAGGAAGTGAAGAAAGTCCCTCTTTGTGTCAGCCTACCCTCCCTTGCAGCTGTTTATCCTTAAAACCTCTCTATTGGGTTAAAAATAAAAGGAAACAAACTTTCATCTTTTCTGTGGTTATGCTTATAAAACAGCGCACGCTGGCCTTGCTCTGCTCAGCCTCTGTCAGCTGGCATCCCCCGTGCTCCGACTTCCTATTGCACCACTTACCAAAAAGCTGGCCCGCTGCAGGACCCCAGCCTGCTCTGCCGGTCACAAGCGGCTCCCATGGGGATGGCGCACCCGGCACCTGTCGTTTATCGTGTGCCAATAACATGAAAGCTTTTCGGGGGGGATTTCCTAAGAAACATTCAAATCCATTTTCCAAATGGCTTCAGCTGCTAGTTCTCGGACATAGTTACTGCTATTCAGACCAAATGCTTGCTAGTCAGAAAGAGCTCCTTTCCTCCCCCTCCTCCTTTTTTTAAGAGTAGATATATATTTATAAGCAAATCAGATGGCTTTGCGAATTTTCTTAGACATCTACTTTAAGGTGGCAAATGCTGGTATCAGACCCAAGGGCTTGGTATATAATTTGTTTTGGTTTTGGGCACAATTTGCTCATGTCCTGCATCTAGTATAGGCCTGTAGAACAATACAAAGGGAGAGCATGGTCTGATATAGTGTCCTCACACTTGGCCACATAAATGTTGTGCTAAGCTCAAGGCAGTCCTAGGCCTTTTGCAGGGGACAGGCTCCTGGTGAAGGATGCCATGTGCCATTCCAGTGCAGTCAGGACACAGGCCTGCGTGTGATGGGGAGCCAGGCTGAGCTGGCTCTAGCTTTGTCTTTACAGCATATGACTCGAGTTGTGCCGTCTTCTCTGTGTGATTCTGTTGCCTTCGGTGGATTTGCTCTTCATCCTCACCAGCGCAACAGCAGCTGCCTTAGCAGTAGAGACCCAAGTCCTTTCGCCTTGTCGCAGGAGCTGGGGAGCGGCAGATGCAAAATTCTCCTATTCTGATCTGGCTGGTGCCACTTAGTCCCAATGCGGCAGATTCATGCACGTGTCTGAATTTTCAGAGCAGTCCAGCTTGTACTTGATCTCATCTTTCCTTTGCGCAGCTGTTGGCATACTGGTCCCTAACTCTGTAGTATTAAACACATGCCCAGTAATTCGAATGATAAATGCAGCTCTGACTGGCCTGCCTCTGAGCTGAGGACACCGGCGAGGGAACCAGACAGTTGTTGTGCTGATAATTTGGTGGCAAGGACACTGGGTCACTTCTAAATATGACTTCTATGAAGAACTTGTTCCCCACAGATGGGAGCAAGCTACATACCAGAGCTAAATATACTCTATGATCACAAAAGATGAAAAGTCGTGGGCCTCAGAGTTAAAACTGAGTCTCCTATTTCTTGGTCTCTAAATCCTGTAAACAGGATCGTGCTGTCCCCTGCAATTTCCCTGTCGCCAGCTTTGAGCATTTCAGCTCTCCTGTGTCGTGGCTGAGCTGCTGCTGGCTCTGCTCTGGCCAAAGCAGCGGAGGCTGGGAAAGTCGTGCTGGGGGCAGGCTCACAGCTCCCCCTGTGATTCCGGCTTGCGGGAAGGTGTGGAGAGAGACGTCTTAGACGCTCTAGAACAACAAAGGCACAACTGGCAGCAGAGATCACTGAAACTCTTAAAATGGAATTTATTTCTTGGCTGAGAAATTACTTGTTTTATCAGTGTAGGTTTTCTTTTATCAAAAATAAATATTTCATTGCTTCTTCCATAGCTAAAGCATTCTACTTCAAAACACTTCATCTATCCAAGAAAGAGTTTTTGATAAATCAAATGTGTGGATGGTTTTAATTAAAAGTCAGTGGAAGGGATCATGTAAAGAAAGTAAGTCTGTTAAAAAATTGAACCAGTTGAAAGTAGTCAATTTAATATATAGTTTGCCAAAACTTGTCAGGTACTTGAGAAGACTTTAGAGATGTTTCTGCAGCCTTTGGTTTTCTCCAAATTGCAGATGGAAATTGGAAAGCTTAGTTAAAGGCAGAATTCCTGGGCCTTCCTGGGTTAATCTGTCAGAGCCTCTGGTTTTCTTCCTGTGTGGACAGGATGAATCTAGCATCCTCCTGGGCTTCTCACACTGATGCTGAAGGACTCAGGCTTCTGTAGTGCACTGGTGTGAAGCATTTTCTGTTTCTTCTGTCAGTTCATTTCTGTTTTGGCTGTGCTGGTAACTCGAAAGGGGAGGGGGTTTTCCTTCTCTGGATAGCTGACTAGTTGCGGATAAACTTCCATGTGGCTTTTTCCTTGGTGCCAGATGGCTCTTGTTTCAGTCAGATGTTATCTCCTGCTACCTGAGTGTTTTTCAGCCTGCTTCTCCAAAACTGTTTTTTGTCTGGCCTGACGTGCCTTTGTTTGGGATTATTTTTTTCCCGTTTTCCTTTGGGTGTGGGGGAAGCAAGATGCAGAGGATAAAGCTGTAAATTGTTGAGCCTAGTTAACTCGTGGTAGAGCTCAGCATGTTGATCTCAGACTCCTGGTTAAGCTGAGAGAAAGGATTAGATCTTTGTGAGAAGATGTACTCTCATCTTTGGTCTGCAACCTCTTTTTTTTTTTTTTTTTTTTTTTTTTTTTTTTTTTCTTTTGTTTTTTTCCCCCCACAGCTCTGCACCGGCTGTGGGGGAAGGTGTAGATGACATTTCTTTTTACTTGTTTTTGTGGGATCCACCTTCCTCTGCTATGGGCCATTAGTTTGTTGCATCGTGAAGTCAAGATGTGTTAATATTGTAAAATTAGGACATTGCTGGGCTCTGATAGGTTCTCAGCCACTGCAGTGCCTCCTGTTCCTTAAATTTTATCTCTCCTGCCAAAACAAAAACAAATTGAAATCATGGATTGCTCTTGTACCCTTAAGTTGGCATTTGTATTTCTCGAGCAATGGTTTTGGTAGGCTCAGCAACCAGGAGTTGTTATCACTGAATCCTGCAACATACTCACTTTTTCTCTTGTACTGATGCCGGCCTGGGACAGTCTGTTGCAGCAGGTCATTCCTTGGTGATTGCCACCAGTGTGGTGACGTCTGGTCCCAGCAGGGAAGCAGGAAACCCAGTTGTGTACCTGTTTGCACAGGCTGCTGTGTAAATCTTCCCAGAGGGCCAGAGGAGGACGAGTAGAAGATGGACAGGCATATTAGTTGCAAGATGAGCAGAAATTGGATTGGTTGGTTTGCTATTTTGTGTTTGTATCAGTGAGGATAAGTACTGGACCATGGAGCTACAGAGTTTATCCTTGTCTTACTTCGAGCTGGCTGATGAGGCAGAAGCCATTGACATTTCAATGCGTGTTTAAATCAGCTTTAGTAGGGGCATTTCAGGATTCGGAGGTTTGTCATGTCAGTGGTTGAAGCCCAGCCTGTGACAGTGAAAGCTGGTGGATGGTGGAGTGGTCAGGGCACAATGAATGTCCTGATCTGCACCAAAGTGTTGGTGGATAAACTCGGTGTGATCTCTTCCTGGAGCAAGAGTCCTTTTTGGCAGGCAGGGACTGCCCTGGCCGTGCTCCAGCCTGTAGCCCCTCCTCGTCATATCTGGATTTGAGAACAGGACCTGAATTTCTCACATTTCTACAGCCTGTTGTTGTGGCTGGGGCCCATATGATACGGATTGCCGTGCCTGCCACCACTCCCTGCACGTTTACTTAAAGTGGCTCCACAAGGTGAGTGCTTGCTGGCTTGGGAGTGTCCCTTCAGGAATGATGTTCCTGGGGCATGAGTTACATCAGGATGTGTCTGTGCATCACCAACACCGAGGTGGTGTTGCAGCACTGCTAATGCAAGTGTAGAGTTCCTGGACGACTACTGCTGCTGCTTTTCTTGGTGTTGCTGGAGCAGCTCCTGTCTGGTGCTCTTACACTCATGAACCCACATCAACATACATCTTCAAATGCATCCGTGGGTCCTGAGAGAACTGGCGGATGAAGTTGCTAAGCCACTCTCCATTTGAGAAGTCCTGGCAGTCCGGTGAAGTTCTCACTGACTGGAAGAGGGGAAACATAACCCCATTTTTTAAAAAGGGAAAACAGGAAGACCTGGGGAACTACAGGCCAGTCAGTCTCACCTCCATGCCCGGCAAGATCATGGAGCAGATCCTTCTGGAAACTATGCTAAGGCACATGGAAAATAAGGAGGTGATTAGTGACAGCCAACATGGCTTCACTAAGGGCAAAATCATGCCTGACAAATTTGGTGGCCTTCTA
>NW_008825076.1:5147996-5153899 GCF_000699105.1 Pygoscelis adeliae
GGTTGTTCAGCCTGGAGAAGAGAAGGCTCCAGGGAGAACTTAGAGCAGCCTTCCAGCACCTGAAGGGAGCCTACAAGACAGCTGGAGAGGGACTTTTTACAAGGGCATGTGGTGATAGGACAAGGGGTAATGGCTTTAAACTGAAAGAGGGCAGATTTAGATTAGATATAAGGAAGAAATTCTTCACTATGAGGGTGGTGAGGCCCTGGAACAGGTTGCCCAGAGAAGCTGTGGATGCCCCATCCCTGGAAGTGTTCAAGGCCAGGTTGGACGGGGCTTTGAGCAACCTGATATAGTGGAAGGTGTCCCTGCCCATGGCAGGGGGCTTGGAACTAGATGACCTTTAAGGTCCTTTCCAACCCAAACCATTCTATGATTCTACGATTCAAATCTGTCATCCAGGCTGTGGTTGGAGGTGTTACTTCACCGGAGGTGGTTTTCATGTTGCTGTCATGGACAGCTGTGGCTATGCTCAGCTTGTTCTGCAGTACCACTTACCAGCTGAAGCCCGGCACTGCCTGCCATCACATGTTGTGGCAGTGTGGGTGTCCCTGTAGCAGCTAACGGGTCAACTCTAGTGGAAATGGAAGCCAAATTCCTGGGGTCAAATGCCAGAATTTGTGCCTTCACTGGCAGACACAAAGGCCTCTGTTTCTTTTATTCTTCAAGGAATAAAAGGCTGGTCGTGGCGGTGACATTTGTGTGCTGATCTCTGTGAGGTTGCCAAGAGCCCTGTGCCCCTCCTTGTTTCCCAAGTGTTTGTGTGATGCTGTGTCCCTCTTGACAGAGGGTTGCAGTTGTGTCCCACCTCTCCAGAAGCGGTGAAACCAGCTCCTAGCATGGCTGACAGAGATCAAGGGGGTCAGGAACTCCTGCTTGCTGCTTTCCCAGACCCATGCAGCTTGCAGGAGCTACTTACGGCTCATGCGTAGGAAGTCCTGCAGGATGGGGGAGAGCTGAGAAGGTGCAGCTAAAACACATTTTAGGTGTAAATCTGATCTAAAATAATCAAATATATAAAATGCTTCTGAGATAAGCTCTGCCAGATAGAGTTGCTGATGAGGGAGAGGGCCTCATTAGCTTGTTCCTCTTCCTTGCTGTTTGGGAAGGGGTGTGGGACACATGGCCATCTGACTGGTCCCTTCTTCCTGGCTGCCCTTAGGGCTGCCGCTGCCCACCAGCCGCCGCTGCCCACCAGCCACCCCTGCCCTGCAGCTTGCCCCCGGCAGCCCTGCCCTGCCAGTGCGGTGGAGAGAAGCGGGCGATGGCAGGTTTTAAAAAGTCCGCTCTTTCAGCAGGCAGCACCTCCCAGGAGCCGAGGGCGCTGGTAGCTGCAAGCCTCACCTGATGCATTTGAACATCTCCACCCAGGACTGCACCGAAAACGGGCTGCTTTTGTTCTGTCCTTCATATTTTGCACAGCAAAAGCAGAAGCCAAGTCTGCACCTCCTCTGCCAATGGCTCTGTAACCATCTCTTTTGTTCTGTGTCTTTCAATTTTGGCTGCTGGGGCAGTGTGGCGTCGTGCCACGTAGTTAGGAACGTGGGCTAGCGTGGCGGTCCCATCTGCCCTCCTGCACCACGACGGCCCTCCCGAGTCCCTCCTGCGGCCGCTGCCGGCTCTAGACTTAGGTTTGACCATGCTTGTTGCGTTTTGTGGCCTTTGCCCGCGATTAATTGTAATGCCATAAGCATCTCGTACGTCTGCTGTTCGCGGGATGACTTTGATGTGTGGTGGCGATGGCTGATCACTTGGTTGACGTTTTATAATCACATTGTGTGTATTCTAGATGAAGTTCTCTTCTGGCTGGCAGGGCCCGTCGTGGGGGAGGGAGGAGAACTGCAGGGAGGAAGGGAAAGGCGTCTTAAAACACAGATGTGACTCATTCTGTAGAAATTCAGATTAGAGTTTGCTGATTTTTAGAAAAAGAACTCTAAAAGAGCTTTTTTCCCCCTGAAAGTTCTTCAGAAATAATGGAAGGAGGGGAAATAAGTTAAGACCTTCTGTGGATGCTAAACGTAGCCAGTAGAGAACTTCATCGTACTGCACTAGTTTTGTTTTGTTTGTAGCTGCAAGTCATCAAAGTGACCTTACCTTGGGTTGTGTGTTTTGTTTTGACCGATGAGTTGTCATCTGTCCACCTAATTCAGAAGTCCTAACTGCATATCATGATTGAAATTTCTAGCTAAATTATTAAAATCCCACAGACCAGAAGAACCTTCCCTTTTACATAGAAGCAGATTCTGGAGTTGCTAAGCGTGATTTTCTAGTGCAGTAAACTGTGGTGTGTGATGTGCACTTGTGTATGTATTGGGCTGGGATGTATTTCTGGAAACGGAGTACAGGAATACTTACTGTCTTCTTAGCTAATGGTGCTTTTTATTCAAAGTAGCATTGAAGAGCTGGAATTTTTCCTTGCTGAGCAAAAAAGTAGTGCAGGATGTCGTGGATTTGCTGTCTCTCTGGAGCACACCATGGGAGCTGCGATGGAGGAGCTGTGTACGTGAAAGCAAAGCCAACATGTGGAGTTCCTTGGGGATGAGTTGGGAGCGTGCGCTCGCCCTGACAGCCCCGCACGTGGCCACGTCCTCAGCATGGGGTGTGCCAGCTCCAAAGAGCAGTTGTGTGGCGGCAAGGGACATTGGGGGGTGACCTGCAGAGCTGCTCAAACAGGATGATGCTCAGGCTGGATTGCTCAGAGGCTCTCGGACCATCCTCCTGGTCATTTTGCAGGCACAGGCTGAACGCCTGTGTGCAGGAAAAGCGCAGGTCCCTCCTCTGCTCCTGCTGGTGGGTGTTTTTTAGTGAGTCCTGAGTGTGAGGATTGTGCATTTGGGTTTTTGTTGTGTTTGTGGGGTGGTTTTAGCTTTATCAAGTCCTGGAGTAGCAGCAAGCCCAGTAGTGGGACACATGTAGGGGGAAGCAACAGGCAGCCAGAGCATCTGCCACCAATCTGGGATGCAGGCTGTTGTCCAAGCTGCCGATTTACGAGGGGGTAGAGCAAGAGGCCTGGGTGGGGTCTGCTCATCTTGCCCCCAACAGTTGCATGGGCCAATGCCTGTGGGTGCCTCTGCAGAACCTTTCCCCAGACGCTGGCAGGCCAAGAGAGCAGTATTGCACCTCTGCATTATTTAAACCAAAACAAACCAAAACAAACCCCCAATGACCAAGCGTGAGGAACCTCTGGGTTCGGCCTGGGCCCAGCTCCTCAGAAGAGGTGGCTGCTGCAGCCGGCTGGTGCAAGTACGCGACATTATGAGCTTTTGGTCTGAACTGGCGCATAAGCTCTAGCTCTGATTCAGCCATGCTGGCCTCAGTTTAGATCAGAGCTAAACCAAAAGTGATTCAGTGAATTTCTGCCACCTCATCTCATTCTCGTTAGTCGCAGGGTGATATTGGGTATGGTGCACTTATGGACTGAAGGGCTGTGAGGTCCCTCTCTCTGCACTACACCGGGGATGGCTCTGGCCTCTGGAGATGGTCTTGCACTTAATCAGCCAAAGGCTGAGGTGCTGCTCTCCACCATCCATCCTCCTCCCCCGTGCTGCTTCTCTGGGGGGGCCTCATTATATCTAAGGACCCTGATTTCAGAGGCAGTGATGCTGGGGGGGGGGGGGGGGTGGGCAGAGGAGAACAATCATTCTTTCATCATGCAAATTGCCTCAAGAAAAACCGAAGTGCATTTGTGAGTAGGAAAACACGAGAAACCTCGGTTCAGATGAGCACTTGTTTACCAGAAGCCTTTCTCCTGCCTGAAGAGCGGGTTAAACCATCCAGTGCTGATTGTAAAGCAAATGGGAACAGTCCTGTAACTGCTAGACAGGGGGAACCAGCCCCAGGTGGACCCCAGTACATTGTAGGTGGTGGCTGAGACCTAGGACGGACACTCGGGTGGAACGAGGGCAGCCAGTGAGCCATCCAGCAGAAGTTTCCAGTCCCTGGCTGTGAGTCACTACGGAGCACCAGAGCACCGGGTCCCACTGCTGGGCAGCGTGGTGAGTCTGCTGGGGTTTCCGACCCCGGAGATCAGATGGACGAGTGGGCAAGATACCCTCTCCCTGAGCAGCTGAGCTCAGCTTTAGAGAGCAGGTTAGGCATGTACAAGCCTGCGTCTTGTGAAAAGCCTGTGGGAGGCTTTTAAAAGTGGTCGTGTTTGAAAATGTGCTGTCACACACATCCACACAAAAATCCCCAAAATATTTGAATCTGCATAAGCTCTTTGCAGAGTTTTACCTTGTTTTTTTGGTTTGCCAAAATCCGTTGGGTTTTGGGGGCAGGGTGGAATGAGCTCTCTGGAGGATGGCTTTTGGTTCGTGCTGTCGCCTTACGTGATTCAGCAAGCAGCCAGCCAAAGAGACCTCTTCCACAGCATGCACTTTTTGGTGCATGTGGCTCTTATCTTTCAGTGGTCACGTGCCATTTGCTAGTGACAGCCTGCACACCCCTATTTCTTAAACAAGCCCCAAATCTGTCAAGCCTGCGCACAATGGAGCACTCTGCTGCTGAGGGCTGTGCAGGCAGATACTGTTTGCACTCTGCAGTTGCATGTGCAAGTGCCCATTTTTGTCTGGCCCGTGGCAGTTTGTGTGGATGGACCTAAACCTTCAGGATTGTGCAGTTTTTGCTCTTGTTTGAGGCCTGACTTGTTGTGGGCCCTTCGGAAAATATAGCCCTTTCATTTTGCTGCTTTTTTTTCTTTCCTCCTCATTAGCAGTTTCTAGCAAATTAGTGGGCAATCCTGCATTAATCATCTCCAGGATCTTTCAGTCTGTGGACTTTAATTGACTGTGGCGTTGTTAAATTCCTCTGAGCAGCACGGCTATCTCGGGGCAGGGGCAAACCGGCTGGTGAAAAGCAACAGTTTAGGACCTGCATCGAAAGGGCAGAGGAAATGCCGGGGGCCAGCCGGCCGCAGAGCCTGGATGTAAAAGCTCCTGGGCACGTGAGCATCGCTGCTGGGCCGGGGGCTGCTGGCATGGTCGCTACTGAGGAGTGTTACTGAAGGGGAGAAAACCAGAATTAATATCTCATGTTTTACAACAAACACCCTGTAGCATTGCCCTAAACATCTAGTGTTATGGAAACGCTGGCTTAAATGTGTAGTAACTGGTAACAGCTGGCAAGCTGGAAGGCCCTCGGCTGTGCCTTGGGGACAGTAGTCGTTCCTGGTGGGACACTACCCTGATGGGACAAGCAGAGGAGTGACCTGGTGTCCCCGGTGCCGGGAGGTGCCCCACAGGGGCTGGGGGTCCTTGGGAGCCTCCACCAGGGTTTGGGCAGTGCGGGGGGATGCGTGGCCCTGGAGGATACAGGAGGTGATGAAGCTGCCAGTGCTGGCAGGGACAGGTGGGGCACGTGGGGGCTAGGGAGATACGGTGAGCCAGTCAGGCAGGGGCTGTGTCGCGGCCATCCAGGGAGGTTATTTTGGGGACCAGCAGGACTGGATAGTGGGAGATACATGACACGGAGACCAGGGTGTGTGTCTGTTCTTGCAGTCCATGCTTCACCTTGCACTACTGCCACCCTTGGGGTCTAGGAGTGTTTTGCTTTTCATTCCCTCCACCCTGAGCAGCACCCCTGACTCGAGGGCAGCACTGCTGGGCAGCACCATTTCTGTGGCTGATGCACATGAATTTGGGGGGGAAGGAGGGGGACATGCAGGCTGGAGGGAGCTCAGCCCCTCGCTGACTCTCTCCCTTTGCCTCCACAGACTCACGCCTCACTATGTTTACCCCCAAGCTATCATCCAGCCCAGCGTGGTGATCCCTACCCCTGTGCAGTCCATCACGTCTCCCTACATCGACTACACCGCCGCCAGCCAAGCCTATTCCCAGTACACCACAGCTGCCTACGATCAGTACCCCTACGCTGCTTCCCCCGCCGCCGGGTTTGTGGGATACGGC
>NW_008825076.1:5153983-5158253 GCF_000699105.1 Pygoscelis adeliae
CCCGCCACCGCTTTTGTGCAGTACCAGCCCCAACAGCTGCAGCCCGACCGCATGCAGTAAGGGCCCTGCCCGCGCCTTTGCCACCCAGGACAATCTTTTACAATGGAAGGATACGACTAGGACAACAAAAGCAACAAAAAAAAAACAATAAAAGAAACAAAAAGAAAAAAAATCACCCCGCCCCTTTATCCCCTTTACGTAGGTGCATATCAATACCTAAGCTATTTATAGTGTTAAGGGCGAACCCAAACCCTTGCAGTCTGACTGTGCTCATGAAAATGGACTTCTGGTAAGTTGTTTTTTTCAATCTGGACAGATACTGTCTTGAAGATGTTCTGAAAGTGACTGAAATGTTTCACAGGAAAACTACAGATTCTTGCACACATCGCAGTCTGCTTCCATCACCCGTGGTCGTCTTTCTGGCCCTACCCCGTCAGCCCTCCCCTCCTCACCAGACCTGCAATCCTCTTAATTACTGTTGAGGTACAGAGGTACTCGGAGAACACGGAGAAAAGCAATCTTATTTTTTGGTTGTACAAAAACTTTGTAATACTCAGAGATGCCTTACAGAAAAAAAAAACAAAAGAAAAAGAAAAACTATTTTTTAATATTTATTGCGATTTTATTCGCATGAGCTGTGAATTGCAGACAGAAGAATAGTAGTATCTGCCTTGTTTAATTCTCATTTTACTAAATTATTGTATGTAGGTAAAAGCTCTTAAGTAATTGCTGAATCACTCAACATGCAAAAGGGAATATTGGCTTGAAGGAGAGCAGAATATTCCTTTAGTCAACGCACTGTACTATTTTCTTATTGTAATTGTTACTCTGTTAAGATTATCTCAAATTTAGGTATATTTTTAAATGCAAAAAACCAACCAAGAATACCGAACATTTTGTCTACTTTGGTAGATCTTTTGTTACAATGCTGCAACCTATGGAGACATTTACAGTATTTATGTAAAAGAGATTTGGGGCTGTTGGCCAGCAAAGCTTAGGAGAATTATCATGAGTGGAGCAAAAGAGAAAAAGGTGTTATGTCATTGAACAAATGGGTAAACATAACCTTTTTATGCCTATAATCCAACAGCCAAATAAAGGAAGAGAACAGACGCTGTAAGTTAAGTGCATTTCTACAAAGAACAGCAATAAACTATTTTAACTTTTAAAATTATTCGATACTGTATGGTACCATGTTTGCTTGGCTGGAGTCCATTAGGGAGTACTTTCAAATTGACCTGATCTGGCTACGCTGGGCCTTCGCCTGCGAGCATGCCAGGGTGGGTTGGGAGCATGTGTCCTGCGGCGCAGCGGAACCTGGCAAGAGCCCCTGCTCGCATCCTGACCCAGCATTGCATCACACAGGCATTGCATGGGCACAGCCGTCCCTTGCGGCGTGTCCCGTGCACCGTTGCTCACTCTGCACGTCCCAAGTCACCTGTAGCTCTTGGCACCTCGGGGTTTTTGAGCTCTTGGAACGGAGCTGTGCGGTCCCCAGTGCTTGTGCCCAGCACTGGGCGCTTGCTCACACCCATCCGGTGTGGAGCAGAGGGTGTAAAGTGCTGCCATCCTGGTGCAGCTCCAGTGGAAACCAGGACAGCTGAGATCAGATCTTACCCCAGAATCCTCAGGATATCACTTTCCTTCTGTTATTTGCTTAGAATAAGTGTTTTTTCCTAAATGGAATCCATCCAAAAGTGAGTGGTCTGCCAAAGCCCTGTCCCAGTTCAGGGATCTCTGATCCGGCCGGGCATGGGCAAGCTGTGGGCAGTGGTGAGGCTCTGGCAGGGTGCCTGCACCCCTGAGCTTCCTTTGCATTACTCAGCCACATTCGACTTTCCCTCACCAACTTGCTTTAGAGATTTGGTTCTCAGATTTTGACCCATTACAAACTGTGAATATTGGCTTTTAAAAGTAAATAAAATTACTCTATTTGAATGTGCTAGTTATCTAGTTCATCTCTGTAAAGGTTACAGCAGCACTGGTGCCAGGAAGTCCCTGCATCTTTGGCACCAGTGTATATAGCTGTTCAGAAGGTGATGACACCTAAAGCCATCCTGGGGGAAGAGGGTGCTGTAGGATGGAAGCAGAGCCAGTTCAGCACTGTGTCTGATCAACTGCCCTGCTGCACACAGTGGGCACGTCTAACGTCATCAGTAGACCTCAGAGTAAACAGCCCATCTCAATGAATGGAAACAGCTCATTCCTCCCTTGCTTATATTGCGTGAGAATGCAGATCCTGGTGGGGCTCTTCGTCCTGTCCAGGGTTTTGCTCACAACCATGTGGGTGACATTTATTTCCTTTTTAAGTAATTAGTTTCTGAATACGGCTGTGGGGCTGCCAAAGGAGTAAGAGCGGAGCACTGCATCCAGCACAGCATTGGCGAGGAGCGCAGCCTGGCCCGAGAAACCTGCCTTTGAAGTACTATCGGGGGGCGGAGATTATTCAGCAATTCTTCTTTCTCCCTGTCATGAGTCTTTCTGAGGAGGAGGAGGGAGGGGAGGATTTCGGAGGCGGGTGAGGATGCTGGGAGCCGCGTTGCGGTGCCCGTCCTCAGGCAGCACTCCTGCCTGGCCCCAGCACTGCTGACCGTCAGCTTTTGTCTTCACTGAGGACCTGTGTCTCTCCAGGTCAATAGGAAGACCGAGGCCTCCAAAGATTAACTTGTAATTGAAAAAAAAAAATATGTGTCCGGTACATTTTAAAGTGAAAAGAGTGATGATTTTCCATTTAGCTGACTCTAATTTCCTGAAAGGTGGCCAAAACTGCCAGGAAGCGAGGGCGCAGACAGCGCTGAACAGCAGCACGCCTCCTTCGCCCGGCACCCAGCCCGCCACTGTCGAATGCCATTCCTGGATCCCGCTCAGTTTTGCTCTGGGCTCATTTTGAGAAACAACCACATCAAAACAACAGCCCAACCTGCCGCCTTCCTGTTTGCAAAAACCCCACTGTGAAATTGTGACCGGGCAGGATAATAATGAAATCCGCCGTCCAGCTTCCCGGGTGGAAGTGGGGTTGCAATGGCAGGTGGCAAGGGAAGCCTGCAGCCCTCCAAAAAAGGAGCCCAAGCGCTTCCTTGGCCCGGTGCTAGGCTGGGAAAGTGGGAAGAGCCTGACGGGTCGCTGTGTTAGAGGGACAAGAGTTAAATGCGGTGCGTGAGCGGTGGGGTGCAGATGAGAGGCAGTGGCTGCGTAGCTCCTGACTGGTCAGGGTAGCACAGGCCAAGTGTTTAAATCACCTTGCAATTGCTTAAAAGCATAATTTTTTTGTTGTTGTTTTTGGGGTTTTTTTAATGTGTTGCTTGATGAAGCATCCTCTTTCACCTGCACCACATGCCTTATGTTGTCCCAGGACAAAGCGAGCTCACCCCAGGCAGCTCAGCTCTGCTCTGGGCAGACAGGAGCCCAGGGTGGGCACGGGCTGGGGAGTCACGGTGCTGCTGTAAGAGCTTCAGTGCGGCGACGCGCAGCTGCAGAGACACGGAGGAGCGGTGAGGGCTGGCTGGTTTTGGCAGGGCAGCCCTGGCAGCACTGTCTGCGTGACACAGGTCCTTGGGGTGGGAGCGGCTATACGGTCCGGACCTTGTCCTGGGCACATCACCGCGGCCATGCTGGTGGCTGACCTGGTCCAGGCCACCTCCCAGCAGCTGTGCCCACATGCCCAGTCATTTGCATCACAAATTCAAATCTTTTTCATAGGAAACCATCACACTGAGGCTGTCAGGGTGAGCTTTGCCTTGTGTGGGCTGGAGCATGTGCAGCCCCTCTGCTGTCATGGGGAAGCATCACCATACATACCAGTGCTGGGGTCCTGATCATCGCCCAGACGAGCCCAGCCGCAGCCTGGCATCGCCTCCCTTCCCACGCCGCAGCAGCGAGCCAAGAGACAGCCCCGTACTGCAAGCTGCCTGCGGAGCTTCGTGGCTGGTGCCAGACCCTCCCCACCTGCCCGCTGCAGGAAGGGGATGGCTCAGGTGAGATTTCTGCCCTTGTCAGGCACTACCTCGCCCCGGGGTGTCCCCTGTCATGGGGGCAAAGCCGAGGGCTCTGCTGCCAGCAGCTGCCCAAACCTGCTTGTGGTAAGGGGCAAGGGGGTACCGAGCCCACATCTCTGCAGTGCTCACCCTCGCTGCCCTGCATTATCTGGCTGAGACATTGGGGGAGCCCCGTGGGCTCCCATCAGGGTCCGGGGCTTTGCAGTGGTACCCACAGCCGGTGGCCGTCCCCGGGAGGGAGGGCTGGGGGCACTGGCAGGGACTGGGGGGAGGGG
>NW_008825076.1:5158597-5162946 GCF_000699105.1 Pygoscelis adeliae
AGGAGAAAAAAAAAAAGGGGGGGGGGGGGAAGAGAAAAAAGAAAAAGAAAAACTTAAGCCTGGGATTAAAAACCATCACTAAAATAGTTTGAATAACAAAGTCAACTGACTCGCTGGGAGCCCAGTGAATGCCTGTCACGTATCGCCCTTCGGCTGGGGGCACGGTCATGTGTTTCACTAGATAGTTCCTGGAAAAGCTTCTGCTCAGCCTGATAGACCTGCAGCTTCTGATACCGCTGCGCCCGTGCTGTGCTGGCCCCGCTCTCCCAGAGGGCTGCGGAAAACTTTCCAAACTTATAGAAGGGGGTGGGAAATAAATAAATCTCCCTCGGATACCAGAGACGTTGGTTCTTCTTGTGACCTGGATAACAACCAGCTGTAAACGGTGATCAGGGCTTCTCCAGCCCCAGTGGTCCTAGCACCAGCACCCCGGGGCCAGCAGCCCCCTCTGCCCTTATTGATGTCTTTAGCAATGGGATTTATGGTTTGGTTGTTTTTCCCCCCACACACACTAATTTTTGCATAGTTTTGGCTACATAAATAATCAAAAAAAGTGGGACCTTGCATGAGATAAAAGTAGAGGGTTTGTAAATCCCCCCCACAGGCAGAGCCACCTCGCCATGGCAGACACATCATGTGGGACCACGCAACCAGGAATGTGTTATTGGGGGATTTGTACCTAAAACCAAAGCTACATACATCGGTTTTATCCTTTTGCTGACACCAGCAGCACAAACCTGGAAACACAGAGGTGTGACGAGGCAAAGCGAGAGGGACGATGGCTCAGATAAGGCCACGCTGTGTGGGAGGGCAATTAAAGGCTCAGATTTATTAGCTGTGTGCCTGTGCTTGGGAGGCTGATGGTGGTGATGGAGAGGTTGGCGATGGAGAAATTGGTGATGGAAAGATCAGAGGTGGAGACATCAGAGATGGAGAAGTCAGAGATCGTTGTTCTGAAAGTGCTGCAATGTTTTAGGGTGAAACCGGGCACTAAAGGCACAGCACATTCCTGCAGACCCACCCTGCGGTGGGTACAGACTGTGCCCAGCCTCAGCCGCTGAATCCAGGGCCGGGATGGGGCACGGGCAGTGCCCATGAGCACAAGGCTTACGCACCTTTCTCTAAAGAGCCTTAAATATATGTGCATGAGTATATTTATTTAATTGTGGATATATATAGTTAAACTTATATATAATTTGAATAGATAATTATATACAGATATGTTTAAACACACATATATAGTTTATATATGAAAATACATATGCATATACACAAAGTAAATGTTTTTTTCCTTCTCCCTGCAGGCACCTTTGAGCTGCAGCCTCTGCAGCAACCCCTGGGCTTGCTGCATTCACATGCCATGAGCTGCACATTTACCGGAGGTGTGACAGTGCCCCGTTATCCAGGTTATGGCCTGCGTTATCCCCTGGTGCAGGGGGGCCCGGTGTCAGGCAGCAATGGTGGGCCTGCACCACCGTCACACACCCCGTCCACCAAACTGGTGAGGTACAGCAGAGAGGAGAGACAAGCGGTACTAAAAATTGCATTGGGACACCGTTAGTATTAGTGGCCCCTTATTAAAGGATGTTTTGCATCTTCTTTCAAGAGCCACCATACTCAGCTTTAAATAGAAATGAGATAAAGAAGCGTAAGGTGAAATAATCTAGAGGACTGATGTGAGAGAGGAGCTCAACTCCCACTTTCGGAAGCGGCTCGGGCAGCCTGATCGTTAAGTCCTATTGAATTGATAAGCCTCGAAGTCTCAGGAGCCGATTTTTTTAAAGCATTTACCCACGTAAAGCTGGAGAGCATGGCCTTTTGTAAATCAGCCAGGAACATGTCTTGGTTTGAAAATAGCACTAAGCATCTTATTACATGTTTAACACTCAAAAGATCTTTTAAAATCAAGCTAAGCATGCTTGAGTGGTTCCCTTTTAATCTCTACCTCTAGATAAACACCGGGGGGTCAGTATGTGCATGCAGATACCGAAAGCCATTTGCTTTCTCCAGTAGCATCAGCTGGTTGTGTTTACATGAGCTGCTTAGATGCTAGCACATTAAGCAAAGCTTGAGCTTTGCAAAATGAAAGTGAAATGAAATAAATAAATTGTACCATTAGTTTTCTGTGAGCTGGCTTTAAAATTAGCAGGTTTTAGACATAAACATGGTAGAATGAGCCCTCAGGGGAAGAAAAACCCTCCAAAAACCACATCTGATCCTTTTTCAACAGTGTATGCTACTCTTTATTTCATGCCATTTTAGTAAGGTAAACTAATTTGGTTTCCTGTTTCCAATGAATTTTGTATGTATAAAAATATTTATACTGTATTCATACATTTATATACTGTATAAATCTGATTAGAAACATATATGTATGAACAAGCATTTTCTATCAATAGCTGTCTGTATTCGTGTGTGTGTGTGTGTGTGTGTGTGTGTGTGTGAAAGAATACATATGAATGCCTTATTTCAACTGATATTTTAACTTTTATTTCATAAACCCTGACTGCTGAAGATGCCAGATTAAGTTTAGGTTAGAAGTTTATTTAAAATGAGGAGCATAACATAGCAGCAATATAATATAACCAATTTAATGGAGGTAGGACCGGTTGATGGGTGCTCAGACATTTCAGACCGGGAGGTCCATGAACCGTGCTGGGCACAGCTCCCGCCTGCCCAGCACCTGCCCACCGTGTGCTGCAGCTTTTTCCCTTTCCAGGCTCCCCGTTTGCTGAGCCAACCCTAGAGCACCTCAAGGGCAGACCGAGGCTTTGCAGGAGCCCCACCGCTTACTGCCGCCCCAGCCCAGCCTGGCCCTGGCCTGCAGGCTAAATCTGGGACAGCGCTGCCAATTTACTTAGGGCTGGAAATGCCATCTCTGTCCCGGTAAGATGCAGCCATCGCTGGCGTGGATGCAGCCGGTGTGAGGGGTTTGCTGTGAGGCTGGGCAAGGTTGGGCAGGACCCAGCCCTAGAGCTGTGCCCCAGCGTCACTGGGGTGACCATGAGCTGGTCCGGGTCAAAACCATGTCCTGGACTGTGCTCACATTTCAGCAGGCTGGAAAAAATAGTAAAAAAAAAAAAATCACATGCTGGAGTGAGAGCTGTGGCTGGGAGACGGACACGCATGGTCCAGGATCATCCTTGGCTCCTGCTGGAGGGAGCCCTGGGTTGAGCAGCGCCCGGTGGCATTCCCTATCCTCTTGCCCACTGCAGCCATACATGCTCAGGCACTTTGCCTGTGGGTGGGTGTCTGTCTGTCTGTCTTTCTGCATTCCCGTATGCTGTCTTCAATCAGCTGACCACGAGCACTTCTTCAGCCTCAGTCTGCTCAGTCCAGAATACAGATATTTTGGGCATCTGCAATCTGGACGAAAGCTCCAGTCCTGCCAGCAGCTCTGCACGGGCTTGAATGGAAAAAAAAATTAAAATAGCCCATCAAGTTGGGTAAATGCTGCCAAGCTGGGCACTGCCAGCCGCCTGCTCCAGCCTCTCTCCCTGCGGGCAGGGAAGAAGCCCCAGCCCCAGAGCCACTCTGCAGCCACCCAGCCAAGACAAAGCCTACAGAAAAAATAATAAATTGAATCCAAATGTTTATACCATTGGCACTGTCCGGGCCATGTGCCTAGTAAAGCTGAAGAATGCATGAATATTTTCTTATAGCTGCTGCCTAAACTGCCAGAAATGGTCGCTGTGCAGAGCATCCCAGTGCGGTGTGGGAAGAGGCGGGAGGGGGTGAGACCTGCTCGGACAGATGGATGGATGGATGGACGCACACAGGAGTTGGGTCCAGGTTCAGAGACTGGACCAAGAGCTTTATGCACAGGCAGTGGGTTTGGGGGCAGGTATGGGGGTCTCTGCGCAAGTGAGGCACTGCCAGATTGTCGGCACAGTGAGGACCCTGGATTTCCCTCTGCCGCTCTTGCGCACACACACACACACACACGCAGCGTTTCCTCAGACTGCTGAGGAATCAGATGTCTGATTCCTCCACATCCCCATCAGACATGGTGGGCTCCATACGTGTAAGGCACTGAGCTCCAGCACACATCGTTTGCACAGCCCTGGCTCCCATGGGTGTCTGCAATGTGTCCCGGTTGCTACAGGTTTCTGTGCTGAGATGCTTAAAAAAAAACCAAACCCCGCCCCAATCCAACCAAGCACAGCCTGAGCCTGCTGCCCGAGAGCATCACAGCGCGACGGTTATAACAGGCTTACTCATTTCTTCAGTGAGTAAGACCGAAAGAGGAGCCCCGCGGGTGCAGGGCCGGGTGCGGGGCCGGCGGCCGATAAGGAGCAGCTCCCTAATCTCCAGCCGCAGCAGCCGAGCGGGCGAGGGGGGTAACTCAC
>NW_008825076.1:5163073-5163538 GCF_000699105.1 Pygoscelis adeliae
TGGTTCATCTGCAGCATCCCCCCAACCCGGCATACCCTCGCCCTCACCCGGGAGCCAGCGGGAGCTGGCGGTGGTGGCAACCACAGGGCATGCACCCTGGCCCACTCATCTTGCCTCTGCACTCGATGCCCTGTGGTCCCTGGGGCATAACCATGGGGAAAGGTGGCTACAGCAGGCAGCATCTTTCATCCGATAAATCACCCTGTTTAGGATGATCCAAAGTTTAGAAACTGGAAGTAGGGAAGGTCCCAGCCAAGGTCTGTCCTCGGCCACCCCGTGGGCTGGGTGACGCCGGGAAGCCAGGAGCACAGCGAAGCCTGGCGCTCCCCTGGTTCAGACCTGGGCTGGGATTTTGGCTCAAATACCTGTTTTTTTATCTGCCCCCTTGGAGAGCCGTCAGACAGGCTGGCTGGGGCCGGCCTGTGCCCGTTCATGCCCATCTCCTGCGGCACGTGCTCACGGCTG
>NW_008825076.1:5163829-5165276 GCF_000699105.1 Pygoscelis adeliae
CACACCGCCATCCCCCATCTTCCATCCCCGGCCTTGGGCATGAACAAGCCTGGGGGGGAGGCTTGGGTCCTAAAAACAAAAGCAGGACCTGTGCAGAGCTGCTCCTGTCTCCGAGCATCGTGCTCTCGCGGCAGCATGGCACCGAGTGCAACGTGGCACCATCAGCGCTGCAGAGCAAGACTCTGCCTCTGCGCTCAGGGTGCCCCCGCTCCTGCTGCTGGGCCCCATGTTCCCAGCTTGCTGCGGGGAGCACTGCGCGCTCTTGGCCATCTCTCCTTTGGCTCGGGCCGAACGCCGCTTGGCCAAGTCCCCAGCAAGGGAACAAAAGCGGAGAGCCCCAGCGATGGGCCGGGGAGCTGGGGGAGGGTGCAGCTCCCTGCACGGCTCCTCTCCAATGCTGGAAACCAACGGGGCATAAAAGTTAAACATCCCCTCGCTGCCTTTGCTGCCCTCCCTCCCCCCCCGCTTCTGGCACTGCCCAGGGCTGCTGTGGGCTGGGCTGCTTCCCGGGCGCACGGGCAGCTCCCTGAGGCTGGGTGCCATGGGGAAGACTGAGGGAGCTGATGCCAGCATCTTCTCCTGGAAAGGCCAGCTCCAGCTCCCTCGCCCTCCTCGCAGGGTGATCCCACTTCGTTAACCCCTCTGGTGCCAGCTGCCAGTGCAGTGCCCTGGCCTGGTCTCTGGTCTCTTGGCAGTGCTGGCAAGTGACTGTCATAAAAGGCTTTCACAGATTTTAGGCACATACTCCAACTCTAATTTTGTGTTTAGTTTTGTGCAGCTATTAGCATGCCATATTTAAAGGCAGAGTTTCAATTCGTATCTATCTTTTTTTTAAATGGAAAACAAGATTAAAAATAGTCATCAGAGAAAACAAACATTGTAATGCCCACACAGATTTTTCTAACAATTTCAGAAATGCCCATGTGAGCAACTGCTTTTAAGCAGTGAAGAATTGCAGTGGAGAATTTGCAGCGCAGACATGGCACTAAAGAAATTAAGCATGTCCCAGTGTCACCTTCAGTCTCGGCTGGTCACAGTTCAGCTCTGAGGATGGGCTGTTGTGGCACACCATGCTTATTCTTTTATTCATCATACTAATTGTTTTATTCATTATATGACTAGTAAAAGCAGCTGAGCTCACTCCAGCTAGCTCGTGGCCCTGGAACAAGCCTTTTTGCTCTCACCCCATAGTGCAGACAATCGTGAGGGACTTTGCCTGGCCCTCCCCGCAGGGAGGCACGCGCTCCCTCCTCTCCCATGCCCGCGGGCTCCCGCGAGACGAGGCAGCAGCGGCAAGGCAGGGTGGTGGCGTGCCACCGGGAACCACCAGCGCGGCGGCTCATCCCCTGCCGTGCACGGCACACGTGTGTGGCCGCTGCCACACGTAACAGCCAAGTGCCTCTGGTTCCCCTGCGCGCCGGAGGAGCAAGCTGAGCTGTGGACCAGG
>NW_008825076.1:5165827-5175451 GCF_000699105.1 Pygoscelis adeliae
GGGGAGTGGGTCTGTGGGGAAACCCAAACCCCTTCCTCACCCTCTGCAGCCCCAGGCAGGGTAAGAGGCAGGTGGACATCACTGTGGAGGGAGGGATTCCCCCTGCTTCCCAGGCGGTGACCAACACGACCAGTCACGGGCCCTAAAAGGCTCATGTTAATTAAGCCTCGCATCCTCCTGGCACCTTCTGCTGTGCTGGTATCCCCAAAATACAGGTCGGTCTGCAGGCCCAGCCCTGCATGTCCCCCTCACGGTTGCCCCGGCTGGATAGCAGTCAGCAGCCACGTAAGCAGGGCAATGGTCAATCTGAAGCCCCTTTTTAAAAGCCGATTTATCCCCAGTTTAACCAGCCCTCTGCACACTCCACACGCGAGAACTCAGCTGCCCACCTGGCTTTCGCACGGCGTGGGAGCACAGGGATGCTGAGGCCAGAGGAGAACTTGGCTGAGGGGAAAACCACTCGAGAGAGGTGCAATCTTTCTGGAAAACAGGTTTTTGCTGTGGCTCCCGGCGGGCAGAGTACGGGCAGCACCGCTCCCTTGCACGGCCACTGCTCCAGGAGCACACAGCACAGTTTTGGCTGCTCTCCCCACGGGAATGGCGTCCCGCAGCCCACATGGGGGAGGCTCTGCCCCTTGGCACCCCTCGATGCTATGTAAATACTGACAGGATTTTCTTTGCAGCCATGAAACGCACATCTGCTGATGCAAAGCTGCAGCCGGTGCCCCAGACAGGAGCGGGTGGCCGGGAGAGCCCAGCCGCTGGCCGGCGCAGGAAGCTCACCGCCGCGCACGGGTGGCTTTTCTGCATGAGCCAGGCTGCCACCTTGAACTTTTGGCCTGCAAGTGCTTCGTGCACCCAAAATAGCCACCCCCTGCTCTCCGCCTCGCCTGGAGAGCCTGGGCTGAGCCACAGCCTGCCTTTGCCCCCAGGTAGGAAGCAGGGAAGCATCTCTGCCAGTCACCCAGGGACGGCCCCTGCAGCATGCCTGTCCCCTGCACGCTCACGGAGATAAGGCTGAAGGATGATTACTTCATGCTGTCATCGAGACAAAATAAAGCCCGTCTGCTTCCAATACAGTTTTTTTTTTTCTTAATTGTTCTATTTCCATGCGCCTGTGTACACCCGGCCACCCTGCTCTTGCCAGGAAAGCCGAGTGCTGATCATTGTCAGATGGTTCACACAGAGGTTTCTGTTTTGTTTTGTTTTTACAAGGATCCAAGATGATAGGGGGAGGGAAAGAACTTTTGTCCTCTGCTTAAAATAATTCAAGAGCTTTCCACTGTCTACGCCAGGCTCAAGCAGACATTTGCATAACAAATGAGCTTCTCCCCACTCTTCAGCCCCGGGTGACCCCTGTGGCTCCTGCAGGAGGAGGCTCCATCTCCATCTCCATCATCTCCATCTCCATCATCTCCATCTCCATCATCTCCATCTCCATCTCCCATCCCAGCCCTGGGCCTGGGTTGCCTCTGGGGAGGGGAGGGCGTGTGGAGGGTTATAAGTTTTAGGCACTTTTGTCAATCAAGACTTTGTAAACGGCCTCTGGAACATTTCAGCAGTAAAACATTTGCTTGGTGACCAACAAATAATTTCAGGCATCTGTCGTGGTTTAAACTCAGCCAGCAACTGAGCACCACACAGCCGCTCACTCACTCTCCCCCCCATGGTGGGATGGGGGAGAGAATCGGAAGAATAAAAGTGAGAAAACTTGTGGGTTGAGATAAGAACAGTTTAATAATTGAAATAAAATAAAATAGTAGTAATAATAACTAATAAAAAAAGAATATACAAAGTGATGCACAATGCTATTGCTCACCACCCGCTGACCGATGCCCAGCCAGTCCCTGAGCAGCGGCCACCCCCCGGCCAGTTTCCCCCCATTTATATGCTGAGCATGACGTCCCATGGTATGGAATGTCCCTTTGGCCAGTTTGGGTCAGCTGTCCTGGCTGTGCCCCCTCCCAGCTTCTTGTGCACCTCCAGCCTGCTCAGTCGGTAGAGCATGGGAAGCTGAAAAGTCCTTGACTAGTGTAAGCACTGCTCAGCAACACCTAAAACATCGGTGTGTTATCAACATTATTCTCATCCTAAATCCAAAACACAGCACTGTACCAGCTACTAGGAAGAAAAATAACTACAGCATCTTTTATTTTGCTGTAAAAATGCTACAAAGCAAGCTGATTAGTGAAGGTTTCTCTCCAAGCTAAAGCCTGTTGACAGCAGGACCAAACACTGACTTCTCCATTATTAGCACAAGTGGCTGCTCTGTGCCAGGGTTTCTGCTCCACACAGCGATGCACAAGCACAAGGTACAGGCCTAAGAGCCTGTTCAGGTGCAGGAAAACCAAGCAAAACTCCTAGAAGTTTCACAGGATTTTTTTTTTTGCCCCTGAGACAGACTAACAAACATCTTTGCTAGTTCAAATGTATAAATTATTCCAACGGTTCTACTATTGCTAATCAGACAGATTTCATCAAAGAGTGCTTCCAGATAGCATCTGCTGCAATAGCTGAGGTCACAATTTTCGGCCCAGCAAGCAGATAAAACTGCTGCAAGAGCCCATTGCCAGAGATGTTTTGTGCAGACCCTTATCGCCTCAACCCCTTTAGTGAGGAACTGGAGGAATTTTCCAGTTCCCATCCTCCTTCTGGGAGGGAGAAAGTGGGGGAGTAAAGCTTACGTACCTTCAGGTAGCTCTGTGAGGCAGCAGGAGGGTTTTCACGAGAAACTAGGTGGAAGCAAATGTTATCAGAGTTCAAACACCCCATCATTTATATCAGAATATTGTACTCTGGTGAAGAGAGGTGGGGAAGAAGGGAAGTCCCAGCAATACTGAAACATCCCTTTTAGACAATGACTGAAAAAATGTTGCAGTTATTCATTTTGAAATTAGTTTCTGAAGGGGTTAGATTTTTTTTGCATGACATCACATCATAGGTACACAATTAAAAAAATGAATCCATAATCAGTCAGAAGCTATCATCCCTCCACCCCCCACTTTCTTTCAGAGCAAACTCTGAAATCAGTCATTTCTACATAATGAGACTTACAGACCAAACCTCCAGAAACCTTTGCAACACTAAACATCCATCCTCTGTACCAGGTCCTTGCCCTTTCTGGCCAGTCCCCTGAGATCAGTGAGTTACTCTGGCCTCCCCATAGCTCCAGGTGGGAGGGCACACATCCCTCCTCCAGCCTGCCGCTTCCCAGCGCAGGGAGATGCTGCTCACAACCACCCAGTCCTACCAGGGGCAAGTCTGAGGGCTGAGTCACCTGGCTGACAGCATAGGAAGATAGCTCTGCCCTGGAGACCAGACAGTAAATGCTTAATATAAGGTTTGAGATTCAACGGACCTGGGCTGCTTATGTTTCCATAGCAAACTCGAAGCATCGCAAAGTACTGCAGTGAGGTGTGAGGAAAAGTCCAGGAGAAATTCTCCCGGGTGATTGATTTTTTTTTTTTGCCTCTGTGGATTTGGGACTTGTTTTGGTGGACATCAGCAGGTTAGACACGAGTCCACCTGTCCTTCTGATGTGGTCCAGGACTGTTTATCCCCACCTGAAAGAGCAGAGCTCAGGTCAGGGCTCTCCTGCAATTCATGGTGGCTTGGCAGAGCCAGCCTTGGTCCTGAGAACAGGTTTGAATCGTGGCTTTTATGGCCCAGGTTTACAGCAAACACCACGTATCCCCAAGCTCCCCTGACTCACCTTCTGTCTGCCGGCTGTTTCAAACCTCAGCCTGAGATGCTGTTCCCTCCACGTGTATCACTTGACCGCAAAACCATCCTCCTGTACATGCAAACCCCCTGATCCCACCAGCACCTCCACCGGGCACTGGCAGCAGACACTAAGGCGCTTCGTTAATGCCCGGGCTGGCAGCCTGCAGGCCCCAAGCAGGGTAGGACAGGGCCCCCCGGGCTTGCCACAGCTCGTAGTACAACCTGTCGGGCTGCTTTGGGTTTCGTTCAATTTGATCAAAGCCTCAGAGATGCCATATGGCTCCCGAGGATGTTTTGCTGCAGGGGGTTTTGGTTTGCAGCATGGTGGTTATGGCTGGCGGCGGCAGGGGAGCAGCTCCCACCCCTGCTCCTGAGTGCCCAGGGATGACAAATGGCTCTGATGGCACCAGGGTGTCCCCAGCCCACATCAGTGCCCAAAGCATGGGTGCACATGGGAGGCAAGCACTGCGCTGGAGCTGCAAGAGGATGCTTTGACTCTGTCTGCGCAGTCACTTGGCGGGCTTGGGTTTTGCTCCAGAGCCAAACAAAATTAAACACTGAAAAACCTGAGAAGGGCAGCAGAGCAGAACTGCCATCCCCACCTGTTCTCATGCTGGACAGTGCAAGCGGAAATCCTCATGGGGCTGCAAAAGGTTCCCTGAAATAGCCCAGACAGGAGAGGGGCGGCTGCTGTGCTGTGGACCCCGTCTGGGAGCCGCTCTGCCAGGATAGGAGAGCCGGCAGCCGAGCCCAGCACATGGGTTCCCCCCGGCCGGGGCACGCCACCACGGAGCGGGCAGGCAGCCCCTGCCCCGCCATCCCGAGGGCAGACGCCCAGGTGAGCACTCCAGTGTGGCCGTTTGCGAGTTACGCCTGGCTTCCCCCCAGCACTTCCCTCATTTTTGTGGTCTATTGAAATAATGTCTTCTAAAGGACGTCAGCTCAGGGTGATTTATTTTCCTTGCCAGCCAGCCGTCCCCTCCGTGGGGTTGGAGAAGGACCCCCATTTCAGACATACCCAAGACACCAAGCTGTGATTATGGCAGAGGTACGCCACAAGGAAAACACAACGGTGGGAACAGCAATTACAGTTACCTAGTGGATTTTGCTTCTGCTTCAAGACACAAGACTGAGAGGGCAAAGCCTATAAAAAAAACCCACTATATGGGGTGTTCACAGCAAAGCAGGTCACAGGCAGTATTTTTCTACAGCACATAAATTGGGACCCTCTGGGCCATTTTCAAAAATAATTTAAGAGCCTAAATGTCACTTGGAAAATGCATACCTGTTCCTCACAGATGCTGTCCCAGGGACTGCTGTGTCCTGGTGTAATGGGGCAGGGCAGGCTCTGCCCAGGCTTTCAGAGCACCCTTTCATGGGCTGTAGCTGGAGGGACAGGTGGGGATGGGGATGGGAGCCGGGACACTTCTCCTAGTGTCTGCCAGGAAGAGACTGCTCCGGGAGCTGCTTTTGCTACCTGCGCTGCTGCTGTACATGGATGGAGAGGCCAATAAAAGTTTGCCCTTGAGCTGAAAGAGCCTCCAGCTTCCTTCTCTCTCTACCATCTCTCCCTGCCTTCCTTCTCCCAGGTATTTTGCCCAGGTGTATTTACAAGAACTGGTCTCCTCCTGGCTCAACTGGGTGCAAACATCACCAGACTTCTTGTCTTGGGGCACCATCTTGAAACAGTGCCCTAAGAACTGGGGAAACTGAGGCATGTACAATGACCGGGAAAACCCCGCAGGCTGTTTTCACATTCTCCAGGAGGGACAGTAGGGACCACTGTGCCCTGGACCTTTGGTTTGATCTGATACTTCCCACATGCAGTTCCCTGTCCTCCTCGCTGCCTCCTCCGTGACTGCCCATATGCTGCACCACAGGTACCAGTAGCCATTTAAACGGTCACCAGTTAAAAAAGAAAAAAACCTCAACAACAAAAGACCAACAAATAGTTGACTCTGTTCCCAGGCAAATACAAAGAACGGTTTTGGATCGTCACTGCTGTCCCTTTGTTTACTGAATGCAGTAACAGAAAAGGCAAGGAAAGAAAAAAAAAATTCCCTGATAGCGACAACTTATTGTGGGCGAAGCAGGCTGGGGCATGCCCAAGAAAAGGAGGGTCAAGCTCCGTGCGTATCTGCTGGTGACGGGAAATAAATGGGCCCAAAAGCACTTAAAAAAAAATAAAAAGGACCAGACCTGATTGCAGCAGTTAAAAGTGATATATTCTTGGCATGGAAACAAAAAACAAATTCATAGCAGGTCTGGAGCTGATCTTACTGGCTTACGTGGGATTTTATACTTAGGTAATTCTATTGTTGGCTGGAGCTACCTGATTTATGCCTGAATAAGGTCCTGATCCTGCAAACATTTACTTATGTACTTTAGCTTTACCTTTGCCCCTGGACACCCTATTAATTTCACTGCAGCAAGGACAGTGTTGTCTCAGAGCTGGGGCCTTTGCAAGAAGAAAATCTGTGCCGTAATGCCTGAAACGAAGAGGAAATTGTGCAGTGAGACGTGAACTCCCTCAGGCTGTGGTTTTCCCACACCCTGAGACAGTGGGTGCCTGACCCCCCAGGCATGTACACCCAAAAGCTGAATGATTGCTTGTGTAGCTCCCTCTAAACCATAAGCTTTAGGAAGCAGCAGGGGAACAGCCTTAGCACAAGCCCACAGCTGCATCGAGCTCTCAGTCAGTCTCTGCAACAAGTTGAATGTAAAAGACAGCAGTGTAACACCAAGTTCACTCTGATGACACCCTCTCCCCTGGGCAGACCATCCAAATGGGCTGCTAAGCATAGCAGAAACCATTTGGATTGGTTGTTTCTGTTCAAGAAAGTGACATTTATCATTAAAAACACTGGGTTTGCCCTGTACCCTCCCCATCAGGCAAGGTAAAAGAGAGGGATTCATCCATCAAACACCATCCTTTGACAATGAATCCTCTGGGTTTGCTTCAAAGAAAGCATGAGAAAAAAAACCTGTCAGAGGTGAGATGAGGAGGACCAGCAGAGAGAAGACGTGCTCACACATGAACAGGGAAGGCAGCAGCTTCAGCTGTCCAGCCAGCAAGATGCCCCAGTGGCTGTGTGTCCGGCAGCGCCACTGCTCACATGCCCGTCACATGCTGCTAAAACCAGGCAAATGAAATAAAAAGGGGCTGTGAGTCTGGGAGCAGCTGCTTTCCTCACTGCCACTGCCAAACCTACCCGAGAGCACAGCTATTCCTCAGTGCAGGGGAGAATTAATTTGCTTTACAATGGAGCCACAGGGCTCGGCGGGCAGTTGGGTGTCTGCCACAGCAGGCGCTGAGCTGCCACAGCCCAGGAGCTGCGTGGGGAGCCAGGAGCACCACCTGGAGCCACCCCCAAGGGTGCTCGAGGAGGCTGGAGGAAGGCCCAGAGCAAAACCCCTCCGGTACAAATCCCTGCTGCTTCCCATCTGAGATGCTTGGCCAAGATGCATCACTCCCCAGCCCCCAAACCCAGCGATCTTCAGCCAGCAAAGGTCGGATGCTGCTTGTGGAGCAGTGAGCACCCGTGGACCACAGAGCACCACAGCTCCCACACACAAGCTGTGGGACCTCTCCCTCCCGGACACACCTGGCAAAGGGTACTAGCAGCAAACACAAGCTGCATAGCCTTTCACTTCAGTATCGCTACAGGCTAATGGCAGCCTTTGGCCCAGCCTCCTAGCTGCACCTGCTTCACTGGGCCCCTCACTACAAGAAGGACGTCGAGGTGCTGGAGCGTGTCCAGAGAAGGGCAACGAGGCTGGTGAGGGGTCTGGAGAACAAGTCTGATGAGAAGCGGCTGAGGGAACTGGGGTTGTTTAGCCTGGAGAAAAGGAGGCTGAGGGGAGACCTCATCGCTCTCTACAACTACCTGAAAGGAGGTTGTAGCGAGGTGGGTGTTGGTCTCTTCTCCCAAGTAACTGGCGATAGGACGAGAGGAAATGGCCTCAAGTTGCACCAGGGGAGGTTTAGATTGGACGTGAGGAAAAATGTCTTTACTGAAAGAGTGGTGAAACATTGGAACAGGCTGCCCAGGGAAGTGGTTGAGTCACCATCCCTGGGGGTATCTAAAAGACGTGTAGATGAGGCACTTAGGGACATGGTTTAGTGGGCATGGTGGTGTTGGGTTGATGGTTGGACTCGATGATCTTAGAGGTCTCTTCCAACCTTACTGATTCTATGATTCTATGATTCTGGCAAGTGGAGAAGAGCCACAATGAATGGCACTGCCTGCACCTCAGGGCGAGACCCATGCCAGCCTGGTTCCTTTTGGCTGCTCTAACCCAGGTGTGCTGGCTGCGGCCAGGGCTGGGAGTGTGGGTCGGAGCTGGAGCATGGCACATGGGGTCCTGAGCCTGCCTTCATCCCATGCTAATCAAACCTGCAGTGGATGGGGAGCAGGCAGAGCCTTGACCCAGCACAGGCGGAGAGGGTGGGCTGCAGGCACAGCCGCATCCCCCAGTGCTGGCATGCACCCCGGAGTGCTGGTGCTTACGGTACAGTGAGCTCCAGGACACTGCCATGACCACACATCATGGTTGCACCAAATTTTTGCACCATGTACGATGAGGCTGCAGGATGGGGCTGGAGACCGCGCCCAAGAGCACCAGTGTATTTCCAGAGCAACTCGTCTGAACTGGGCTTTGCTTGTGCTGTAGCAGCCTGGAAAAGTGAATATTGCCTCCCTAGGAAGATTTAATTATACATAAAATTAGAAAGAGGAAGCGTTAGTTAAAATTTCATACTTCTGGAAGGCAGCCGGTTCGTTAGCATTACTTTAATGAGGCACTAACCTCACTGTAATGCTTTTATTAATGCTTGTTGCTTACTGAGTGCCAACTGCTTGGCTCCTCTCCGACAGGCCGGCTGGTCCACAAAGCAAATGGTTTAGGGGTCTTTTGATGCAAAATGTAAGCACGTTTACACCACAGCCAGGACAAACGACAGTTGGTGAGATGAGACAGACCAAAATTCACCAGATGGTGCCCAGAACAGGCAATGCAGCAAGAGAGCGAGATCAGGGCAGGCAGGAGGGGATGCAGGAGGGAAGAAGCAAAGGGAGAAGAGGAGATGCTGGTTCTACTGATGCCACTGACACCCTTCCTGTTGGCTGCACTAGGGTCAGGATGAGGGCCAGGATGATGAGCAATGACAGTACATCAAGACATGGTGTGCTGGAGATCTGATGACAAAGGAAGACATCGGGTGGTACAGGATCCAGGAGGCAGGTTACTGGTAGCTGAGCACCGCAGCCTGCTTCCACCTACCACCACTGCAGATACCTGATGTGCTTTGAGGCCACAGCTGTGTCCAGCCTAGGTCTCACCATAGACCCTCTTTGGTCAAATATGGGTCCTTAATCGAACCATCTTCCAAACCCCTAAGGCACCTATAACCCAAAAGCCTCTGCCCCAGTGTGACTGTTGTGGGATAACCTGTGCCTTTGAGGTGCCCCCTAGCACCGTTGTGGAGCTGGTCTGACTGAAGGAGACCCAGGAGAGGATGGAGTCCCTCCTCCGGTCCCTTTGCACTGCACATGCCATTCCCCGTGACCCTGTTGGGCCGCAGAGGGGAGGAAGGGAGTTTGCCGCCCCAGCCCTGCCCAGTCAGTGGAGACCACCTGCTTGTGGGGTGATGCCCAGGCACTCTGAGCACACCTTTCGGATGTGGTCAGGACAGAAGGACAAGGATTACGCCAGCAGCTGCTGGGACACGCTCCCCCACACCTCCTGGGAGCCGAGGTGAGCATATGCCGTATGTTTCTCCTCCTGTTCCTCGAAACACTCTGAATAGAGGGATTAAAAATCACCCATTGCGGCCTGAAACAACAGAGCCAAGGTGCCAGTGCCGGCTGATATTCCAGCACAGTGGAGAGCTGGTGGGCT
>NW_008825076.1:5175496-5185535 GCF_000699105.1 Pygoscelis adeliae
CAGGAATGTGACCAGCTTGTTGGAGAGCCTCCCCTTGGCTCTGCCTGCAGGGCCACCCCTCCAGGAGCTACCACTCAATAGGAGCCGAGGCATCAAAGGCAGCTTTGCCACCTCCCTGCTTTAGGCTGGCTGAGGTCCAAGGCTATTTCCCAGGAGCGTGTACCAACCTGCAGTTAGGCACTTCCCCCTTCCAAGCACTCAAAGGTAGATCTTGCCCAGGCTAAGCCAAGTTTTTTCTCCACACACGAGGTGGGCAAAGCTGCAAAGAGCTGAACTGGTGCTGCCTCAGCATGGGCCCACCAGAAAGCCCTCCTCACTGTGCAGAGGGTGCCTTTGCACCCAGGACCGCGCCATACGTTACCGCATGCCAGTCCTGGGTGCAAGCACGGCCGCAGCGCTGTGCCCCGTCTGGCATCACAGCACAGAGTCAAGTTCAACCACGGGTTGAGTCTGGTGTCCCACCACCGTCCATGAATGGCTTCAGAGGTAACCAGTGAGTCCTTGGCAAAGAAAGGTTCCGTGCCATATCATAGTCTTGATTTTTTCCTGCCATTAAATAGAGTGTTTCATGTCACTGTCGTCAACAAAAAGAGGGAAGAAGATTATCCAGAGAAAAGGGGAGGAAGACAGTTGGCTGCCTGGGCACAGAGCGATGGGCTGGGGCCAGCTGGACTTAACACAGGGCAGAAGCAGGAAGAACCAGGGAGAAAAGCTCCTGTCTTCCCGTGAATTCTGCCCAAACTGCAAGGCAAGAACACCAAACTACAAAGTCACTGAACCGGAAAATTCACAACGTATTTTTCTCTGGATAACCGGACAGATTCAAAGCCTAACACGGAAATTTCACAGGGTGCCAATGTGCATCTTTCCTGTTAAAGTTTCTCTGAAAACTGGCCTGGTTCTTGTGAAGGAGGAGAAAAAACCAAAACGAAAGAGAGAGAAAAAAGGAGGAGGATATATCTAAGTAAAACTAGTTAGACGCAGCCATTTTTAAAGTGACTGCTATACACAACTGGGAAATTGGTAAAAGAAAAATGTTTTGTCAAGTATTTTTTTGCCAAAATGTGGCATGCCCATAGGTATATATTGACTACGCGTAACCCCTAACCCTAGTCCCGCCTCTTTCACGACATCACTTCCTGCACAAGCCAGTGTGCATCCAAAGATGCACTTCTAGCCCCTCCCATTCCATTTCTGGTCCCACCCCCCGCTTCTGATTGGCTGAGCAAATGAATGAACCAACTTGAAGATCCACTCAACTTTCTGGATTCGCATTTCGCGCCAAGGCGCGGCTCGGAGCTCCCACCACACTTCAGGGTATACAACGCCCTTCGAATCCAGAAAGTCGAGTGGATCTTCAAGTTGGTTCGTTCATTCGCTCGGCCAATCAGAAGTGGGGGGTGGGACTGGAGCCGGAAGGGGAAGGACCGGAAATGCATCATCAGGCTATGCCAGAAGTGACATCATTAAAGAGGCAGGGTTAGGGTTAGGGGGTTACATGCAGCCAACGTACACCCGTGGGCAAAATGAAACGGCAAAGGCTGTGAAATTTTCACCTGGAATTCACAGCGGCGCCCAGAGCCCGCTCACACCAGGCAGCACGGCCGTGTCCCCACCACAGTGAGCAGCCCCCGGCTCGCTCTCTTTAGTTTCGGCCGCCCTCTCCCAAAGCTTCCCTGCGCCGACGGCGAGACCTTGCGGGTCTGCTGAGGCCCAAGCGTAACTTTGCACACACGAGTGATGCTGTCCCGGCTTTCTAGTTTCTATGGTTCTAGTGGCAAAATACTAGAAACTTGATATTTTAAATGGGATTTTGTGGAGGGCATAAAGCGGAAGCATGTACTCCTCGCCAGAAACAGGAAAACACATTAAAAACTCAGCACAGCTGTAAACAAGATGCGCATTGGCAGGGTTCATCACCCTGGCAAGGGCAATTGCTCTCCAGTTTAATCAAGGTGGAAGGGGGGATTTGGAAGCATCACATCCATGGCACACTTCCCTGCTTTGTCACGTCACACTAAACACTTGATAAAAGCTCCCTTTGAAGAGGAGCCAAGTCCTTCCTCGCTTGACTATAGTGATATTGGATGGGATTTGCTGAGCCGGGTTTCCAGTTGTGCAAAGAATTTGTAAGAGGTAGAAAAAGAGTAGGAGTGAACAGAAAGTGTTGCAGCTCAAAGAAAACTACAAAAGATAGAGCAGTAATTAATTATTGGGCTTTACTTCTTTTTTTGTTGGCAGTAGGACAAACAGACTGCTGTGTTGGTAAAATGTATTATGAGGGGACCTGCTTTCTCTATAGATTTGGATATATGTCATTAAATATTCAAAAATCACTTGCCATCTCCCCAAAATCATGAGATTGGTAAGCAAATCATGAGATTAAAAAAAAAACAAATAGTAACAAAGGGTTGTCTTTTGTCTCTTAGCTTCTGAGTTGTTAGCCTGCCAAGCTAATTTCAATAGAAACTCAGTTAAAGGAAAATAAAAAAGGGAAGGTGAGACTTTCCCATGATTACACCAGAAGTTTAGTTTCCCAGGAAAGCGAATCTGTAATGCGATGAGATCATTTCCATCTGATGAATCCAAAGTTTGTTTTTAGAAGGCTTAAAAAAAAAAAAAAATTAAGAAAAAAACGCAGCACCCAAACGCAGATCTATTGGACACTGGGTATGTGGATCACGCGTATGCCCAGCCAGAGCACGTAAAGAACATACCATCTCCCCTGCTGCCCAGTTAGGGAAAAGAGATACTGGTTTCCTTAGCAGAATTCATACTTGGGCAGAGGTGTGAGTGGTGAGTGATCCGCCTCCTCTGCCAGATAAGGGACTGTCCACCTTTTTTCTGCCCTGTGACAACCCTGCAATTTGTCCTCTGGTGTGACCCACACACCAGCCAAGAGCAGGACCCGCTTGGGGGGCAGTTCCACTCCAGAGGCTTTCCTCCTGGCAGGCACGGAGGAGCCGCTACCCACCGCTCACTAGCCAGGCCACGGGGAAGCAGGGCGCTCACCCATTCTGCCTCTTGCATTAACATGGCGTTAGCATGGGCTGATGGAGATACCATCGTCCTCCCGTTTCTGCCAGCAGCCCCACCCTGGAGACCAACGGCTGCACAAACAGCCTCTGCCCACCAGTGTCCGCACCCTTTTCAGCCCGTGCCGAGTTCCTCCTGGGCAGGTGTTGTTTGCTCTCCCATCACAGCTCTTGTTCGTAGAGAAGCTGACTACAAAAGCTCAGCAGTCATTGCTATTTATTCTCAGCCCTGGCTCGGGTTTGTTGAGATGACAAGGTGAGTAGGCAGGCGGTTGGGTCTTCCACTTATTTTCTAGTGGACGGGGACATCAAATATTTGCTTTCAGAAATATTTGCAGCAGCTCCACTACGATTAACAATATCAACTGAAATGCTCAAAAAGGGTGAGGGAATGCTCCTGTGCCTTTGCTCTCCTGAGCTTTGCTAAGATGACCCAGAAACTCTTGGACTTTGTTGCTTTGCCATTGAGTGTATATCATGGGCAACACATTAAAATACATAATGGGCTTCCCTTTGGTTTCACTGGAAGATGCCCACAGGAGTGGATCTGAGACCTCCTGGTTCCTATTCCACACCAGACAGCTTTGCAGCTCTTAGGGAACAGCTTTCAGTAACACTAGTACAAACGCAGAGCAGCTAATGGACTCACCTTAAGCCAGTACTATTGCAGCAGAATACAATTTAGTCCTTGCATTTCAGGAACCACAAAACTGCCAGAAGTTATGTGCTAATTACAGACTACTCGTCTCCTCTATCATTCCAGTTTACATTGGAAGACACCATCCAATCAACCAACCTAGGGAAGAGTGTCTTATCTTTGACATGAGGAAGCTCCAGCTGTGATCGAGTATGGATGCTGCATTCGAAGTGAATTCAGGGAAGGGCTTCACTTTACACAGGAAAAGCTGAGCCAAGACCTCTGTATGAGCTACACAGCCTGTTGGGTAGCTGTGTCAGTAATAGAGTCACTAAGTGAGGTGTCCTCATCTGAGACCTCCAGAAGTGGACTGAATCCCGGATAAGTTTTCCCTCCCTCAAAACACACTCACATAATGGCCATATTTGGAGAGCAGACTAGGAATTTTGGAGACAAAATCTCCATTGCTGAGATTTGTAAAGGCCTTTGTGCTCCGAGGGACTTGCAATGTCCTCCAGACGTGGTGGAGGCAGTGGGAGATGGGTTTTCTTCCAGGCACGAAACGTTGCTCACTGCTGTGATAGGTATTCAAAGCCACAACTCAGCATAAGCTCTGCAAAAAGGGAGACACCTACCCAAACCACACGATTGCTTGGTACTGAGTGTTGCATCCAAAGATCTGCTAGTGAAATGCCACTGCCTGCGGGGTGAAACACTGCACAGCAACATCAGGACAGCAGAGGACGGGTCCATCCAACCAGAAAAGTCTGTGGTAGAGACTCTGGTCAGTGGGTTCAAGCCATAGCAGTCTCTTCCCCAGCTCTCACTACTTCTTCATCACCTCTCCTGAATGATTGACAACAGGCAATAATTAAGGAGTGGATTTTTAACTCTGTGCCATCTAATAGGATGGCACTAATAGGATCAGACTCACATAGCTTGCAAGGTATGACTCGGTGCTAAGTGCCTTTTATTCTACATTCTTCCTAGGCAGAGTATGCTTTTGGCTTCATGTACTCTGCAGTTTCTCTCTTTTCCTTCTTTTATTTTTTATTTTGCCTCTTGAAAAGTCTTTGCTATGTCAGAATCTGTCAAACAACTCCTCGTGCCATGTTTTTACAAGAATCATACTTGCTGGTTGGTGCCAAGCACCCTTTTAAACAATACTCAGTGAAGTATTGTGTTGCCTGTGCTCTGCTCTTGCATGCCATATTTAGACAAAAGCTAGGGAATTCCCTGCCCTACATGAGGGCCTGAATGAGTGAATTCTTTTCCCACCTCAACTAAAAATGTATGTGTTCACATCAGCCAGGCCTTCTACCCAGCTCTGTTTTTAATTGATTCCACAGTTTGATTTATCTACCTAGAAATCAGAAGGGAAAAACAAAAAAAAAAGAAAAAGAAAAGGAAACAAAACAAGTGAATGTGACCCACAGACACATGCTCAGTCCTGCTGGGTGCATTCCCAAAGAGACCAAAACCCAGGCAGCAGTGGAAACAAAACACCCAAACCCCACACCGACACACTACCCGAATGCACAGCTAACAGCCACCAGATCACAGCCAAAGGCGGCTTTTGGTGCTTTGGCCCAGGGTAAACAAACAGCAAGGCTATGGCCTAACATTGATGAAGATTGTCAAGGGGGTTTCTGGCAATGCACGAGGACCTTGTCAGCCAGCTGAGTCATTGGGGCATCAGATTTCCCTGGAGCAAAGGAAAATACCCCAGTCAGCAGGCATGTGGGGCATGGTGCACAGTGCCCTGTGAGCAGCCAGAGCAGGGAGCTCTGTGATTGCTGCACATATTGCCCTGCACGTTCACCCATTCAAATTGGCAAAAGCCGGAGTGCAAGGGCTCTTTCCTGACGCTGCAGAAGTCAATGGGGCTGCAGATCCTTCTGGAGCAGCTATTGAAATGCCACATTCCAGAGCGCTATGCTAATCGCTTTTAGCCAGCCCTCCAACATCACTCCCGTTGCTAATGTTTAAATTTTTTGCCATACTTTTGTCCACAGCGCGTGGGCCCCCCAGATTTTCTGACATGTGGTTCTTCCACTCACTGGCAAGTCTGCCGGGAGAGGATGTCAGCCTCACCGGACCAAACAGATGCCTTCCATGCACTAACTCTGTTGGAAAAGCTTCAGATAAAATCCTGTCTTCCTTCCTCTACCTCACAAGCACTAAAAAAAAATTCATTAAATCCGCCCCAAGAACCTACTTAGGAGAAAATTTGAATCCTGAAATTGAGAGTCAGGGCATTGTCAAGTACAGTGTACATAGCCTGAAACACAGGATGAAAAACTCTGAAAAAGAAGGCAGAGTTTGCACTAGATTTTTGTTTTCATATACATACATACATAGATATAAAATCCACTACAGCCATCTCAATAGTATCTGTACTGCTGGTAGTGATGATGGGGACCCTACTGCAGACAGGATGCAGGCAGGCACCCGCCTTTTAACTGCTGTCATTTAATGCTGTTCAGTGTTGCTTGAGCTGACATAATAACTGAGACATCACTCAAGCCTTGAGTAGCCTGGTGCTCCTAGTGATATTGCCACTGCTGGGAGCATTCTGGGGACAGTAAGAGAGAAAAGAAATGGTATGAACAGAGCTGCAGTGTTATAAAATGCACCCTTAGGATCGTATGTTCAAAAGCACTCAGTTCCCATTTAGGAACCTAAATGAAGTTGGCAGGATTTCAGAAGTGCTCAGCATCTATCAGCTCCTACTGAGAACATGCTGAGCTCTTCTTAAAATTGTTAAAGAAAAACAATTCAAAGATAAGAGCCAGCTTGTGGCTTACAATTAACATCATTGTATGGGTCTTTGGAGCAGTTTGGCAAGAGTAAGAATAGCTGCTTTCATAGAAGATATTGTATATGAATTCACATCTCAAAGCATGGGGTCAGGTCTATAAGCAGTCACCCCCACTGACTGCCTCCTGTAAGAGCTGTGCACCCCAAGGAGAATTTTCCACTTTGTGTCAGAGTGATGCCTTTTATAGCACTTAGTAAGTGGAAGTCTGCACCTGATCATGCTAGGAGCAACCACATCAGTGGAGATGAGAAAGACCGGTATGAGTACCTCACAGCTCAGAACATAACCCATTGTGTTGCAGTCAGGGCAACTGTGAAAACATCTGGAGAAATGCACTAATTTAGTCCTAACCTACATTAGTTTTTGACATATAATTAGTAGCAATATTAAATGTCAGTTGGTACCTTTTGTCTTTGATCCTCAAAGTGCTCTTTCTCTGTGAACGAGAAAGATGTCTTCTCCCAGCAGTGACAGAAACAATAGTCTGCCTCATGCAGTCATGGCTGGGCTAACACCAACGTGCACCTTCAAGAGACAGAAAGATTTGTCAAATCTCTCCAAACACTTCCAGAGGCATCAATCCAGCAAAGAACTTAAACATTGCAGCAGTCCCACTCACTCTCCTGGAACAACTGATCTATTTAAAAGAAAGGCTGTGAATTCGAATCCTCCTAATGTTAGGAGCTCACAGCTCCTCCAACCCTGAACCAGCTGAACCTTGGTACCACACAAAAAAAAACCCCAAATCAAGCACAACAGCTTGTGTCAGGCTTCAGCTCACCCAGGGACACATCATGGTTCTTGAAGGGGACTAAGAACAAATTCTTCTCATCAAGATCCTCTTTTTCACAGTGTCTTTCAACTTACCTTGAGATTCCAGAAGCTATTTTCCAGGTAGAAGTAGCTTGCTTATCCTTATTTCCCAGGTATTTCACGAGTTACAATGTCTGTCTACCCCTTAGCTTGCTATTTTGCTAGGTCTAATTCCACAGAAAAACTCCGGAGATTCTTCTGGGGACAGTAGGAGCTTGAAGGATCTGGTGAGTCTTGCTACCAGTAGGTCCCTTGACTCACCTTGGTATGGGAGGTGAATCTATCATTTAATCTACTTCAGTACTTTCCTAGATGAGGGTGCTACACATCAGTCAGAACCGCCGTGTTACACTACCACTCATAGTATTAGGACAACACAACATTTTTTTCTCTTTTAAGCTTAGGAGAAGTTTTGTGTTTTCTCAGTAATGGGTCAAAATCACATTTGTTGAAGGTGGGGGCAAAGGTATGGATTCCACAGCTCCTAGACCAGCTCAAGAACTCAGGAGAGAGATTAAACATTGTGCAATCAAGCACCGCAAGACCTTACAAACTCAGACCATGCTGATTTACTTCCCAACATCTAGAAATGAAAGCAGGACAACAGAAAAATGCATAGCACTATTTTCCATTCTGACTAAAACAAGTCCAAAACATGCATGAATTTAGCTTGTCACTCCTCAAATACAACAATTCATTATGATTCATTACTCCCAAGTATTCTAGCTCATTTTCTACAGCTAATTAACCTTGTAGGCAACAATTCGCCCAACAGACACGAACCTTACAGGGGAACACCCTATTCCCAGGAGGAAGGCAGCACTCTCTGCCTTCTTTTCTATGAGAACGTAACTGCTTACCATGGTTTGGCCAAGGAGCACTGCTGCCCCGTCTCTCCTGAATTTGCTGTTTACAGAACAGGGACAGCCTGGGAAGACTTTCAGCCAAGAAATGGAGAAGTCTTCATGCCAGTGAGCAACATGTGCCCAATTCAAACGCAGTCTCCTCGGGAGCAGAGAAGAGCTGGTTGATCATTGCCACAGCCACTGAAGGTTAGCAAATACTCATCCTTCTCACAGCTGAGCTGAGCTCAACTAGGCAGGAGAGGGGAGGCTAAGGAGGAAGATAAAGACAGTAACACTCATCCTGGAGCAGTAAGAAAGGAGTGGTGACTAGTGCAGCTCCCTGGGATGATGCCCTATCCTAGGGAAGCCAGTGGCTCACACAATTGTGCAATAGCGTGGAGTTTGGACAAGATCTTTGAGTCTTTCTCTTGGTCCCTTTTATCCCCTGCCCAGGTTTACACATCTTCTCAACTTCTCATGTATATTTAGACCAAAGAAAAGCACCATTAAAATGCCAAGGAGGCCTTGAAGACAATTGTTTTGTTATATTAAACCAACTTCAATCCTAAACTCTGCTTCTGTGAAATTACTCACTGGACAGGACACTTCAAACCTGACTTACTAATTAAATGTCATTGTCACTGTCAGACGATTGCTGTTTTCACAGGTCAACCACAGCAGGAAAGAGAATTTTAACAAAACATTGCCTGACCTCAGGTATTTACAGGCAGCCCCTTCTGCATCAGGCACCTTGGTGTAATAACAAAGGCACACATTCTTCACTGCAAAAGTCATCTTCATAAAGTACCAGTGCGGAGACCTGAGTATTGCTGCTGGTTTTGAAACACTAAATGCCATTTCACTGGCATGCACTCGCGCCGCTCCCATGGACGCTTCACAGGAGACCGTACAAATGCCGCAGCCCAAGTGTCACCCAGTGAAACCCAAGAGCTGTGTCCATTTTTAGAACCAGCCTGCCTGAAAATATGTTGCATTATCTGAGCAACACGTAAGGGAACAAAATGAACTGCAGCTCCCCCTGCCACTTATTTACCTTCTGTTTAAACAGTGCCTCTTCAGCCCGCCCCCTTTCCCTCTCGTGCACCCGCTTACTTGGCACCTCTTGCAGGGCTGCCCTGTCTATTTTTGAAAGCATGCTGCTGGCTGTTATCTTAAGCTGCGCGATTTTTTTTTTTTTTCCCTCTTGTACTCTTTAAACTTACTTAAAACATGTTGGCAAATAAAAGTAGTGAGGGGAGATATAGCAAATGCATCATGGTTGGCATTGCAAGTTGAGAAGTAAGGCAAGAGACAAAAACCAAACAGATTAAAAATTAATACCTAAACTCAACAATTAGGGCCAAACAGCAGTGGTCCTCACTTAGGGGAGTATCTGCCATGTACTCAAAGGGAAGTTTATTTGAATCAAGACTTTAGGACTTTGTATTGTGTTTGCATGGCAAGGTTTTGGTAGCAGGGGGGCTACATGGGTGGCTTCTGTGAGAAGCTGCTAGAAGCTTCTCCTGTGTCTGACAGAGCCAATGCCAGCCGGCTCCAAGATGGACCCGCTGCTGGCCAAGGCCGAGCCCATCAGCGACGGTGGTAGTAGAGCCTCTGGGAATAATGTATTTAAGAAGGGGAAAAACCTGTGCCACTGCAGCCGAAGAGAGGAGTGAGAATATGTGAGAGAAACAACCCTGCAGACACCAAGGTCAGTGAAGAAGGAGGGGGAGGAGGTGCGCCAGGCACCGCAGCAGAGATTCTCCTGCAGCCCGTGGTGAAGACCATGGTGAGGCAGGCTGTCCCCCTGCAGCCCGTGGAGGTCAATGGTGGAGCAGATATCCACCTGCAACCCGTGGAGGACCCCACACCGGAGCAGGTGGATGCG
>NW_008825076.1:5185841-5232173 GCF_000699105.1 Pygoscelis adeliae
TGTCCCATGGGAGGGACCCCACGCTGGAGCAGGGGAAGAGTGTGAGGAGGAAGGAGCAGCAGAGACGTGTGATGAACTGACCGCAACCCCCGTTCCCCGTCCCCCTGCACCGCTGGGGTGGAGGAGGTAGAGAAAATCGGGAGTGAAGTTGAGCCTGGGAAGAAGGGCAGGGCGGGGGGAAGGTGTGTTTAAGATTTGGTTTCATTTCTCATTTGATTTCATTGGTAATAAATTAAACTAATTTCCCCGAGTTGAGTCTGTTTTGCCCATGATGGTAATCGGTGAAGGATCTCTCTCTGTCCTTATCTCGACCCACGAGCCTTTCGTTATATTTTCTCCCCCTGTCCAGTTGAGGAGGGGGAGTGATAGAGCAGCTTTGGTGAGCACCTGGCATCCAGCCAGGGTCAACCCACCACAGACTTGTTCTCATCCAGCTCCTGGCAGCAAACATGCATGGGTGCTCACAGTGGGGAAGAACAGCAGCCTGGCAGCTGCAGGGAGTCCTGTAGATGGACTTGGTCCCTCAGCTGTAAGCCATTTTGAACTTGTCTGGGGTTTGCCAGGTGGTTAAAGGCTCTGCTGGTTCCACTTCTGAGCGGACGTTAGCACCACTGAAGTCAGTGGACTTGCACAGTCACACAGGTGGAGGAAATACCGGTAGGAGAGTATCCAGCACTGTTCTCAGTTGTGGGAAGGTGGGAGGGTGCCAGGAACATGTGGCTTGAAAATCCACTGTCCCCACCCATACCTGCAATTGTGACCCCAAACCAGGATGCACTTAGCACCCTTGGACAGGGAGGCTGGTTTGAGCCTAAAACTCTCAGCAGTAACTAGAATGAGAGATTTTTTGAGGCCATGAATACTGGCATGACACCAGATGCTGTAAATGGGGATGATGGGTTGACTACACTGATACATCACCTAACAATGTGAGAAACCACTTCCAAAACTTCACATTTTGGTAGCTTGGAGACTTTCTAGCCCATGCCTTAGATCTAGATTTTTCTCAACCAATATTCAGGTTCCAGGCCCTGACACCACTGCAGAGTTGTCCTAAGCATCCAGCTGATATTCCTGTAGTGACCAGACACATAGAGCTGTGTCTGTTGCACTGTGCATGTCTCAGGCTGAGCTCAGCTCCATTTCAGATTCAGGACATCTCTGAGAACTGGTTGAAATGAGGACTCACTAACGCTTCCATCAGATGCTGACGGGCCTTTTTGTGCCAGGAAAACGGATGTGTGCAACAACAGCAAAAGTGCCTGGAAGCATCCCAAAGCCTGGGTGAAATGAGGGAATTTTGAGTGGCACCAAACAAAAGGAGCAGTGATTTAATCTCCACAGATGGGGAGGGGGAGCAGCGTCAGGAAAAGCAGGACGATGAGATTAGCTATGCAATAAAAAGAAAATGAGCAAGAGGTGGAGCAAACTGTGCTGAGATAAGAGGAGGTGGATTACAGGGCTGGTGGATGGAGGGGGAGCAGGCAGCCAAACAGTGAACCAAAAAGCACGTAATAAATCTGGAAAAATCGTAATCAACAATTTAAAATACCATTTTCACCCCATTTTCTCCAAGGAGGTACATGGTTATGGCAGATGGATGTACAGTGAACACCCTGTGCTATCCCCTCCGGGTGCAGTGACACTGCCCCGTGCTGCTGCGGTGGCCTTCATCCCAGGCCACTGCAAATGGCCAGCAAGGTGTGTTTGCTTGGACTCTAAACTCTTGCAAGGCAGCCAGAATCCTTTCTGGCACATGGATAAAGCAGTCCTTTAACACCAAAAGGTGAAAGAAATTCCTTCTTTCTGGAGAGCCTGACCAACCATTTGACTCAGCCTAATTCAGGAAAGCGAGACATCGTCTCTTTTGCTGCTGAAAAGGAGCATTTCCTCAAGCCTTGCAGGAGCACATTAGACTGGGTATCTCCGTTCCAGATGATAAGGCAGCTTTTATCAAGAAACTTTCATTGATGCAGTTCAACTGGCGATAGGTGATTGATAATAAGCAGACACTTGACCGCTATTTAAGAGTCATTAAGCCCTTGACCACTGAGTTTTTGGAGGATAATCTCTAGAATATCTTTGGCTGTGTCATTTTAGAAAAGCCATGCTGCAGCTTTCCAGATCTGTGCATCCCCACACACGATTCCCCCAATCTTCCGTTACCCCGGGCGGGTCAGTGCCTGGTGGCAACACGTCTATCTCCGTTCTCCCTATCTCAGGAGGTTACATGAAATCATTTATTTGTCATTGTATTTTGAGTCTGGGAGAGAAACAATACTATCTGGGTACTGCAAAAAAAGAAGAAGGGAAATTAATGGATGAAGATAAGCAATTACCTTGGGAGCCCGAGACCTCTGGGGTAGGGACAGCTTTTTGCTCTGCACTGGTGAAGTGCCCAGCCCAACAGGGTTTGTGTTGCAGCGCTATTGCAAGGCAAAGGAACAGCGGTGATGGCTCATACATCATTGCAAATATCTGTGTGGAATAATAAATACATGTTTTGAGTTGACAATTTCCCACCCAAATATAGGGCAAGGTCAGATTAACCACATTGCTGCTGGGCTGGGTTAAATGATCCCCACTTTCGGCCTGCCCTTCCTTATTCCCAAAAAGGATACCTCTTCCCCCTCTGCCCCTTCAGCTTATTTAACGTCTCTCTAACTTCCAGCATGACCAGGAAAGGAGACAGCAGCAGGCAGAGTGCAATTTGGGGAGGATGATGGGGTCAAGGGGAAGGCAGGGAGAGCCTCGATCAGGAGATCTTTGTCCGAGAGCCTTCTTGAAAATCCACGACTCCTAGCTATCAGCATGTTATTAGGAATAAGAAACATTTCTACCACACTGAAATGACTGCATTTAAGAGCATTTTTTTTTTTTCCTTAGGAAAGCACTGTGGTCAGTCAGTTCTTGGACAGACTATGGGAGTTAAGTGCATGAAATTCAATACTCTATGTTATATACCAGAGGTCAGGCTAAGGGTCCCTTCAGATCTAAAACATAAATTCAGCAAACTGTTACCAAAAAAGTCCCTCTGAAACCCCCTAAAGTCTTCCATTCAGCTCCTAGAAAACTCTTAAAGAACAAGACCTGCTTGCAGAAAGTTAGCAAAGTGGCCAAAACCATCGGGACTCTACATCTGACTTCAGTTTTTACAGCACTCATGCTCCCTGCCCAGCCACAGCCGGTCAGGGAGGCTCAGTAAACAGCATCGCCCTGACGAAGCCCAGGGCTGCAGCCGAAGAGCCCGGGGCTCCCAGCTCCGCAGGCACTTGCTCCTCATTTGACCCCAGAAGCTGCTGTATTTCACATGCTGTTCCTCCCTCGCCCAAGCTGTGATGTGAGATAGCTCATCCTGCTGGAAACTATAACTAAAAACATTGTCTAAAAACAAATCCTCTTTCTGTGTGCCCGGAGGGGAGGAGCAGTCTCCAATGAGCATAGAAAAACGGAGCTTGAATAAATAGCTGAGCTGAAAGCAACCCAGAACGGCGGCTTCGGAGGAGCTGTTTTACACCAGGAGGCAGGAGGACCTCAGCACACAGCACAAGTCTGAGAAAGTGCCCAGTGTTGACTTACAGAGCTGGGATATGCCCAAATCCAGCCCACGAGGCTGCATATGCTGTAGCTGAAATCAGTTGTGTCAGGTTCAGGCAAATGGTTGTGTCTTGGCACCAGGTGTTAAGAGGAGCCAATTTCCACCACAGGATTAGCAGCAGGATATACAGCACATACTCACTGCAAAACTGTGATAATATCAAAGCTCCATCTGTACTCAGGCTGGAACTTGGAGCTATTAATGACTACTGTGGGAGAGCTAGCATTTTTTTCTAATTACCAGTTAAATAAATTTTCCTACGCCTTGAAAACCAATCATTCTGTTTTCTTTAAAGATATGTGTGTATATATACATACACTTTTTTCTTTTTTTTAACATATATATAATATATACACATATATAGAGAGGGAGAGTTGCACAGATTTAAAAAAAGACAATATTTAAAATGCTGTGTTTACTCTTTTCTTTAGAGGAGCTCAACTGTTCTCTGCTCAGATGCAAATAAGGCACATACTTCCACTCTAGGTATTTTTGGTCAGAAGGAAAAGATAAATAGATAGTGTATTTCAAACGTCACACTTTCAGTCAGCTTTACCTAACTTTGGTCAAGAATTTAAAACTTTGCACTGGATGCTAGCACATTTCAAGCTTGAACTGTAATTCTCTTCTGACAAGAATTTGCTGCTAACCGAGCCTATCTATCTGCGACATGGGAACCAACAAGCTAAAGCTGAAACCAAGGCTGTCAAACTCATTTCACTTATTAGTTATGAAATGGGAAAAAACAGTAAGCTTCAGTGTCACATGGAAACATGAGCGCAGAGGTGACACAGCCTTTCATACACAGCGTCAGCACTAAAAACAGTGCATAGATTATTTGGAAAGTAATAAACACCGATCTCGTGATTCTATTCTGGGCTGGTCCTATGACAAAAAAGGGGAAGAAAAAAAAAAAAGCCACCATCAAAACAAAACCAGAAGCTGAAAGCCCAAAGCAATTCGCAGTTGTGCCCGTAACAAGCGGTGAGGGCAGCATGGCAGCTCTGCTGTTTCAGCGGAGCTCGCCCGGCCGTCGGCAGGGACCCCCCACTCCCCCGGTGCGAACCACGTGAGCCTTCTGATCCAGGGACAGGATGATTTACCCGGGGACAACTGCTGAAGTTACCACCCCCAGCTGCCTGCTGCACAGAGAGCTTGGCTGCTCCCAGCCCCAGAACACAACAATTTAGAGGTGGCTTTTTTCTTCTTTTTTTTTTTTCTTTTAAGGCCAACAGCCAGTGCCAGGTTATCCTGCTGGTTTGCCCCCACAGTTCAGAGATGGCTTTGCAAAGAGATGAGCTGTCTGTGCAGCACACAGCAGCGGGCTGTGTCCCACCAGCCATCTCAGGAGAGGGCATCCCAGCCCCAGGACACGCATGTCTCCATTAAGCCTCCCACCTCTGAGGTCAGGGCAGATGTTTGGAATGGCTCTTTCTAATCTTCAGCACGTCAAACCCTATTAGTTGATTTTATTAAGGCTCTCTCCAAACATCTCTAAAGTAACGCTCTGTGTTGCTTTATCCCAAAATAGCCACTCAGTATGAGCTTTTGGCAGCCAGCACAGAGGCTGGACAAGACCTTGGAGAACCCGGTTAAGAAAGAAAGTTACAGCCCAACCTGTTCGTCCTTTCGACTTGCACAGCTCCTTCCTAGCCCCATACAGCCCCAAAACCTCCTTTACCTTAGGAACTCTGCAAGCAGCCCTGCTGCTCCAGCTATCTCGAGCTCAAAACTGGGCCCAGGACAAAATTCGGCTTACGAACAGCTTCAGCCACTGGGGAAGATCTGCATTTGGACCCAGTGTACCACTGCAGGTACCTTCCACCAGCATACAGCCCTCATGACTCTTCCAGTTACAATAGGCCTTTTTTCTACTGTCAGAGAGATGAAGTATCTATCAGACAGAGGTACAGAGCCCCTGCAACTGTTAATTATTAAAAGCATTTATCAGTAAATCTGGGACTGAAACTACAGTGATGGGCAGGTGGCAAATCTTTTGTGAGCCATAAAATTTCCGTGAGAGAACTTTTCAGGGGAAAGAGCTGGAGGAAATCATAGTGTATCTTAAGCATAATATAAATTCTTATCAGTGACTGTTTTGACACAGTTTTAACCTCTGGCTACAAAGGTTTACAATTTAAAAGACATCTGGTAACTGATGATTTTGCAAAGCTAGAAGTCCATTGCATACATTCAAATGAGCTTGAAAAAAGCACGGGCACATCTGGTTTCATGAATCAGAGCTCAGAAAAAAAAAAAAAACATTCTCTGTTGCAGCGTTGCTGCTGGTACTGGTTTTGCCAACAGTGAAGTTGAGGGTGAGTAAAAAGCAGAGCAGACCTAACCTCTGAGAGGCTGGAGGGATGGAATGTGCAGACACGCTCCTGGGCTGAGCAGTCTGGAGCTGGACTGCAGGGAACTTTTACCTGGTCCTCACCCAAGTCCCAGGTCCGTGATGCCTCCTGCCTTCCCAAGGGAGACCCTGTATTTCTTACTGCCATGCCAATGTTTTTGGGGTTCAGCCACTGTGCAATGGCCACCAGCTTGGCAAACCTGGGGGCACGGTATTGCTCCCTGCTGAGAAGACCATGATCAACAGAAAGAGGCCCAGAATATCTCAAAATACCTGTTGCCCGCACCGTGTTAGTGCTTCTGCAGAACTGAGTGCAGAGGCAGCCATGTTGCTTTCAGTCATTGTTTACTTTCAGTTAGATAAGAGTAACATGTGATAACACAGATGAGTTGCTGTTCATCCACCAGCGCAGCCCCAAGCTGCTGTAGCCTCCCCTCCACGTCTGGCGGTCCTTCTCCCACTTCCCATTGGATCTAACAAGCAATGGTGGTCCTGTGATACAGTAGGTATATGGCTTGGTCCTCAACCCATCCTTCCTCTTAACGCCAGGCCAACTGCCTGGGCCGCCTTTCCTCATCCCAAGTATCACCTTTCTTCATCTGCCCACAGAATTACTTACATCTTTTCCATACAAGAAAAAGGGTCAGATTCAGCCCTGAGTCAAAAGATCCTCATTTGGCCCTGGATGTATTGAGAACGTGGGTCACATACAAGAGCTGGAGCACACAAAATCCTGGCTGTGTAAGTAACAGGGAATTCTGCCAAAAAAGGCCAGGGATTTTTTCAGTAGTTGGCCCTTGGAGAATGCTTTCTTTGACAAAAAAAAAGTATATATAAAAAATCCATCCCTTGCAAGCTTATGAAAGCATGGACGTGTGCCATGGAGGCTAATGGGCTCTCTAGCTCCCTAGTAATGTCCCCCATCATAATTCAAATGGCAGGAACATACTCTAATAAGTCCTCGCTCCCTCTTCTCTTTTTTTTTTTCTTTGTTTGTTTTAAATAAAGCCATTAGATCCTCGGAAAAGCAGCCAGTACAAACTGTGGAAAGAGTTTTCCAAAGAGCTGCTGGAGGTGCTGAGCAGCCCCACACAGGACCAGAAGGTAAGTTTTCCACAGAGCACATGTTCTCCCCTGCACAGAAGAAAACACTGAGAGGGAAAAACTCTGCCTTCGATAGTGTGGGAAAAAGGTCTGTTCCAGTCTCAACTGAGCAAGATATGAGTTTCCTCTTCCCTCCCATCCCTCCCAAAGGGGATAAACTGTCCTCTTTCTTCAGGCAGATTCAGCTTCCCTCAAACTTCTCTTAATGACCAGAAGTTTTGCATGTCTCTCTCTAATCCATCCCTTGCAAGCTTATCACCTTTCTTCATCCGCCCACAGAATTATTTACATCTTTTCCATACAAGAAAAAGGGTCAGATTCAGCCCTGAGTCAAAAGATCTATCACAATGCCCATACTGATGAAGATGCCACCAGAGATCTGCCATTTCAGAAAGCTGCTATGCTATGAGCACACTTAATTACAAATGCAACCTCGGTCTTTCCTTCTTCACAGGGACAAACCTTTCAGCTAGAAAACCACATTTTCCTCTAACAGTCCGTTCCACCACCTGACTGAAAACCTCACTGAATTAAAGAAACCATGACTTGACTCCTGACCAGGCCTTGCCAGGAAAATTACCTGAAGTCCTATTCACCAAGGTCCAGTTTTCTTCTATTGAATTTGGTGGGAATTCCCTCTAGCCACTGACTCCAGCAAGGGGAGGCTCAGCCCTCAGTTTCTGAGCTGTCACTGTTTTCTAGGGTTTGTGCTATCTGGAATCTTTCCTGCAGCCAGGCTGGCTCTATTCCAACGGCTGGAAATGAGCTTCCTGGGCCATCCCCTCTTTTATCACTCACTGCCTTAAACAAGTTCGACCTTTTGATTGATTTGAACTTTGGCCAGCATTAAAACACTTGTTCTAGCAGATGAGGTCAGCCACTCAGCTTTCTGCTTTGTGTAATGGGGCAGTTAATGCTACAGTGGTTTTAAATCATGGCATATTCCCAACCGTGAGGACAGGGGAAGAAACAAAACTCACCAGAGGTTGTCCCCTGACATTAGGCTGCGCCAGGCTTGAGTGTTGCACAGTTTCAGCTTTCAACTCCTGCCTTTTGGTTACTTCTGGTTGTACACATTTCAAAGAAAAAGAAACTTTTCAAATCATCTAGAAAAAGTTCTTATCCCTCGATCTTCCTCTCCTCTCCATCGTCCCCTCATGACTTCCCGAAGCCATCCCTGGACTGTGGAAGATGCCTCCTGCAAAGGATCGTTGGGTCACTGCTGACCTGGAGCATAGGTTTTTAATAACTAAAAATGACAAACAAAACCTCAGGACTAAGAGAACGTTTCCATGGCATTTAAAATAGACTTGGAAGGAAAGAGATTTTGTCTAAACAAATAAACGTAGTCCTCAAGCTGTCACAGGCCAGAATTTGTAACATCATGCTATATGTCAGAGTTGGAAAGAAAAACCCCAACTGGAAACAGATGACAAAGAGCAAGCTGAAAGACATGCAAAAACCAACCATGCAGGGAAAACCACACTGGAGTGAACCCAAATCTTTTCATCACTGTAAAGGTATTTTATGTTAACATGAGGAGGAATTTATTATTTTATTAATGCAGGATTTTTCCTCTGCCACCTCTGCAGGATTCAATATAGACAAATAAAAGTGCTGTCAGTGTCTTCATTGCTCTCAATTTTATATAAAATAGTTGGGAACTAATGGGCACTTCTTTGAGTCACATGACAAACAGGAGTAACGGTGGGCCAGTTTTTCCTTGCTTGCAGAAGAATGCTTGTGAGTTTGAAAGATCTGATAATGTTTGCTTGTTTACAGTTATGGTTGGAAAAATTACAAAAGGAAATCTTAGTTGTAGAAGGGAAATTTATATATAAAACTAAGCATTGAGAAACAGTTTTTCTTCAGGGCTTTCCACATTGTGAAGCTATGCACTCACAAGCCTCCTCCTTGTTGGTCATCGTGCCATTGCTATAAGAGGTCATGGCTGTACGTGAAGTGATATCTCAGACTGTTAGGACATAACCAAAGGGAAAGCACCTGGATACGATCACTTCTAAGGATGGCGTGACCACCAGCTAGGTAGATGGGTTGATGCATCCTCTGTCAGGTGAAACTTTTTTCCTGGTCTGTAGATTGATTCTTAGGTGCAATGAATTCCAGTTAAAGTACATGAAGATCTGGAATAAACTTATCACAGCAGCCCACTTCCAAAGTACAGTCCCGTGGCTAATTTCCTATGGGAACATTTTGCTGCCATGGCTGTTTGGATTTCCCATAGTGTTCAGGAAGAAGAAAGCAATGGAGTGTTAGAAAAGACCTCCTAGAAGCATAGCATTCACAGATCAGCGTCTCCAGCATCACCTACCCAGCGTCAGCTTCAGCTAGCTCATCTCCAGCCACAGGCTGATTCTGGTGCCACAAAAGCAGCTTTCTGTGTCAACAGCAGCTTTGGGTAGGCAAGGTGGAGGGAAGCTTGGCATTGCTCAGCCGATGAACGGGCATCGCTGGGCGCTGAGTCCTCACTGCATGCTGGCCGCATGGCCCTGCTGGGTGGAAGGAAGATCAGGGACAGCCACCTCCACAGTGTCCTCTCCAGGAAGATGGGCTGCCCAGAGTCTCCCAAGGAGGGGGCTGAACTGCAGCCAGGCAGGGTAGACAACTTGCAGAGGCTGAACAGAGGGGAAACCCGCTCCATCCCTGCAGTGACTCATGAAACCAAATTAAGTCTGTGCTGCTTTACTGCTCCCTGGGGGCTGATTTAAGAAGTACTAGCACCTAGCAAAACCACTTCAACGCATTGAATAACAACAGTCATTTCCAGTTTGCAAACCCTACAAGATTTTTCATGTATTTACAAAACCACTTATAGCCAGTGCCAGAAGGCTTGTTAATCTTGGGTAACCCTTGCTGTTTCTTTAGAAGAGATCCACAGAGCCAAGGTCTGCAGCCACCATACTCCTTTATTTCCTGTCAACTCTAGTAAAGAACATGGTGTTACTTGCCCCAAACGTGTCATTTCTTCAAGGGAAAATGGCTAAATCTTGAGTCTGAAGGGTCTGATGGTTGGGGTACATCAGTGCTTGCCTACAGCAGATAGAGAGTGATGCTGTGCACCTCCCACTGGGGCTGTGCCACAGCATGGTGCTCTCTGCACAAGGTATCCGAAAGCACTTTCAGGAAGAACGCTGCCCTGCAATACTGACTGTATTTGCATGCAAAGGGAGGGAGGAAGGCAGGGGAGCAAGAACGCCACTTTTCAGAGCTGATCGTTCAACACACAAAAAATCCACAGGAGCCACTTGCAGGGCCCTGAACACCTGCCAGTAGAGAGAGAAGGAAACAAGATATATTTTTTTAAATCTTAGTTTAAAAACAAGCACACAAACACGAGTGCCTATAAATTTTACATCGCAACATTTTGTCCTTTGGATCATCTCCCCATATCCACTCACATTTGGAAAGTTAAATAAAGCTAGTATCTTGTAAAATATTAATTAAAGTAAGCATTATACTGGGTCCCATGAATCATGTTATGTGTGTTCAATATTTGCAAGTGTCACCATGGTGAGGACTTGCACCTAGCTACAGTGCATTAGTTATAAAGACTAGTGAGCAATTGCTCAGCCATTGCTGCTGGCTTCCCAAACTATAAACCTGTCATCTGGACTATGACAGCTCAGAGATCATAAAATAAGGCTTACAAGTCAACATCACTGTTTGAAGTTAATCCATGGCTCATGTCAGCTGTAAAAGTTAATGTTACAAATACAAAAATACCTACAATAGGAAAGTATTGATTGCTAAATACGCACATTGACTGAGATAAAATAGAACTGAAGATTCTTTTTCACAGAAACCTGAGCCAATAAATTAATGGGCAAGTGATTAAGATATAATATAAAGTGTGAAAGCTTTAATGATCACAAGAACAGAAAAAGAAAATCCTTTGAAAGCTCACTAATGTGCCCTCTCGAGATTCTGTACACCCCAGTTTCAAGGCATATCTCTAGATCACTAGGGAAAGTATCTTACGGATTATATTTTTTGGAAAGAGATTTGCAGAACGTGCTCCTACATTCACAGAGATCTAGTGGCCGCATACAAATATTCAATGTCCTATGGAAAAGCAGTGTCTCGCGTCTAGCAGAGATAGCATTAGTTGTACCTTTAGGAAATTTGGATCCAAGTACAAGATACTAGCTTTATTTAACTTTCCAAATGTGAGTGAGTATGGGGAGATGATCCATTTACCACGCAATCGCTGCCACCTGGTAGCCAAAGCATTTTGTACAAAGTACCAGATGTGGCCACTCAGACACTTATCGGAGTCTTTCTATATTAAATCAGTCACAAAAAGAACAATTTAAAATTGTTGAGCACAACATCTGGATCAGACTCTGCCAAATGCTATTATTTTATCAAGTTGCCTTCTCCGTGGCTCGTGTTGTGAGGAGGTTTTCGGTACTCTCCCATGCTCTGTTGGGGCTGCAGGAATAAGATCAAGCCATTCCGCAGTGCTAAGCATCTGACCAGGTAAACCACCGGGGCAAAGAGAACCTCACAGATCCCTCCTCCTCCCTTGCTCTCGGCCCACTGATTATCTCAGATCATCAGTGTTTTGGATGACCGAATAAACAGGATTATCCTCTCCCAGTGCCTGTTAAGTCAAAACTGTATGGCGATCCTATTACTGGATCGCAATAGTGTGAGTATATCCAAGCAGGAGATTATCTCTTGCTTGCTCTGTGGAGCTGAAAACAGTACCGGGAAATTTTTAATCTCCATGAAGGGGACACTAAGAGCTCACAGAAAGAAAATCAAATTCATTTTTATTATCCTTCTCAATCAGCTGCCTAGCTCAAAAAAATTAGCCCGATTGACAAATTCATAACCTTCTTTCATTGATATCGTACTGGATTTGGGATGCCAATGAAAAACATCTTACATGCGTAGCCTTTCTCATCCAAACTGATCCCAGAATGCTTTACAAGTGCTGCATGCAAATGGCACGTGGGATTAGCAGCACTTTACAGTGGTCTGCTTCTGTTCCCACTGAGGTTAGCGAGAACAGAAGTGGGACTTGCCGTTGGGTAAAATGTGAACCAGGCTGGAATGCAGCCAGGACACTGAGATCAAGACTCGCATTCATTTGGAAACTGCTGGCACAATGGCCCTGTTGATCAGGACTTTGGGTTTACGTCTTGTCCAAAACAATGTAGCAAGCTACAATGGGGCATAAAATGATGCCATTTTAAACATGTTGGTAATTCATCATTATTTATTTTTCAAGCACTCAAAGATAAAAATATTGAAAGAACAAGCAAAGGAGGAAATACCCATATCTAAATTAAAATCTTCTTAAATAAACTACCTAGATTTTAACACAGAGTAGCATGCAAGCAAAGCCAGCCAGCTCCCAACCCTTTTATATACACGCATGCAGAATAATAAATTCCTTCAAAAGAAGCTTTGAAGAGCATAATTAAGCATGCAAGTTACCATATATTAAATTATACATCTAGTAAAAAAGAGTCATTAGCCCAACAAATGGGCTGTAATGATTTCAGCTTTGCCTAAGGCCATAAGCTAATAAACTAGTGATTAACCAGTATTTCTGGGACGCTGCTGTTGAAAGCTGGCAGCCTGGTGTCACAGCGCTTGCCCACACCTTAGGAACTGCAGAAAAAATAAAACCAATGAAAAAACCACACTGTATTTGGGCCACAGAAACAACCGAAGTTTTGGGGGGGTGAAACCCCTGCTCTGAGGCACCATGAACTCCATCACTTATCAAGACACCCGATTTTCCACTCTGTGCGCTGGGATTGCAAAACATGGGACTTCCCAAGTCCAAGCAGAACCAAGCAGAGTAGCCAGGAGAGCCCCTTCCTTGGAAAGGGCAAGAGAAACTCTCCACAGATGTGTCCTGCCACAGACCGTGCCCAGGAGAGCCCATGTCATGAGTGCCTCCCTGTCTATTTGAAAGTCACTGCTGGTACCTGCTTGGGACACCTCCCTGCTGTTCCTGACCTTGGAAGCAGCTACCTCTCTCCTCTGAGGCCACACTTCGGTGACCCTAGCAGCCATTTATATGGAAAGTAACACCACAAAACTGTGCTTGACAGCTTCCTTCAGACATTTATTAGGAACTGGTAATAAAAGGAAAAAAAACAACAGGCCATTTGGTCAGCCAGCTCTCTCCAAAGCACCCGTACTTATTTTCCCCATCACAGTTTGAAGAGCTGAGGATGCGGGAACCAAAACTTGCACAAAATAGTCCTCTCCAAGGCTGGAAACGGCAGAAGCAGGGAGGGTTGTGCCCACCCACTGTTGTCAGAACTGCAGGATACACAAGAGCTTACATATGTATTACAGTTACTTGCGCAGGGCAAACTTTTTGAAATGAAAACACAAGCATGTGCACAAACCTCACCTCAATACAATGCAATTTCAGACAGTAAAACACTTCTTCACTGACATGAACACAGTGCACCGGGTAACATTACGGGTCCAAAGAATTAGATAAATGAAGCAAAGCTTTTCAAAGGACGTAATTACTCAGTAGTTCAAAACAGAGAAGGGAAGCAATCCGGTAAATGGAAGAGTTGTTCATCCCTCAACCAAACCAGCATCTTCACCAGCAGGCCCAGCAAAGCCCCTCAGTTTGGCTTTACGATGGGCATGGGACCGTGCATGAGATGCCAAAACTTTGAAAGAAGAAATGCCCATGCGTGTACATGCTGCAATTCACAGAACTGTCCAAAACCGGAGGGGGACTGCAGCCAGCCTGGCCCGCTGGGTGCATGATTCACATCCCACTTCGTCTGCCGAAGCTCAGTCGCAAGGGTTGGCTGGGGATGCCCAGAGAGCCCAGCCTGCCCTCCCCAGCGGCTGTTCAACAGCCACCCCGGGAGGGCTCAGCTGCTCCCTTCATTGCCAAATTATCCGCCTCTCTCCTCTCTCTGGCTGATTTCTCCTCATAGCTCGCTTCCTGTGGCGAAACACAAAAGTGTAGAAACTGTATTTCGTCACAGCGGCTGCGAGCCCTGCTGGGCACTTTGCTGTTTGCTCCCCAGAGAGTTGCTAATGGTTTGATCTGACATGAAGTTGTCTCACTTAAAATAAATGGTATAAAAACTGCACTCTCCAGGAAGGTCTAAAAGCAAAATGAGAGATTTGTTTGATTTAAGGAAGATTTTCCTTTAGTATTTTTTAATGCTTTTAACTAACCAGTAGTTCCGATGGCTTTTTTTTAATAAAAAGACAAAGTATTTTCCTCCTTAAGTGTTTCTGTGATTAAGGTCCAAGGTTTATATTTCCACAGAAGAAGAAAAAAAATAAATCGGATCCTGTTTTAGTTGACACAATGGCAAAAACTCCTGCCGACTGCAGTTACCAATAGAACAAGGCCCACGTGCAAACTTTGGAAATCAGTTTTTCTGGAAACTATTTACCAAACACTACAGAGAGTTCACAATTTTTATTTCTTTTCTACTTTCCTTACAGTAACATTTAAAGCACAACCTCAGATGGTTTTGTTGAATTGCTTTTTTAAAATCACATAACTATGTCAGATAAATTGTATGCATGGTGCCTGATTCTTCACCTAAATGCTGGGGGTTTTTTTCCTTATTATTCCTACAAAAAGAACATGGCTTGATTTCGGTGGCAGTTGCAGAGACTTCAGATTAAATATAGCAGTCATTGACTTTCCCCAAGACTCAGACACTTCTGAAAATAAGCTTTTTGGCACCCACTAAGGAACACACTGAACATCTCCTTTAGTTACAAGCCCTCAAAATAAAAAGAACTTATAAAGTTCTTACATGTATCTATAAGAATTTGATCTGAGATCTTATTTAACTCTCCTTATAAATATTCAGGGCTGGTCCTGCTCTCACTGAAGTCAGAGTATCTTCGGGGTAATCAGTGGTGGCATCACAGTGTACAACTGGACAACTAAGGTAATAATTAAATGTAAGAATCAAATTATTCCTTTTTAACAGCCTCACCTGTGTTTACGCTTCTACAATAGAGGTCATTTGAAGGGCACTGGAGATACAACCTACACTAGATCCTGAATGTCGGTAGCTCAAAACTTCTCCAGTGCACACAGCTCTGCCCTTCAGTCACAGTTCTTAATATTTAAAATGACCTTTCCAAATTTGTTTTGTTTTCAATATGTTAAAAAATCTTTCCCACTGAAGTGAATAGATTTTCCAGTGAACTCCAGCACTTAACCCTGCAGCATTCTGCTATTTCGAGATTAGAGGGTGAGTTTCAAAATTTGTCCTGAAGAACAAATATATGCATGAAGTTATGATGACGTTGTACTGAGCCTAAGAGTCATCCTGGAATAGAAAACAATCCCAGCAACAATATTTGGCTCTGGATACAAATTTTCCCAGAAGTTCAGGAGTAATTGCCTCTCTTCCGCTAAGGCTACAAGTAATTCTCAGCCTGGGCTCCTGTGAATGGCTCCTGAGGCCGACATACTGTATAATCTGTCAAAACTGAATATTCGGTCATGAATAGTTTATATTTATACCTCTTCCAATTCTGTTTTGTTCCAAAGATGACTTTCTGAAGGGGGTTAATCCTGAAACATTTTTACCTCCTAATAGGTAGACATGCCCAAGGACAAATGCAAGCAGACTTTGTGGGGTCTTCAACATTTACCTTCACAAGGAACTACAGCAGATTTGCATTATTTCTTATTAAAAGCATTTTGTTTTGCTATTAAAAAAAAACACAGCAGAAGTGCTTTATTACCACAGCTGACCACAAGATGGAAATCCTTTTCCATAAGATGTCTCCTGATTAGGAAAAATACTAATAAAAAAAAACCCACGGCCTTTTTCCAGGAGTGTTTTAGAAGAAGCAAAGCAAGGGTTTCTCATCCCATCAGCAACCTGTTCAGGAGGGTTCATCCATTTCATGTTCTTTCTCCATCCAGGAAAAAAAAATTAGAAGAGACTTCAAAAAAGGTGGGGAAGCTCCTGGGCCTCCCCCTTTGCAGCCTGTTCTGCCTGGCAGCAGGAGCTGAAGGGAAGGTGGGGGGCTGTGCCACCCCCACTGTCCTCCCTTGCCCCAGGACGCAGCTCCCCAGCCACAGACACAAGAGGGGTTTTACCAGCAGACACCTTACAGAAATTGATAAGACCCTTTTATCCAGGAAGATAGCCAAGCTGTCATCAATTTCATTTATCTAACAGAAGTTTAATCTTAATTTGATCAAAACCAAAGTCTTTTCCTGAGAAGTTTTCCCTTTTCCGAGAAGGGCAGTTTCACTCAGAAGTCATTCTGATGGAAATCCCTAGCTGGCTCTAGTTGTCACGCCAGCAGCTCAGGTACACCAAGCAGAGAAAAGCACCATCGAATTGTGTTCATTGTTTAATTTGGGAATGCGAAGGATAAAGTAAACCCTTTCTTCATACCACCACAGGTTTTTTTAGACTAAAAAGCCCTCTGAGGAACGGCTCTAGCCACCCAAAGCCTGGCACGGCAGAGCTCAGGGAGTTCAGCGGAATTTTGTCTGACCTCCTACACTGTACCCTGCACAAACAAAACCACTGGTCTGGGATCTAAATGCTAAATGTCATTTATTTTTGTTATTGCTTATTTACAAAAATGTGCAGAGACTTGCACTGGGATGTCACCGGGCATAAACAGAACTAAAAGGCCACTCCTGTCCCCAGGGGCAGGAGAAGGCTTAGCGAACAGGGCGGCGGGGAGGAGACACTTCCTTCCCCACCCCCAAAGCAGCACAGGCTGCGGCATCTTCTGCAGCCCCGGAGGGGAGGGCTGGCCGCCATGCTGCAGGGACCCTCACTCACGCCGCCGCTGCATCTAGCCGAGCTCACTCCAGCTTGCTTTTGAACAAACTATCACTACGTAAGAAATGAAAGAATAGCTTCTATGTTTTTAATTATCTGATCAAGTTTTCCACCCTAAATCTAATAGACACAGCAAGCAGGGAGCTACATTTAAAGACAGACAAGACATTTGCATCAGTTTTGCTGATTATAGTAGTTGCACATTTTGCTTTAAACATCAACGGGTTGCAACTGCTATTCAAATGATATGGAAATTGCTATTTTATACTGAAATTTCCCTTAAGCAGCAAAGGAAAGGATTAGCACATGGCTTTGTTTTTCTTTTCTTCTTTTCATTTTAATAAAACACGGTGGCAGTGGAAAACTCTTTGATGGTTCATGAAAGACACCTGTATCCTTTAATATTTTATTCATACCAAGTTAAAGAATATTTGAATCCTTTTGTGTAACTATTATGACAACAATTTCTAACTAAAACATCCTTCTTTATCTGAAACACTGAATTAATTTCATTTTCACAAAACCTCTTCGCCACAAAAATACACATACACAGGCTATATGGATAATTATGTAAGGGAATTAAGGTACCAGCAACAATTTATAATTATTTTCAGATTTAGATGAAGCTAATCAACTGGATGCCTTCATAGAGTCTGTCTTGTTTGCACATACCCAAGAAACATTTCTCATGTGGTCAGTCCCACTCAAGACTGAATCCTACCGTTTCTAGCAGTATATAGCAGAGTCGGTGCAAATGAGAATCAGACCAGTCAAACCACAGTGTGAATTTTTCCCACTGAAGCTCTCATAAGTAAAATCGGTTGTGTTCCAACCGTTTGCAGGATTGACCCTTTACTCCCTGACCAGCTCCGCACCTTTTTATGCAATCCTAAAGACAGCAACTTTTTAGTGAATTTTAATGGTAAACTTCACTCCGGGCAGTGGAGGTAAAAGATGTAAGGGATATATAAAGACAGCTTTACTAGTCTCCCCAAAATCAATTACTTTTACAGAAGACTGATTAAAAATACTTTGCAGATTTTGAATGTTACTGCAAGTTATTGATACGGTAGAGAAACATGAGCAAATGTGTGTCACTGGCTTCTTACACACCTTACAGGTACCTACCACGGAAGTTTCAAGAGGAGCATCATCCTTTTTCATTGACTCTGTTGTTACAGAATCTTCGTTATCCCCATCGTGTACTTTAATCTGAACATCCCCTCTCAGCACAGCTATCCAGAATCTGCTGAGGAAAGTAAAAACACATTACAAACAAAATATTTTTAAAATAATCCCATGCAGACACATTCACAGAACTAATTTGTAAAACAGTCTGTCTAAAGAGACTGACTCACAACGTTTCTATTTTGATGTTAAAGCTCTGAGGCTTCAGGGTGCTAGAACGGTGGGAAATTATCAAGTCTTAACCAAATCAGATACTTTCCTGTTCTTGAAATTAGTTAATTAATTTAAAAACTAAAACACTGAAACCAATCACTGGGCTCTTGTGTTCCTTAAGCATCTAGCACAGATCTGGTGAGAAACTTTCAATTCTTCATACACAGGTTCAGAAGAGAAATGCAAACAGAATGATTAAACACAGCAACTCCTTTCTCTCAATAACACGTTTCAGTGCATCACCCACGACGGACAGCAATGCCGATCTAGAACTGCCTACATTATGCAGGGGCACAACTCCTGCTCTTACTCACGCGCCCCTGCAACCCCACTACCTTCGGTGGATTTTTTCTCACAAACGTAACAAGGACAACGTTGCTTCAAAACATTCACCCTGCGTTCATCACACTAAAAGCAACACAACAGGGCCGGCTACAATGTATTTGTGCGAGAGCTCTGATAACCATACTTGCACTTTTGGTTTTGTTAGTCCCACATGAATATTTATGCACATTTCCATGATATGTCCCCTGGTTTGCATAGGGCACAGGTTGTCAGCAGCTGAAAGCCATTAGCATCTGACAGCTGCTAAAATAGCTTGTTTAAAACAAATAGGTGGTGCCGGCCATTGTCTAGCAGGCAGGTGATTAAGGCATCATTACAAGCCGCATCTTCTTTGGCAGCTGCACGGACAAGGAGGGCCCTTCTTGCACTGCTCAGACCTGCCTGGTGGAGGGGAGATTTAATTATTATCACTACATAATGGATAGTTTGTAAAAGACGAAGACCTGACAGAAACAGATAGTGGACAAACACAGGACACAGATCGCAGCAGATGAAGTAATTACAGTCCAAATAAGAGCGTGTGAGCTGGCTGGGAGCAGCAGATGTTGCTGTCCATCAGCATCTCCGCATAAATCATATGTTCAAATGTTACTTGGAAAAAAGACAGCAGAACATTATTTGCATTATTTGCAGAGCTGCAGGATGCTGGGGGGGGGATGCTCAGGGAGGAGACTGGGATTCTCGCAGGGAAAATCCAGGGAATCTCTCAGGAGTAGAGGGGTAGAAGATATCCAGCGCCTGGGGCAAGGACTGCATGGACGGATACCGAGAGGGACCAGGGAGGAAGATATTCCTTGTCCTTCAACCCACCTACGTCCTCCTCTCCCAAACCTGCTTCATGGATCTGATTCAGGTAGAGAGAGTGGGAATAAACCAATGAATTGTAATTGTGCTTGGAGGAAGAGAGAGATGAAACCTGTGCCCTGGGCAGACAGGGCTGATGACCTTCCACCTCAAGTGAGCAGCCACAGGAAGGTGGTCAAAGTCCCACTTACATTTAACCTCCGCAGGTGGAAAAGGTTGCATGCACGGCAAGTAAAAGGTGCTGCTCAATTTCTGTTCAAGTCATGGCATCTTGCTGTCTCAAAAACAAAATAAAAGCATGTGTTGGGCAGAGATGAAATGGGGTGGTCGAATACAACAGAAGAGAGGTACAATGCAAGACAACCCTTCTGAGATGCTGAAAACGCTTGTCTTCATGCCACACTAATAAACACAATTATTCTACTCAAGGCTATTTCATAAGTTATTTCTTTTTTTAAATTGATGTAAAAGCAGGAAATGTCAACATGTGCATATTACTTCCTTTCAAACCATTTTCTTGGCAACCACCCAATCTGTTTTACCTCAGTCTTTCTTCCAAAAGAGAATTAATATTTATCGTAATAAGCTTAACACTTAAAGAATTTCTGAAATGACTTTACCTCCACAGCATTACCTTCCAGACTTGTGACACTGTCACTTTCACCACCCTTTTTTTTTTTTTTTCAAAATCTATGTGACTAATTACCTTTATAAACACAGTTATGCACCAGTTTTCAAGAAAAGCCATACTCAATAGCAACATAAATTTGGTTTGTAAATCACCATGCAGCACTCTGTCACATTATAAACAACAATGTACATGTACAGCTTCACTGCCTTTGATGCAAAGCCAGAATCAGACATTTTCAACATTTTCTTATTAAGGATAAATTACAAAACAAACCAAGCATGCTAGAGTGAGATGGCCTTGACAGGAATGGTGTCCAGGGGTTAGGGTTTCTTTGTTTAATGTTGATATAGTCTTTCAAATATTGCAGCCTTTTCTCTGGAGACATATTAAAGTCTCAGAATCAGGGCTTTTTAGTAAAAACATCATTCTTAGATAATGTCCACCTGAAGAGAGGATTGTGTCTTTTGATTTTTGTCTGGGCTCACAAGAAGGGATGTCAGAAAAGATCAATGTATGTGTGTATTACATTTGGGGGCTAGTTTTCAATTTCACTTCACCCTTTCCCAGTTGTAACCACCCCTGTAAGAAAGAAGATAACCCCCGGGGACAACCCAGCTGGATCCTAACGCCAGCCCACGGAGCCGCCTGCCACCTCTGCCTTTTGCGAGCCATTTGCAACACGCGAGGGAGCAGGGGTGGCCGGGAAAGCAGCTGCAGCAAATTGCACTGCGAGCGCTGAGCCCTCCCGGCGGATGCCTCCTTGGGCCAGTGGTTACCAGGGCAGGCAGAGAGGAGCAGGAGGCTGTCGATGCTGTAAGGCTACCTCCTCACAGCACAACTTCTTCTAAGCACATAGGGAATCTGGCCTTGATCTCCCAGCAGGTTTTTTCCCCCGTGTTCTGTGTACATAGTTACTACTATAAGCACAATCACGGTGAATGTTTGTGCAAATGATTAGCTCTGAATCTTCTTGGTACTTTATACACCTTTGTTACTATTTTTATTTCACTTGTATTTTTGGATACGGTGAGCATGGAAATACACCCCACTTCCCTGGAAGCATATGCACAATATGGCTTTAATTCACAAACCTTAAAGTTAATAAGAACAGCAAATATTTATGCCTAAAATCATCAGTGAAGAACTGACCTCCATTATCGAGTCCCAGGGCTTACAAATATTCATCGCTGCATATTTGTGCAGTGTATTTTTAAAACATGCACTGTTTAAAATATACACAATTAATATTAACAAAGACCTGTAGTTCTCAGGGCAAGTGGCTGGAACAAGCGCTGCCTTCTGTCTGATGTGCAATGACTTTTTGCAATATTTTTAGGCACTGCCCTATAAGCACTATGTCTTGCACAAATTACTCTGCCCAGATATAAAGCAACATTAACCACGAGAAGGAAGGAGCAACATGGGATGAATTTGTATCTTCTAAAATTGAGGGAAAAAGAAAATTACCAGGGTTTATAAGAGGATTTATAAACTGCATAATTTTGTCTCTCTTTTAATCCTAACACATAGAGGCTCATGTGCCATGGATAAGGACATTCACAATGGACTGAAGTGTTACACGATTCTCCCATTTTTGAGTAAAGGACGAAGACTACTGTCATTAGTTCCTTGTAAGAAACAAAATTAATAGAATCCATTACGTATTTAATTAGAAGTGTTTGTGTCTTCCAGGGAGGAGAAAGATTAATTTAAGTAACTACTAAAAGTTTTCAATCTTCATAGCATTAAGCTAAAAATGAAAGTTAGAAGAAATTTGTGTGGAGAAATACTTACCACGCTGTGTGTTGGAAGTGATTGCCTCTCTTAGCCACGGGAGAGGCCAAACTGCATTGGGTACTGTGGTATACAATTGCTCATACAGTTACATATCAATAGATATCGCTCATAAAAAAGTCTAGGAAATTACATGAAGGATTAGGAAAAGCTCAGTGAAATAAATAAATAAAATAGAAAGTATGAAGTCAGACATTTTCACACCTCAAAATTTTTGCATGAGCCGGAAAAGGAATGTAGAAACAAGGGAAATGCAGATTCAGATACAGGAAACTTAGCACCTACTAAACACATGCAAAATGTGCATCCAGAACACTTTCTGTAATCTATTTCTGTGCAAAAGTGCACAGAAAATAGCTATTTAACTGCCAACTGCTACGATTCATCAGGTGGAGGAGGAGCCACCAAACACACTAACCTGCTTCCAGCAGTGGCCAACAGCAAATCTGTAGAGAGGAGTATTACAAGCAAGGCAAACACAACACAAGTCTACCTGGAATACCCCCTCCGTGCTACAATCAGCACTGCTGGCACTTCCTAAGCCAGAGGATGATTTAAACCCCCACTAACAGTAACAACAGGACAACTGCAGCAATCAAGATCAGCCTTAAAAATTAAACTTGAGGTAGCAGAAAGATTTGGTACAGGCATTAAATATACATATATGCAACTACCATGTATAGAATGGATATAAGCTGTATTCGAAGATTCTGAATGTACAGTGTTCATTATATGAAAAACAAAACAAACCCCCCTGCACGTCTCTGCACATACAAGCACAACCGATATGTTTCGAAAATGAGGTCTTGTTTTTAATCCATAGATATTTCACACAAGTATAAGCTTGTGAAGAAAACAGAATCAGCTGTATTTTAGCTGCCAACAGAAACAAATGGGTGCGGTTACCCCCCAGACAAAAGCTAACGTACCTGTGTTCAGTCATTGTGTAGCAAATGAAGAGCTACCAGGAAGCTTTTTATCAATAGACCATACCAAAACCAAACCCTTGTCAAAATTGAGAGAGGACATATAAGGGCCTTGTTCCTACCCACTTACAATTAGAAAAGCCAAATGTCAGAGAATAATCATCAGCATCTAAAAGATGAACCAAATTCCAAGTTGTTTTTTTATTTATTTAGCCAAGATTCCTGAAAGAAAAAAAAAAAGGAAATAAAACTCAATGTAGAAATACTTCTGATGCGGGAAGAAAACAGGGTACAATTGCATAAAGGATCACCCGCTTTAGGTGACACTGCCAGACAATTTCCTTCCCTGTAACATCACCATTAGGTTCCTTATTAAGCTCACTTCTTTAAAAGTCACCCACAAAGGCTCCATGGCATCAAAATGCCATATTAACAGGAGGTTTTGTTAGTGAGGACAGGGTCCAGGCTCTGCTGCTGTCTAAAGGGCACGCTGAGCAGCTCAGAGCGTCGGGGATGGAAGTGAGTGGTGCTTTCAGAGTTAACAGCTCTTGAAACTCTAAGGTGAGCAATTTTAACATATGGGTAGAGATAACCAAAGCCTTGCCAGCTGCTAACGTCCGTCTTTCCAGCTGCCTTGGATGGGGACCTTTTTTTGAAAGAGTGCTGCAGTTCTTTGTCTGACCTGGTCCTCTCTGAAGCTCACTAGCGTAGACTATGGTCAACCCCGAAACTCTGCTGGATCTAAAAGAGTGAGTCCTGTCCTGACAGGAGAGCCAGAATCTCAAGGCATTAGCTCTTACCAGATTTCAGCAATATCACATGCATTTCGCATAAAAATCTCATTATCTATATTCAGCTCCACAAGTGTTCGTTCCTCCTTTCCTTATTAACTGTTTGAGCCATGTTGGCATGCTCAGTCCAAAATCTGCTGCCATCACCTGTTTTAAGAACATCTGTTGTTGAGAAGGACAGACAACAAGATAGTCTAACTGATATCAAACTACGAATAAATAAAAATACATTTTTTCCATTAAATCAGATTGAAAAGCGTAATCTGTGGCATTTTTTCTGTTTAAGACTTGGATATTAAATTCTTCTTGTGTAATGGTGCCACCAGCAGATAATAGTTAGAACTGATTTTAGCTGAAAAACCTAGACAAGAATACAAATTTCTATATGTAGGTTATTTAAGCTTCCAAAAACGTATCCTTTAATTTTTTAAAACAATATTTTGATAAGAACACGGAAGCTAAAAATTGGTTCTAAATGTGATCTATCAGTAGACAAAACTTTGGATTCATAATTCTCTGTGTAACTCCCTTATGTGTTCCTGTATGATTTATAAAGACAGGGAAGTGTTTGGGACAGTCTGGGGTTTTTTCCCACAGTAGAAACCGGTGATTTTTCATGCCTGAACAACTGACAAACACTGGAGCAGTAACAACAACATTAAACTCTGAGAACTGAATGACTGGAACTCTTCAGGTTTTTTTATATGCATATTGATTTGATAAACACTGAATATCTGAGTGGAGCGACTCCATTTCTCCAGAGGGACCCAAGACCCTTGACACTTCTGTTACAAAGGGACAATTGAGAGTACGTGTTTCTCCCACCACTGCAGTGTCGACATTCCCAATGTTACTGTCACCTTTCTATCTATAGCACCTTTATTACATTTAAAATTGGTCACTTCTCATTCATATTTACTTAGCAGTTTTAGGAAATTGGAATATAACCCAACACATCCTCAGATAGGTTTGCAAGTATAAAGGACTCCCAAGAAAAAAGTGGAAAAGAAAAGTGGACACTAAGAGGTGTCGCTCCTCAATTTGTTAGGAAGCCGGAACAAAACCCAAATGCAGAACCCCCAAATGCAGAACCTTGATACAGTTCACCAGTGTTTTTTCATTCCCTTATCAAATTTCCGTACCTCTTGGAATCTACCAGCCTAGGCACTGCCTGGTCCATCTTGGGTGAAGTCAGCTACACTGCCATCTGATCTGCTTCTGACAACCAGGACACCCTGCTTCTTCACTGTTAGAAGATTGGTCTCAAAAAGTCACCCCTTCACCTCCAACCTTCCAGTCTGGCCCAGCAAGATCTCTCAATGGGGAAATAAGGCAAAGCAAGATGTCTGAAGAAAGCTCCTCAAACACATTTGCAGGAACCAGCTGCTTGCAAGGCTTCCCATATGTAATTTGTAGAGTTCTTTCAGGAACAGTTACATTAAAAGCCTTCATGAAGCTAAAATTATGAACAATTAAAAATAACATACCGTGGCATACAAAATTAAAAGGTACGCTAATAAAGCATGCTCACCATTAGAGTTTGTCTATTCTCCTATAGACAGGAGGTTTGTTTTTTTTTCCACTGGGACTGAAGCTCAAATTTCTAAAAGGGTGAGAAAAAAAGAGACAAAACATGAAAACCCCTTTGGTCTTTCTTCTTTTACAATTAAGGAGTAAAAATAGGTCATAAATAAAACATCCAAAAATGCTTCCCAAGTCACCTTTAAAACAAGGATACATTAAAAATGCATTCTTTATGCTCATTCTGCTGAAGTGCTGGAAAGCCTTATCGTATTAATTCTAACAATGTAAAATACAGTTATTTGCCCTTTCTTTTAAAGGACCAGGCTTAAATACTAATTTATTGATATGTATAAGCAAAGAATTTTAGAAACCATAACCAATTAATGATGTATTCTTACCTGTTATATAAATTACAAAATTGCTACTTTATTTAAGTAACTAGCACATGGCCCTAAAATGCTTGTCTGTAACAACAGCCTGAGAATATTTTTCCTCTTGTACACAAATCATTTAGAATCAAGTAACTAATGTTTTTTAAGGTGCAGAATGTAATAATACAAGCTACGCAATCAATTTGTTTAATTTGGTATAGGTTAATCTTTAAAACTTGTCTTGGGAAAAAAAAAAAGCATGATATTCTTCACATAAAAAAGAGACAGCTGACAATTTAGGATGGGCCAAGGAACACTGATGCTACAAAGCAAAAATGTCACAAAACTTATCCTCCATGCAGAAAGAATCTCATGTGAAACTTTAAGGAAAACGAGGAAACATCAGAAAAACAGCTAACCCTTTTTTCCCCTCAAAAATATCCGTACATTTTGCTTGCCGTGACAGAGATTTCATGAGAAAAAATGCTGCTGCGTCAGCCTACAGCTTGGAATGGCTTTTTTCTCCCACAAACTTCTCGAGATAGTAAGTCAGTCTTCCACTGCATCAGCTCCAAAACCACGCAAAAAAAGGCAATAATGCTTCCTCAATTTCACAGGGGGGGGGTGTGTGATGAAAAGCACGTAAAAGATTACGAGCTGCTCAGATACTGCGATAAAAGGAGCTTTAAAATGTCTTGGTATAAATTTGTCCTGGTCGTCTTCAAATACAATTACACCGAGAAGAAGTCATCGTCCATACCATGCAGGTGTGGATTTCCTCTCACAGAAGGAACTGCGAGTTAGATCACGGTTGCAGCAACGTAACTGAGCTAAACAAAACTGCCCTGAGAAGAGTTATTCCAGACTGAAATATGAATAGGGCAATATGAGAATCAGATCAGTTATCAGCAAGATAATTTAAAACAAGTCTTCCATCGGCTGATTTACAGGTTTTGAATACAAGACTATATGTAGGAAACACATATTCTGCAATCCTTTACAGCCATAGCCTCTCACTCTGTTTCTCTCAAGTTTAATGGGGCTAATCTGGAGCACCCCTGGCAGCCCTGTGGGGCCCTCAGTGCACAAACCCGCAGCTGAAAGTCACTGTCACCCGTTGTGCATTCACACTATTGCACCTGCGTATTTTATTTCGCACACAAAAGGTCAAAAGCTTGCCAGCAGGCTGCCTGCCTTCTCAGACACACAATGCACGGAGAAAAATAACTCCGAGGAGCTGCTTGCTGTAATTTCATGCAATTTAAGACTATTTATTTTTAAAACTTTTGCTGCCAACCTCCCCATCTGACTGTCACACTCTTGCTGAATTTTACCATCAGAACATAGTAATTTATTAGAGATCAAATCCAACCGGTTATTTGACTGTCTTGGTTTTAAATACTACTCAGCCTTTTTAGCTGCTCTGAATCCTTAGGGCTCTCTATAATTAATGTTTCTTTAGCAGAGGCAGCAAGGGGACTGGCTGTGCACAGCCCGTGTTAACCCTTTGCTGAGACCAACGTAAAACCACAGCGAGAGCTGCATTTGCAAAGGGGTTGCGACAAACGATCTACAGAATTGTTTCTACTTTTGACATTTGAAAATTACTTTTCTATACAAGTGGGTTGCAAATGTTAATTAACAGATGGGGGGTTGCACCCATACATATGGCATTTTGGGAGAGACTGGAACTTCTGTAAGGCTTTTGTGGCAGCTAAAGGATTTTGAGATGAGTGAATAGGAATGATCAAGCGAAAGGCTGAATATTTGCAGTGTCAGGTACATATACATTGGCTGTAATAGTGGCGCAGCAGGAAACATGTATGTGAGAACCAGGGGCAAGCTAGCATGGAATATTTGAGCCAGAAGATGGGGTGGTAGGTGAGAGAGCACCAGGAGAGAAGAATAAGCATGCCCAGCATCAGGCACACTGATTTTCCCTTCCAAATCTGACCCAAAACACTGAAGCCTAATAGCAGCCAGAGGGTCAAAATGAAGTGCTACATTTGAGGGGTGAAAAAGAAGGGTCAGCCCTTTGCAGGCTGCCAGCACATACCTATCTCAAGCCCAACCTACCTGAATTCCCTGGCAACAGGAGGGTCTGCCCAACCTCACTCGCATCGGCCACCTCTAACCAGCTGTCAGAAGCTTCTAAAATTGAGCTCTGATAAGCTTTTACTTGTAACACCAAGCAGCACATCAAAAAGCACTAGACTGCCCTTGAAAAGCAAAACTGAACCATAGAATCACAGAGCAGCCTGGGCTGGAAGGGACCTTGAACCGCCATCTGGTCCAACATTTCTTGGGAAAGGGAGCCTAGATGACATTATCTAGCACCTTGTCCAATTGCATCTGGAAAAATTCCAGGTTGCTGCTATCCCCTAGAAATGCCCCTTTTTCCCTAGCACAGGTAAATGTTCAAGCCGACTTCTGTGTCCTCCTGAACAAGCTTGAACTGACTTAATGAACGAGGGCCTACATCTACAGCAGCTTCAACGCTTTCTTGTTCTGCAACTTGCGCTGCAACCTCGCTCCTCCCCGTCTTCCTCACAACCGAACAAGAATGAATAAAAATATATTTATGAGTAAATACAGAATTTTATTCCTACACTGGAAGATAATCTCCTGTGCTCTTTAGGTCAATATTATCATAGCCCAGAGAAGGTCAACTAGCAGGTATTTGGCAAGAAGTAAAAACCATCACACAGCTAAAGAAGTTCAATAATGAACACATTTTCCTTTAAATTTTAGCATCTTATCATCCTTTTTTTCCAGCTATGTGACCTATTGCCATGAATAGAAAAAAATATAACCTAGCATAGGAAAACGACGATATTAATCAAGGTCTACTCTCAGCTATGTATTTTTGTATTAGTGAGTTTTTCATAGTTAGGAGGGCTGAATTTGACCTCAGAACATTCCAATAATCTGTTGTAAAACAAAACCACAGAAAAATTACTATATTTGATATTTACTTATTAAAAATTGTTACTGCAATTGGACTTCTGAAGGGGCTGCCCTAAGAAAGTGTTGTCCTTTTCTGGGTGAACTATTTAAGGCAGTATCCTTGACTGAACTTCTAGCATCCTAGCTAATTTGACCATGTTTGTCTTCTACCCAAAGCACTCCCAGCAAAAATAGCTGCCAGAGCTCCTGTGCAGCAGTTGTCTCAAGAAGACAGTCTGATTTTTGCAGTTTTCTTGTACTGTATTTTAAGAAGACTTTTTTTTCCAAGTCTCTCATAAAATAGCTTTTAGTAGTGGCAGATATGTTTGGTGTAAGTCTGTTAGTTTCCCACGAGCAAGAGCTTTGGGGAGACTTTCAACAGTATATTTGAATTATAGGCACTGAATGAATTATAATTAAATGTCAAGATCTATGGTGGGCACAAAGTACTGTTATACATTTTCCTGAATAAGGGCAAAAGGCATAAATTAGACGACCATAATATCAGACTATTGTTCTGTTATTGAACTAATATAAAAAATGTAAGATTCTACTCTGAACTATACATTTGTTATTTCAAAGGAATTTCTACCAAAGTAGGCAGGGAATCATTGAATTTTACAGATTGCATGCATATTCTACTGTACTAAATGGAGTCTGAAACCTATAAACAATTTGTACTTATCTAATTCTAAATGTACTAATCTATGTTGGCACAATTTTTCTTATGACTATGTTACTACCTACTTATTTCATAATAGTGAAGACAAGTTTAAATTAATCCTTGCATGACAGTTACATGACGTAAACCACTATGTCTCTGATACTGCAGCCTTTATCAGTGTGAAAAGTCTCATACCGATTTAACTGAACAAAAAAGAAACCTGACTGAATAAACTGCAATATGAGAGCAAAGATTTATTATTATAATACCTACACTGGCATGTACTTTAGAGACAGGTACTTGTCTTTCCTATCACTCTTTCTTGGAGTTTGAGCAGAAAAATCTATGAAGGGGGAAATAACAGCAGGTTCAAAAAAACTAAAGCGGTTTCCAGAAAATGGTATTCTCCCCCTGCCTTTGTGCAAGTGTCGGTAGGAAAGGAACATGCCTCGACATGCAAACCTGCCTCAGAGTGCATCGGAGAGGAACAAGTCTTTGTTTGAAGCAGCGCAAGGTTACCCCTGAACTTCTTTATTCTGTCGGCTTCTGGTAACCATAGAAAACTGATATGCGGAACACACAGCCTGAACAGCAAATGTAAATGTCTGTTAATAAACAAGGTCATATGTAATGTTGGATGCTTACTTACCTTCCTCACTACTGGTTGGCTAGTCAGGATTCTTCATGTAGTTTTGCCAGAAAACAAACACTATAACTTCTTTCAAAAACAAACATTTTGCTTCCAATCCCTTGGACCTCTGGTAAGAAAAAAAAAAAAAAGAGAGAAGAAAAATTCCCCTATGGGCAAAGAAACAGTCTATTAAAATAGGAAGCGTTCTGTGGTATACACAACGTTCAAACATAAACCGTCGTCTGAGGTAAAAAACACAACCTCATTTTTGTATTTCAGTTAGTTCCTGCCATTTTAGCTCCTTCTTAGTGAGCACAACCTCTGTTTAAGGTTTCTTATTCTTCATATAATTAAACCCTAAGTGCCAAGGGCTGGACTGACAGATAATGGTGTTACTTATTTCCTTAGTTTCACTCAGCAATGCAACCACAAAACTTTTGGATTTTAGTCCTACCCAGTGAGAAGCATGAGGCTGGCTTTGTTTTGTAACACTACAAAGTAGCATAAAATGATGTCATTCTTTTTGTAGCTTTTGTAAGGCATGAATATAAGCTCAGAACAGACAGTTAATCTAAAAAGTCTACGCTGCAAAGAACAGACTGCTGTCAGTGATCAATACTATTTACAATTTCTTTCTAAGTGCATAGTCATAAAATATTGAGTCATATTCAAAAGGAAAAGACATTCCTAACAGCTGAGCTTTATGGCAAACGTAAATAAATATACTTATGTGCCCAGTTTGTGCTGATTCCCAAGCTAGATCCATGTCCCAGGGAGCATGGGCTAGAATAGAACAAGTTACATCACTTCCTCACTTCCTTGCTAATGGTCTCTGTATCATGCAGCGCAAGGACTTATGTAAGTTACTTCTTTATTAAGCAAGAGTACGCATGTATTCAGGCAAGCTCTATTTTCTCAAGTCAGAGCACTTAAAAAAATCAAAAATTTTCAGTTTCTAAAAATAGGATTTGATCATGAATCTCATTCTTTCAAAGTCTTAGAGGGACTTTTACTGGCTTCATAAACTATCACAGAACAACCTGCATTCTGGAAAAAAAAAATTAATCTTTGATCAATGATTTCAGTGGATGTTACATCAAGCATCTTCGTCTATACCCATTAAACAGTGGCTGTTCTGAAATTCAGGCTTGCTTTCACACCAAGTACAATCACAAACAGGCTGGAGCACAAGATTTTGTTCACCTGGTAACACCATCAGGTACCAGAGCATCACCCACCCCTGCTACAGACCGAGCCATTGATGCTTCTGAAAGTTATATTTATATTTTAATGCATTTTGAGACACCTTTAAATACCTTTAAAATTACTTGTGTGTTTTCTAGAAAATCCAAATGGTTTTACCTTCCTCTCATTTAAAAGTTTAAGAAGCTAGGGCCACAATATCTAAAATTGCTACCTAGCTGTTACGAGACTCATTTTTGAGTTCTAGCTCATAATAGTCGAGCATTTATTTAACAGCAACTATTGATATGCTGCGAAATTTGATGTGCTTTCATTGCCTCTCATTCCCCAACATGAATGCTCATCCTAATGCTTTAGCATTGCTGAGTTCTGTGCCTTGTGAAGGGGTGGAATAAAGAGCTAATTCTGTGGCAGGGATGCTCCGTGTGTCCTTTCTGTAACTGTTCACTCTCCAACAGAAAAGCTTTTTGTATTTAATTGTAAAGAAGTCACTGGACAAACTCAAGAAAAATGAACCAATAACTGTAAGAAAAAGATGCATTTTCAAATTAAATATTATGAATTATGTATATTCATTCATTCATGCTGCTTAATGGTATTTGTTGTGAAATAACAGCAGCTAGTGTATTCATCAAAGGATTTAACACTAAATGGTATTTTTATGTTTAAATCACAACTACTTCTCTGTTTCAGAATGGGACTGTTTCTTATTCACCTGCTGACAGAAGAAAACATGGTTGGATTAAGAAAAAGTCAAAACAGAACTTTCTCCATTTATATCTCATGAAGGATCTTTCTTGATTTAAGGCATAGGATGAAGTTCACTGTCAAGTATGTATTTACAAACAGAATCACTGCCTAATGCTTTGTGATAGGAGCTGCATCCTCAGGGTGCAATTACAGCAATTATCTGGATGGATCTTCTCATCAGTAACCTTTGACTCATCTCCTACAAACTGCCAGTCTTCATCATCAAATGGGGAAAGCAACGTATTGTTTCTATTTAATCATCTGCTTCTGAGAAAGAGAAAACTCCACTATTAGGACAGCCTGCCTGCCCACGCGTATGACCTCCTGGAGCTAGCCTGCATCTGCCAGACGGAGTGGCAAGCCCCAGAACGAACAGCAGTTTACTCCTATACTGTTCTTCTGTCAAGACGAAGCCGGCAGGCACCCTCGCACCCTTCTGCTTTTCTCTGAGGAATTTCAAGAGAAGCAGAAAAAAAATCTTTTCGTATGCAAGGTACAGATGCATTGCCTAATCGTAAAAGGTGCTGAGTATCTCGGTCTTCAATGGGATTTGTCAGTTATGCATCAATTTTTGGAAGTCAGCCCCAAAAGGAAGAGACCACTGTCCTAGCTCCTATCTAACCGGAATGAATACACCGAACTAAATGGATTTACTATAAACTTAGACCTATGCAAAGATGGAGCATAGTCTTACATTAACACTATTATGACATTTATTATCGCACAATTGTTATTGAAGTAAAACTCCTGAAAAAGTTTTGTCGGGGGGCATGGCCTGGAGAATACAGCCCATTTAAAATTAAGCGATTTCAATTCACAGGCAGTAATGCTAAACGATGAAGGGATAAATAACTCAGTTCGAAGAGCAGGACATTTAAAATAGGATGGGAAAATAACTACTATAAACAGTTTTATAACTTTCACTTCACAGTGAAGCAGCTGATGAGTTTCTATAACAGAACAATGAAAAATCACCTTTGCCTTAAAAGGAGGATAGCTCAGTTCTCTCAGCATATGGTGCTTCCAGAAAAAGGATAGCAGTTCGAAAGCTGTAATTATAATCACCATTAGCTGCTACCTACCATTTGATTAGTTGGTAATAAAAGCAAGGCTCTTTCTTATCAAAGCAAACAGCAATGACACTCCTCCTTCGCATTCCTCCCATCAGCTGGAAATGTTATGTGGATGGGGCAGGGATAAAACCAGTAATAGCCTGAGTCTGGAAAAAAACCCAAGGCTAAAAATAAACAAAATCATTTACAGAGGTAACTCAAATAGTGAACTACCAAAGAAGAAAGAAACAAAATTCTTCATTGTCAAGTGCCAATTCAAAGTGAAAACAGATTGAACCAAAACTGTCAGAAAATTCTTTACCATTTTGTAAAGATCACACCCATAACGCCAGACAGAGTCCAACTGTTTCAGCTGTCAGCTTCAAACAATAGCTGGGCTGTTTAAAAGTACAACAGGGAATGATATTTGCCTGAAGGCATACTGTATTAATGTAAATTGCTTTCAAATGCACAGGTTTTTAAACAAAACAAAAATAGATATTAAACTGTACGAGTGGAAGTTACCGTTAGAGCCATATATAACATTGTCAGCCATAATTCAGTCATCCGTTAGTGACTGCATGGAGTGAGCTTACATTCCGTGGGAAAGACAGCAAAAGGGGCCTTTACTTGTGTCAAAGGAAAACGTTACACATTTTACTCTTCCTACTTAAGAAAGGTCTGAAGACTATTGAGTCTGCATCTCCTTTATGAACCCTCCCAATTACCACCAGGTGAAACTCTCTCTATATTTCCTTCTGATGAGATGCTGTAACAGCCCATGGCCATTAGTCATGCTGCCATAGTGCCTTTATACCATCTTAAGCACTGACCTTTAAGAAGTTCTAAATGTTATTTCAGTTTTACTATTCTGAGTTTAATGTCTCTGGAAGTGATTAACAGCACTGGCTTAATGTCATTAGGTCCTTGCCTGTTTGCTCACCACCTTCTGCTAATAAAACTTAATCATTACATGCTGCAACACCCCGGGTTTCTATTTCTAGTTCACTGAGATTAAACAAGTAATAAACAGCAGCATACTGTATCATCAGTGGGCCTCATTGCTCCTGAAGGCAAAAGGATTAAATCAGAGATTAATTTTGTTCTGCGTATTATCTTCCTCATCTGTACAATGGAGACAACATGGCTATGGTTGAGAGAGACAGCTTAGGCTTCCTCAAAACAACAACAAAAATTAAATTCCAGTCTCTTAGATTTTTGTCAGTTATATCTGCAGTATAGTTGCGAGATTGTCAAATAACCCAATTCATTTTAACTAACAAAAAAGTAATCATGGCAAAGATCTTCAGTGGATGTACCGACAGACAGCAGACATGCTTCCCTAATCCAGACTCAGTAATCGGCAAAAAGATTTGAGAGACAGGAAAAAGATTAGTTTGGATGTGAATGAGAGAATGGCAGGAATTTAAGATTTGACAGTTCAAGAAAATTTCTTGGAACATTCACAAAAATGCAAATCAGGTGGAAATCCACTATTTTCCTCATCTACTCTACCAGAATGATGCTCAGACGATGAGCAAACATCATCTCGTGGTAAAATCTTACATCACAGCGTGCAGAGAAAAGACCCAGTCTTTGTGGTGACACTGACTGTGCACCATTTCCACACTGCTGTGTCAAAGCTGAACTTGGAGAAAAATGACATCTATAGGAGTTGAGAAGCTCACCTTATTATGAAGGGTTTTATCACCTCTCATGGTCTGTGCGCACACTTCCCCTCACCTTAAAGGACTTTATAAATTTGCCTAACAAATGTGTTGCTTGTTAAAAGCCTTAAAATCTCTTTCACTGAAGATTTCTTAGATAAACAGCTTAAGTTATCATTAAACAGTAATTTTACACGATATGTTAAAATGATCAGCAACAGAAAATATATTCACACGCCCTTAGTGCACACTCCCTACACCTCCCTTGCACTGGTGGCACTCACCTGACCTTTCACTGAGCCAACTCAGTCAACTGAGCCAGAGCGGCAGATAACCACGGCAAAGGCACGTGCAGGGTTGAAGAGGCATCGCAGTCAATGAACGCCACGGGACGGGCAGCTGGGGCTGTGCCAGCTGCACTGAGCGCCAGTGCCCACTTCAGCAGCAACAAGGCAGCCCCAGCACAGCACAGCAGTGCTTCAGTAGAAGACAGACAGGTATGCACACCCCATCCTCTTTCCTCGCAGTGACTACACTTCGTAGCGATCGTAGGACTTATTAGCCTGCTAAGGAAAAAAGCTACCAAGAGCTCTTTTTATATAGCCTTGACATGCATAAAATCATCAGCAAGATACCTTACTAAGTCAATACTGAGACAAAAAAATCAAAGCACCTTTGACATGCATCATTTGTTCGTCTGCCTGCTTACACAGACGTGAACGTATACTGCCATCTGCAGGAAGCTCCTCTAATTACCTCTATCAGTCATCAACTCGCAGCACAATGCTTAATCACACGCTATCATGCAAGCACACGTTCCAACGTACAGCCCCACTGTTGCTGACACCAGCTACTTTTCTTCATTTCCTTGGCAAATTCTAGGATTTGGGGGGAAACAATTCTTCAAAGTTTCAGAAGACAATTCAGTCTAATCGATAACGTCAAAACGTACTTACTTTTGCAGCATCGTATGCCACATACTAGCATCGTTGAAGTTACTACGCTTCAAGGCCTCAGTTATATTATGGAGCCTAATTAGTAAAAATGTATCCAAAGTACTGTTTTTACTCTTTCTCTGCTTTTATCTACTGGGTATGATGCGTTACATGTGCCTGTGCCGGAACTGTACTTTTCCTCACACATTAACTATTTAAAGCGTAGACAATTTCTGCTTGCAGAGGAAACTCAGAATGCATGCTTCCTTTTATGTAGAAATCTTCTTTTCCAAATAACTGAATTATCTGAGAACACTGTTAGAGAATACTATAGAATACTTCAGCATTATCTGTTTCATGACATAAATCATTCCTGTATACTTAACAACTCCTCCATAATTAGTAAATTAAAATATTTTAAAATTGTTCAGAATATGTACTGGTTTAAAAGATACTAATACATGTGTACTGGTCTAAAATATATGAATAATACTAAGTTATCTTTGTAAAATAAACATCTGAAAGCCACAGTGATGCAAATTCTTAATCATGACGAACAATCACTGTTTGCGGTTAAAAAGCACGAGACCACTAGGAATGACTCCTGAAGAGGTCAAAGCAGTCTGTCTTCATTTTCAAAAGGACACATTTCTAGCTTCTAACTACTTAAATAAACATTTTGCAAGTTCAGAGATAACAAGATCTTTTATTATTACATTCATATCCCACTTTATGTAGTTTGATTTTCAGATGTCAGCACAAAATGAGTCAGCTTTGTTATTAACAATTCAAATGAACAATATATATTCAGAAAATTGATCAAGTAATTTATACAACTTCTAAAATTAATTTTAACAAAGAAATCTGTTTCTTAGAACTTACAACACAAGTGGAAACAGCACAACACGAATAAAGTCAACAATATTATTTAAGCAATTATCATGGACAAAAGTATTCTTAAGTCCTGTGATTGATAAGGCAGTCAGAACAAACCATTAACTTACGAAAACTGGATAAATATTACCATTATGGAAACGGACACAAAACAACAATTATGAATCTTTATCAAACACTCAAATAACAACATTATAATAGAAGGATGACAAAGCCAATGAATAATTTTGATAAATTCAAATACACTTGATTTCTCAGTGACTGCTAAAAACATAGGCTACAAAACTGAGTAAGGTTTCTATAACCAAAGTGGTAATTCCTGTTCATATATTTGATTGAGCTGATTGATTAAGGTCTCAATGAGGCCTTTTAGTGTAGAGTGGTCTGTATCTTCTAAATTGGATAATTTACTCCTGCAAAACAGCAAGTATCTTGTGCCACTACTGCCATCCTTATCTCCTCGCCATGTACATGGAGATACTTAAGACACTGCGTGACAGTTAAAGCTCCTAAGCACACCATTGTTTTGGGTCTTATTAACAGCAGAACAGTTGCCACATTTAAAAAGTTATTCTAGTAGAACAGGCATGTAGACATGTTATCAAGTATAAGATTTATAGGATAAAGCTGTTCACTTAATATACCAACTGGAAAAAACTAAGCTTTCATTTTTAAGAGACTTTTCAAAGTAACAAAAGTTAAGATTTCCAGTATTTAGATCTCAAACTGCAGTTCATCTGGAACACACAGCAGAATTTACTGCCCCTGACCACATCAACATAACTAGCAAACATAGCTTGCTCAACATGCAAAACCAAACAAATTTATACTGGCAGAGTTCTGTATTATACTTATAATGAAGTTAAACATAGATGTTAACCTTGAAATTAGGATAAGGGTTTGGCATTTTATTGAAAATTACTTACTTGTTACATGACAATTATTAAAACTGGTTAGTAATACTAGTGCTTATTTATAATGAAACATAACATAAGAATAGCAGCATTAAAGATGAATATGTTAGAAGTATTTAAGATTTTATGAACAGGCTTCCAAGTATTAATTATAAATGACAAAAAAATGAGCGAAGAGTGCATAAATAGCAATTGTGATCATTGTAACTAATCATAAAAATCGATAGTACTTACTGTAATTACTCTAACTATATTAATTATTAATTAAGCAGTAAAACCAGTAGTTCTTATAACCTAAAAAAAGTTAAAGAATAGTATTTGACAGTTAAAATTTCTGAGTCTTAAATGTACTATAAACATGAACTTTCCTAAACAATACAATGTGCTTCATTGAAGACACAATTAAAATCAAAGTCATGGGTGTGTTTTTGATCTAGTGCTAAATGTATGATCATAATCTTACATGGAAAGCCTTCTTGCAAGGGGAAGGATGGGGGAAGAAAACAGCTACCACCTGCACTCAAAAAATAGTCAGCTTAAGGCGATAGAAAGTCATGCATTCCCAGAAAGGGGTGGTCCTGCACACTCTTCTAACACCAGCACACACTGCTGCTGCTTCATTTTTGTCAGCTCTAACTATCATGCAGCTCTGTGTCTGTCCAGATAACTCATCTGACCAAAACTAAGACAAAAGAGTAGTTTCTGATTAGATCTGCATGCTGATCCAACTCACCCTACAGCTGTATGGTTGCTAGAGCTGAAACAGAGAGAAGAAAGAAAATCATGCCTGGGACATGGGGAAAAAGGACAGGCAGCATCATCCAGCTGTGAAACCATACCCAAAGCTTGCAGGAACTCCAACAACAAGCCAAAGAGTAAGGGATCTGCTTCTGCCACTATTTTACATGCTGATGTAAAACCAAAGGAACTCTTCTGAAGATAATGACATTGTACCCATTGAAAACCACTGGGAAAAGAGAATGGAGCCAATAACGTTAAATAATTACTAGAAGTATGGGGCATAAAACCCTGCGCTTTTTTAGCGCAAAATTGTATTTTAGCACTGTGAATTCTGTTAGAAACGAAAGTGTTTGCAGAAAACAGATCTAGTAAATGTTTCTTGCATTAAAAAATCATTGCCTTTCATGTGCTCACCTCAGGAAAGTACAAATAGACTGAAGTTCATGCAGCTCTCAATTCTATAGAGCTACTGAGGAATAAATTTGCTTCAGATCAGTATGCAATTCTGTGAGTAAATCTGGAAGAAATATGAAATGTGAGGTGAAACAAACCTATCTACTTTTTCATAAATTACTCTGAAATTAGCTAATTTTTTCTTCATTCTGTTATTACAGGTATGTAATAAAACAGGTGAAGGTTCCCTATAACTTTCACACTTTGGCAATGTTATTTAGGTTACACAGTAGAAATTGCAACTAGAAGAAAAACAAGCACAGAAGGGCTTCAAGAGCTTTCAACCAGTGTTTTTTCTCGCCTTCTAGCTGGACATAGTTACACACTTTGAACCGGTCAGTTACAACCAGTGAAAACAAGGAAGACCAGAGTCTGTTCGTGCGTTATTTGTCCAACATGTTGAGAATCATTTCACAAGTCATTTCTGTTTTCTGTTCTCTCGGAGTTGCTGTTTCTATTCCATCTAAAACAGGAACAATCTCACTGGCACAATGTTCATTTTTCACAGTGGAGACATCTTGAAATGATTCCAGGTCAACTTCGCAAAAAAAATTAAATATTGTGGTGATTAACCAGAAAGACAAGTAAGTATTTCAATAAATTTAACGAATAGGCAATTTACTTTAGTGGAGAAAATACTGCCAATATCTTTTACCTTATAGTTTATTTGGAGAATGAATATATTTTATGTTGGATATTACATTACAAGCCATGTTAGTAAGTAGTACCCACGGTATTCTTATCAGAGGAAAACTAATCATTATTTAACTGGAAATTTAATTCTCATATACATGCATTTTATTTTTTAATTATTAGTAACAGCAAATCCTTGACAGCACCAGTCACACAAGTAATCTTCTGTAAAGCCACATACAGGATCCCACAGGTCCCTGCAAGCTGTGCAAGTGAACAGTGACATATACTGGCAAACATCAACTTTGGGAAAAAATCTTCTGGAACCAGCACAGAAATTTCTAATATCTGTGTGAGTCAATTAATGGACTGATTATTTGCATGAACAACATCTAAAGACACGTTATCTTAGCTCTAGAAAATCAAGCTTCCATATGAAGGGATCTGCAAGATACTGAAAAGAAATTGTTTGCACATAGCAAAACATTAATAAACAGCAAAATCTAATTATTGTAAAAACAAACACTGCAACTGTAACATTTCTCTCTAACCATACCATTACAGCCTTACCAGTGAAAACAGAAGTGTCAATGCTAATGTAAACTCAGCTGCTGATATATATTCATTAGATTCAGAAAAGCTTCAACGTTTCTTCTTCTCACTATGTTAAATTTTATCGCAGTGTCATTAGCCACAAACAAGTGTAGATATAATCCGATATACCAAAATTCAAGGTTTTAGGACACCTAGGCCTTAGATGTATCTCTATTCTTGTCTCTTACTCCGTAAAAGTTACCTGAAGAATCCTATCAAGGAGACTACTATGGCTTTCAAACAGCATCTGGGAAGCAGAGAGACAAAAAATGACAAGACGTTCTGGTCAGGCAAAGCTATTTTTTTGGCCCTGGTGGCCCTGAAGGTGACCTCAGAATCATATGGCCAGCTCTCTCCCTGCAATAGTGCAGAGATTCAGCACTAGATCAAACAGACAAGGGGAAGGCAGGATGCATAAGGATACAGGGTTCCTGCCCATGGCCTGACCTAACTGAGTATTGTGTATTGTGCTTTGTCCAATTCAACAGAAATGCACATAAATGAAATTATGAGCAGACACCTCCCCTGGGTCAAATTTAGACTGTAAGGTGAAACTGCTACAATATTACTACGTATGCCGTAACAGGCTAAGGTTTATTTGAGAGAATAAAAAAAATTACTTCATATGTTTTTAGAGTTGCAAAGAAGATAAAACATAAATGATTGTATCAGGAACGTACTAGCATACCCCAGATAGAAAAGGCATTGCACTTATTGCTGTGGAGTTCTTGCTGACAAGACATCAACTGACCAACTAGTCTACCATTTTGGTCTGCCAAAACCTGAACTTACTCACTTTCTGGGAATCTTAACCTAATGAGAAAAGATGAGGAAGCAGAAGAAAGAGAAGGAAAGAGATTTAACTACGGACCATCTTTGGTCAACTTCAACTTATATTGAAGTTTACAGAATAAATGCTCAGTGCTCCAGAGCTATCCACAATGAGTAACCCTAAGTAATTACAAGTGAGTTTCTGATCGCACAGACATGCTGAACCAAGAGCTCTATAAACTGGCCTGATCACCTCTACAGTACGACAGAAGAATGAGACTAGCTATTTAAATCAGTAGCATTTTTACTATTATTTTATCACTATCTGGTCTGAGTATGAGAGAAAGATGAACAATTTCTTTATTAAGATGTGCTAGATCTTTTGTGATTAACATGCAATCTGAGTTCTGAAATTGAAAAGTTTTCAATCTGGTCTGTATTAAAGCACTATATTCTAAATCATGAGCTCTTAAGAAAACTCACTATGGCTGAACTCAGTAATGATGTGTTTCATCCTCCTTTATAAAGGCAAAGGGAATTTGTTAAAGGGAAAAGAAAAACGCGTTTGTAAGCATTGCTAAGCAGGGAGTTCAGGAAGACATTTGCAGGAACAGGGGAATAGAAGTCCCAGAACGGGTACCTGAGCAATGAGCCAACTCAGATGACAAGAATTTCTGACACACAATAAAGACTATTCTGAAGTATTCTTCCATTATTAGCACTTAAATTAGCTTCATTGTGAAACAGTAATTAAACAGCAGGGGAGATTCACTGCCTTAGCCTTCTATTCTTGATTCTAATTTACATGATTAAATTCTAACTTATTCGCTGATTACCTTCTTGCTTAACACGCTTTGGGTTCTCATGGGTTTTATTTTTGCCCTTGCTTCTTTTTCTGGGTGTAGCAGTTTTTGCCCTCACCAATCCACAATTTTCAGCATGCTTATGCATATTATTCTGTTAGCATAATGAAGCATAAATATATGAATCAAATATTAATGTATGCAAGCACTTTAACACACACACACAAAAACCAAATATGGTTCTGACAGACAATTTTGGAACACTAAGTGAAAGGCTGACTTAGTTAACAACCTCCATAAAACTCCTGAAGATTTTCCAGAATACATATTAAAATTCTGCTTTAAAGGAACATTGCCATTTGGTGGGTATAAAATCAATTTTATCATTTTCTGGTTCCTGGATACGCAATAAAGTTTTACATGTAAAATCTGTATATGGAAAAAAGGTTACATTTACTTTAGAAGTGTGCACCAGAGAGATGTTCTCACTGCGTATGGTTTTGAAGATGTGAATAATAATTTCTTACTTTCCTTGCTGAAGTCATCCCAGCACTCTTTCACCTCAATTATCCTTCCACATTCTTTAATTTGCCTCAGAATTCATACCTCCACACTGCCTTTTTATTTGTTCTAAGACGACGACTGTATTAAACATTAGTAACTTCAATACTGGATTGTACAAACTGGTACCAACCCTGAAAATATGATGTGGCAGATATTTTCTGCCTACAGGGGAATCCTATAAAGTTCTTTCTTAATCCCACCATGTAAGGTTTGGGAAAGAAAACAAACAAGTTGTGCTGGCTTAGCACTAAGGAGTTAACGTTCCAGCCAGTACACTGCTTTTTACTCTCAGTCCTTTGTGACAATATGATCTGCAATACTTAGCTAAAGATAACTCCACTGAGATTCCTTAAAAGGAAGTATCTTACCCAGAGTGAATAGCCCTTACCACATTTAGGGCATTCATAAACTGTAGGCTTAATATTAGAATCATGGTGCTTCCTAAAATGAAGAGTGAGAAGCTGCTTCCGTCGAAAGCTTTTACTGCAGCACAAGCAAGTAAAGGACTTCTCACCAGTATGGGTTCGTTTATGTACAATTAAGCGTCGTTCCTGAAACAAAGAAAATATCTGTAACATAACTATCCAGCTCTGTTACACACGTTCAAAAAACACACAGGCAAACAGAAAAGTGCAAGGATGTTGCACAGACTTCTTAATTATCCTCCACTGTAAGCAGATGCTGAGGAACACATTGGGATACTGCCCACTGACTTGGAAAAGGTCAGAGCTTTTCCTCCTAACCTTATTAAGGTTAGCAGAGAAAATAATCAGAATGGAGCAATGGTACATTCCAGCATATCAAGGCCAAAGCAATGTTATCCTAAATGTATTCTTTAAAATAAAATTTTCAGTTCAGACTGAATTTATTCTCTGACACTGCTGAAAATCACATTTAATGCGCAAATATTATATTTTGTTCTCATCACAGTGTCACTGAAAGTGATAGCTCTTACTTTATACTTCTAAGCAGTTCATGTAGAAAAGATTTATCAAGAAGATAGCCTCAGACTTTCCAGCATTTCAATTTTACTGTTTATTTGTGAACCATTTATCTGGCAAATAAATATAACTACACTATTTTAGTTAGATGGCAGTAACAAAAGTTTTTATCTTCTTAAGGTAAATATAACCCCAAAGCCAACCCTATCTTGCCAAACAATCAATTGAATAAGCAATAATTTTTCAGTGAATTTAAATACCTGCTTACATGTGTAGCTGCACTGATCACATTTGAATCTTTTTTCATTTCTATGAGTCTTCTTGTGCTGAATAAGAGCATAGCGTTCATGAAAAACAGCTTCACAGTAACTGCATTTAATTGCCACTGCCATGTAGGAATGCAGATTTCGCAAGTGGACACCTGAACAGTTATTAAAAGCAATTAATTTTAATGGTAAATTTTTTATTTACACCATTTTGAACAAGAGTTTGACTGTGCATAGCCCTGAGTAATGCATACGTTGTAGAGGAAAACACAAAAAAACTTTGTGTTCTCTGCAGTAGGGGTAAAATTGCCAAACAGGCAATTTTTCAAATTAGATTAAGATAACTAAAGTTGCAGCAAGATGTTGTAACTTTCCAGAGAAATTAAGCAGTTACAAGCCTAAATCTTACTGATTTCAATGGAAATCATTTAATAAATCAAATCCTTTCAAAAATTCCAGTAACTGCCTGCTTTTATCTATACACAAAAATTCATTTGAAAATGCTACCCAAAGTAGTATTTACAATATTAAAAAGAAAAGTGCAAAAATACATGAACAAATAACTTGTTCTACACTTCTACTTTCAAATACTTAATAGATTTCAATGGGATCTTTATTTGAAAATATAAATAGATGCTGAAGGCATCTTTGCATGTCTAAGTATTTCTGGAAACCTAAAATTTTATATAGGTGGTGTTGTTATTGGTCAGCTATATTGCTTCAAATACAGTAAATATGCTGTATTTCTAATATACTGATTTATTAATAAACTCTCATCTGTACAAAAACATTTTCTTCCTAGAAAAGAAGATGAATTTACACATGAAATGTATAACGGAAAATTCCATTACCTGCATATAGAATGAAGATGAACTTACGCAGTGGTTTGTTCTTTGCATTCTGGGAAAAGACCCCAAGAAGCTAAGCGACATTTGAGTTTATTGTATCACCTTCAATGTTTCATGAGTATTATATACCCAGAAAATAATCTTTGATATTGATGTAATAGAATTTAGAATTCTAAGAGCTTTGAATCCTTGAAGCATAGTAAAACCATTGTCTGCTGGACTGATGAAGTCAAACTTAAAAGTTAACTTGCACTTTACTGACAAATGCAATTACATGTATTTCTTTAAATTACAAGGACAATGCGCTCAGCAACTAAACACGCAGTACAATTTTAGATTCAGAGGTAAAAGCTGATTTGGTATATGCAAAAAAACATGTATATTAGAACATTCAATCTATTTTAGTTTCTCATATAGCTAGACACATATACGCATTTTAACTAGAGCTGAGAAAGAAACAGAATGTGAGAACTGAAATGGCTTTATACAGATCTGACTATTTTCCGTGGCTTTGATAAAAAAAACTTTTCAATACAACCTGGGCATAGGTTTTTGTGAGGTACCTTCTTACTGAAAAACAGAAGGTCACAATGCCACAGGTATCGAGCAGAAAAAAAAGCTAAATGTTTGCTACTTTGCATTTTAAACAAGTTAAAACATCAACCACAAGATGTCACCACATCTCCTTGCAGGAGGAACTTACCTGTAAAACAATGAATATATTTTCCATAAAAATATGCTGTAATGATATAAAGCCATATATAACATATTTGGTATCATTGTAAGCAGTGAAAATTAGAGACTTCACCTCTAATTATCTCCACATTTCATTTTCAGTTTTGCCCTTTACACTCACCCAAGTCACTTCTTCGTGCAATAAAGGTACTACAATGTGGACACTGGTATTTTGGCACACTTTCTCCATGCTTCTGTAACATATGGATTTTCATGGTACCACTTTGAGTGAATTTGGCCTGGCAAACATAACACTCAAAGGGTTTTTCACCTATAAAACATATTAAAATAACATACACTTAGAAACTCATTTGATACAAACGCAAAATTCCCATAGATCTCAACATCCAAGTTCTAGCAGCAACAGTCTCCAGACCAACCAAAATGTTACTATTAGTTGACAATGCACCTAAAAAAGTTTACACAGCCGGTTCCAATGCAAAAATCTTGGTTGCCAGAAGCTGCGAGTCAAACCGATGAAGCGTAAAGCCATTAATATAATTCTGAACTATTAATCAGGAATTATTTTAATTAAATTTTATTTTGTCTTGAATATTTCACATACAAAAATGCAGAATTATCAAATGTGCAAAGGGAGAAAGTGAACAGCTGTAACAACATCATGATAAAAATGATTCAACACCAGCCATTGGTAATGGCGGAAGAGAAAGTAAATTCTTTTTTTGCCATTCTGCCCCAAAAAGTCACATCAGGTGCGAGTATCATCAAAAATTACATCAACACTGGCAATTAGTGCAGTGCAATAAGAGCAGAGATAAACAGCTAGTGCTGAGGACCCAACGAGCACACAGATTTTGAACCAGCGCCAGTCTGGTTCTGTGGACTAAGTCCCCACCAGTGCTGGATATAACACTAGGTGCACTGTCGGACTCTTCTGGTTGACGCTCATTAAAAAAGAACTGAGTTTAATTGCACCAAACTGCCTCGAGATATGAACCAAAACATGGTAAGTGGGGATATTTGGAAGATTTGATTCAAACCACATTCTCACACTCTGATTCAAACTAAAACACTAATCATAACATATATTACATATCATAATTGAGCTAAGTTAAACCCTGAAGTATATGATAGATACTAACTGCCTTCTCAGAAGGCATGCATTTTACAGAGCCATGATTGGAACACATTGCTTTCAATGTTAAAACAATTTAATTCTTTGCTGACCAAATTAGTTACTAGCAATCTGGGGCCACAACGATGTCCATGTTTCGAACAGACATTTTAAACTCCCCCGTCAGATACATCTCCATATAAAATTAACTAATTGAGAAATAAAAGTGACAACTTGATCCACAGAAAACACCACCACATAAATGAAATATTTTTCTAATATAAAAAATAGTTTAGGAGGAACAGCAAGACCGCAACTACTAGCACTGTACAGCTAGACTTCCAATAGCCAAATCCAGAAAATTTAAAGAGGACATGTTATTCAGGCATGTATTTACTCAAAATCACAAATGAAAAAAGTGCTAATTTTAGAGTCTGAAATTAGATCATTCTAACCCTATGAATGTTAAGGGCCTAAGGACATAGACTTGATCATTACATCAGAGTCCTACCTGAATGAGTTATCATGTGCCTTTTCAGTTTATATGCATCTTTGCTAGCATAACTGCAAAGGTCACAGGCGTAAGGACGCTCTCCTGTATGTGAGCGAATATGTCGTTTCATTTTGCTTGCCTAGTATAAAAATAAGAAATTTTCTGCAGTAACATTTACATTAGAGACATAATCAATTAAAATATAACCAATTTTACAAAATACATCTATTGCAATTTTAAATATTGCATCAATCCCAGAATTAGCGCTCTCCTGCCCTCCTCCCCACCCCTTTTTCCCTGTACAATCAGCCTGT
>NW_008825076.1:5232219-5238415 GCF_000699105.1 Pygoscelis adeliae
AGTGCCAACATAAACAGAAGGAGAAATTTTATAAGAAGAACATAAAAGCTAGAATTTTTAAATCAGCTGAAGGGGATACCTACTACCTTCAGGCTACTTGGATACACCAAACAAAATTCCCTGAAAATACTCGGGAAAATAAATGAAAGACCAAACTCATTAACCAAAGTCTTTATTCGTCTTCAAATCCCAATGAAGCACTTTCATTGCAGAAGTTTAACTCATTCTACTTTTTTATACTGTTCTTGTGATATGTTCTACATAAATATTGTAGGTATGCAAGCAAAAATTAGGAATTACCTAATGTTCAGTTCCTCCATTTACAAACATACTTAATGAATTCACTGCTAGATCCATTCAAATCTACTCCACTATTCACTTAAATAAAATTAAACATGATTGCCAATCTTTGCTATACAAAAGTCAAACCACATGCATGGTATTACTAGAGGGCTCCTTCAGCTCTCCTTATTCAGGTGAAGCTTACAGCAATATGAGTGAGAGTTCTGCAACAGCAATCAGTGCTGAATACTTTCTTATTGAAACAAGGGAAAGAATAGGACACTTTGACATAAACTGAAAAGGTTTTTAAAGATGCAAGCTATCCAAAATCTAATTAATAAGATAAGGTGCGTGGAATAAAGTTCAGGCTTGCTTACAACTTTAGATCTGGACACAGCACATAAAAAATTTAGATACTGAATATCCACTAAACTGTGACAGTGACTCAATCATAGGTGACTGTGATTCAATCATAGATGCATGACTGAAAGCCTACTTTTTCCAAGTGAACCCTTAGGCAGTCTGTAATTTTTTTACTTCCAGATTAACAAAATTTCAATCCTGTAAAACCAAACATCATCAAGCATATAAACACAATGCATGAGCTTCACTTTAGACATTAGCCAGTCTTGTCCTACAGTATATGGAATAGAAGTGTGAAGGAGGACCAACTATGCTGTTGTAGGATCAAATTCACACAAACACATTGTCCAGCAGCAATTTTAGCGTAATAAAAAACATCCTTAAAATTTAACTAGTTTTAAAAAGCTAAATAATTGTACAAGTATTAATTTGAAGCAACTAATTTATAAATATTGTTACATGGACAAAGTAAGGATTCAAGGAATTCAGATTACTTGTTCCTTTTTTGAGGGGCGATGGGGATGAAAAGATGTGCAGAGAAATGAAATGCGTGCCACCACAAAGTTTTACTAATCAGCTATCTTGCAGTAATACTGCAGTAACATAGCACACAAATGAAATTCAACCCATCATTGTGGCCCAAGGCCATTAGCGGAGCCTGGTGGTCTTTGTTTTGATGCTATTATACATGGGCCACTGATTGTGGGATCCAGCAGATCTCCGTACCTTTATAGTCTCTACGGTCCTCTTTCACAGTATTGAGGTATTACAGCAACCACAAGTTTGGCCATTCCTCTCAATTCAGAATGCGTATACACATCCGCATCACAAGCTAAGTATTAATACTGTAGCTTAACATCTGCAACTACCTCTGTAATGTATTGACTTGATCTCGTATAGAAATTTGACAATAACCGAGGATGATATAGACAGTATGATATATGCACAGGTAGGTCCCAATTTAGCAGAAGCTTCTCAAGGTTAAAAATCTGTGCAAAAGTGTTGTAACTTTACAGTACATTAAAATTGTAGTATCTGAATGCCTACAAACCCTCCCAAAAGATTCGGTAAGGCTGTACTTACTTCTACACTAGAATATTTACACACTGAACACTTGAAAGGTTTTTCTAAAGTATGCTTGTAGCGCCTGTGTCGTGAAAGCTCACCACTGGTCACAAATGCCATATCACAGTCACTACATCTATAGGGTCTGGTCCCTGTAAGAATACACCGTTTCTTAGAATGTTACTTAACAACACAACGGTATGATTTGTCTGCCTTAAATCAACATGCACGATTTTTTAACAGAACCTTTTCTGAGATTCTGAATTTTTATATACAATAAATTTACACCGTAAGTTTATTATAAACACAATTTATCAATTTGCTTCATGGGGTTATATAGCAAAATGAAAACATTGCAAAAAATTCTATTAGGCACATAGGAATCAGACACAACTGAAGTCAATATTCAGTTGACAAAAATTTTTAGAATGGTATTTGACAAAATAAACGAATACATACACAGAGAGTTACTAACTACAGACCATGTCTTTTCAGTGTGGAACTCCAAATGAAATCAGAGCAATTTCTGAGCACAAAATGATCACAGAATACAGCTCTAACACAAAGTCATTTGCCTGTTAATTAAATTTTGCAGACAATACGTAAAATGAAGTATTTTCACACGTTAAATACCTGTATGTACATTCACATGGTTATGCAGGAGCGTAGCTGTACGAAAAGCCTTAAGGCAGAGGTGACACACATGACGTTTCTCATCAGAATGGGTTTTTGCATGACGATTAAGACTTGATAATCTGAGTGAGGTGAACGTGCACAAACCACAGTTGAAAACTTTCTCTCCTGTGGGAACAAAGACATATTTAGATCGTATGAGCCACAAAATGATGACTTGACTTTTTCAAAAAATAGTACCAATTTCAATATAGTTCCTCTATGTTGTGTAAAACTACTTCATACTTCTACATAAAAGGACTTCAAAATACATTAAAAAAAATCAAGTTGTCAGACAGAAATTACTGTATTATTTAAGACTTAAGTGATCTGCCCCAAAAAGAGTGCCAAGTGTTAGTGATACAGTTTAGAACCTAATCCCAGGAAACCTAACTCCTAGCCTAGCTCCCACCTCCAAGACAGAATGAAACTTCCTCTCTTGAGAGCATCATTAAGACATGGTTCATCAAGGCACATGCAACCTGTGCAACACACTTCTTGATGACAACTGTATAATTAGTACTAAGTAAGCTTGTTCAAAGATTTGGAAATGGCAGGTTAAGCTATTCTCAGCTTTCTGGTAGTCCTGAATCCATAAAGTGTATGTAAAAAATATCATGATGTAAAAGCCTCTTTAAAATTATTAGTTGAATTTGAGGAAAAAAGATCAGTTCCTTGAAGAAGTCACAGAATAAAGTTATGCTTTCTGGATTACATAACATTTCCAAGTTCATGGCACAGCAGTAATGAATTTCTTTTGAGCTTAACAAGTTAAGAGTAAATGTGCAACACTTTCAGTTTTGAAGAAGATTTGAAACTGCAAAATGGCAAATACGTCATATTTGAAGAGCCTTTCCAGAACAGTTGTCTCAGCTCCCAAGTGCACTCTCTGTAATGATTTTCATGCTGAGACCAAAATGTATCTTATACAATGCTTTATACCACACAGAGTTGTGCAGCTAACACTTCACTTCAATAACAGCAAACAAAAACACTTTATTGTTATTTATTCATTGTGGATTCATGCCCACACAAAAGAACATTGTTAGCTCCCTTAAAGCTGCTCAAACGTGCTTCCTATAAATGCAGTAACTAAACCAAGGGACATTAACAATTGGTACAATATCCATACTTTAAACAACCTCAGCCAAGATACCTTAATATCCAGATACTACGACACATACATTTACAGATTCTTCAACGTTATTGATGTCATCCAACTTTTACAGTACAGACATACAGTTTCTAGGGAAACAGTTGCTTATCCATCCCCTTCTAAGTCAGTCCTTAACTTCTGCAACATACTTTTATATTCCTAAAATCTTAAATCAGGCATTTTCTGTTACTTTTACTCTAGGTTCTGGGAGATACCTTGCTGACAGGCATTGATACTTGCCCACCACCCTCAGCCAGCAACTTGGAACCACTCTAAGCTCATCCATAAACCCCCGAACAAGCACATTTTGAAGCTGAATGACGGAACTAAGAAAGACTAAGTAAATTGTTAGGTTTATTCAGAGACATTTATATACATTATTAACTTTGAAATCTCCCTGGAGGTTTCAAATACCACATCCTGTTCAAAAGACCATTAATTTCTAAATGCCATCCAAAATGTCTCTCCTGAATACAACACAGATGACATCAGCCTGAACAAGTATCTTTTATCACGTAAGGCTGAAGGGTATTATTCCTCTTCCAAATTTCCACAGAATGTTAGATTTAACCTAATCTAAACTTAACAACACTGAATATTCAATAGAAAATTTCAATCTCACTTCAAAATCTAACATAACCTATGTTATCTAAAAATGAACTACAAAGATTATTAACTTCTTACCTTTTTCCCGATGCGGAGCACAAATCTGAAATTTTAGATTCTTGGGATTTCTTACAACTGTTTGTTCTGATGGAGTTGCATATTCCTGCTCTGTACCTTCATTGTATGAGTCTGACAAATCATCTCTGGCTTTGCAGCTCTGGCTCTTTGTTTCCCCAAGAGTGAAAAAAAGTTCCTTTCCACCCCCCTCTTCAGACGAGGTCAGTTGCTGGTCCTTATTTTCAAATGCAATGACATCATTATCTCTGTCAACCTATTTAAAAAAGAAAATGTTTTACAACTTCCCTAATCAAAGGTAGTTGCTAGTGGCAAAACAACTGAGCTATCAACAAGATGCAAGCTACTAATTCATTTTGATTTTCAGCCTTAAATGCGATGGACAAAACTGCAAAAAAGAATTTGCATTTAACATACAGCAGCCTAACTGGGAGGTGAACAATTACCAAAACTGAGCCCTAGCTCTTCAAAATTTTGCATAAAATTTCAGAGCACCATTTTAAGATTACAGCACTGAGAACACAGAAACTTGTGTCCTCATTTTTTTAAAACATTTTAATCTCAGTACATTCACCTTTTAAAAGAAAATGAAAAGACAGTACGCTCTCAATTTTTTACCAAACTAATATAGGACTTTTGCAGCCTAATTGTAATGCTTAGATATTTTTCCTTGTCATACGGCAATTAACAAGGTTGTGATACTTTTTGCATTAGATAAACTTAAATATGACCATACCTCAGAAATTATCTAGGGTGGCACATGAGTTTTAAGAGAAAATAAATATTTTATTATAAAACCAATAGCTAGCACAGGATAAATACCAATGTTTGCATGTCCTTTTAATAAAATGCGTTTCAAATGAGACCATATTACACATCCAGCTTTAACAACAACTGCTCTATTGTACTAATCCAGGGGAAGAAGAGAAATTGTCTAATGCTACTTAAGAGACCTGGGCTGTCAAACCAAATAGCACCAAACCGGCGAACTGAATTAAAAACTTGTCTGAACTTCAACAGGTTATTCATCTAGAAAGACTAAATTTTTTGTTTGCCTTTTTAAACATGGAATGGAATTATAAAAAGCTGTACAAAGGATTAGCTACTTAAGTCCAACACATTTGAATGCCTAGAAAAAATAATATTAAAGTCAGAACCAAATCAGTGTGATAGTTAAAGCTAACAGCTAACATATTGCCATCTTCACCACATCCAGAACTTGTACCTCAATCAGTAACATGTCTGGTGGTTTCTCTGTTGGCTTGCTTTCTGAATTCGTTGCTTGCCCTTTTTCTTGCAAAACGTTACTCTGCGTCAGCCCTAAGTCATAAAAAACACAGATACCTTCCCTCACGCTTACAGCCATGCCTGCTGGCACGTTGTGCAGCACACCCTGCCCCTGCTGCACCACGGGCTGCAGCACAACTGCCCCGGCCAGCGCCGCTATCGCCACGCTCTTCTGCGGGTGGGCAGTTATTTGGCAGACTCCCTCCAAGTCCTCTTCCTCTGCCTTCAGGCACACTGTCTGTAGTGTCAGCAAGTGTTTTTCACCCTCTTCAGGAGACAGGGACCACTCTGGGGGGACGCTTGCCCCCGTCTGCATGTTGAGTCCTGCACTGTGGTCACTGGCACTGCTCTTCTCCTTCACTGGGATTTTCCTGTCCCCGTCACACTCTTCTCCTCCTCTGTCCTTGGTTTTTTCCGCACCCACCGATTTTGGTGAAAGGCTCCAGCAGCCCTAAGGCCAAGTATGCTGCTAAGTGAACCTGTTCAAAAGGCAAGGTTAAAAACGAGGGCAAATCACAGCTTTCAGGACAACCCCCTGGCCCTGCCTCGTGCTCCAGCCCTTGAACCACCTTGCTGGCCTGCTCGCCCGCAGACCTCCTGCACGCTGACCACCACAGCACGCCTGCCGCCCCCTGCGCCCCCCGCCACCTCACTGACCACCCCTGCCCGCAGCCCCACTCCCACAACCTC
>NW_008825076.1:5239183-5246968 GCF_000699105.1 Pygoscelis adeliae
GCTCACTCCCCCCCGGTGGGATGGGGGAGAGAATCAGAAGGGTAAAAGTAAGAAAACCCGTGGGTTGAGATAAAGACAGTTTAAAAGGTAAAGCAAAACAAGGAATTCATTCACCACTTCCCATGGGCAGGCAGGTGTTCAGCCATCTCCAGGAAAGCAGAGCTCCATCACGCCTAACAGTGACTTGGGAAGACAAATGCCATCATTCCGAATGTTCCCCCTTCCTTCTTCTTCCCCCAGCTTTATATGCTGAGCATCACGCCATGTGGTGTGGAATGTCCCTTGGGTCAGTTGGGGTCAGCTGTCCCGGCTGTGTCCCCTCCCAGCTTCTTGTGCCCCCCAGCCTGCTCGCTGGTGGGGTGGGGTGAGAGGCAGAAAAGGCCTTGACTCTGTGTCAGCACTGCTCAGCAATAACAAAAACATCCCTGTGTTATCAACACTGTTTCCAGCACAAATCCCAAACACAGCCCCATACTAGCTACTGTGAAGAAAATTAACTCGATCCCAGCCAAAACCAGCACACCCCGCTTGCAAAATATTTGAAGTACTTCCCATGTTTCTCTCACGGAAACACTTCAGCCTGGGTGCCATGTCACTGGAGTGCTGCTGAAGAGCTGGCTGACTGCTAGTGCCACAGCATCTCTTACCCTGGGAGGTGAAGTATTTTGTAAAATTGGCTGAAGTACATTTGCAGAGGCAGTAGAGCGATATATAAGCATCATTAAACTATACTTTAGGCCAGGATTGGTTATTCAATGAGAACAAGAAGTTTTAGACCTAAGAGTTCTCCAAAGGCATTGTAAAAATGTCTTTGAGGTAAACTTGTACAATTTGAGAGACTTAACATTTAATCTTGTGTACCCTTCTAGACTAGCAATTTCCAACCATCAAACATTATATAAGGCCCACTTACTATTAATATTCTATTATACACTAGTGCAAAGGATGGATTTGGAGCTTTATCTCTAAATAGTTCAGTGAGTTGCAAAGTACAGTACATTGCAAAGTGACTAGAGCCCAGCGTGGTCCAGATCCTGCTAAACCACGTACTGACCTTTAAACAAAACAAAACCAAACCCCTAACCAATTTGTGGCTTTCCTTGCCTGTGTAAGTAACCCATTAAACCTGGCATTTGTGAAATATCCTTAGCACAAAATAGCAGCAAATGCCACTGGCCTGTTTAGCTGTACTATTCCATCAGACGAGGTGGTGTTTTGCAGAAAGCCAATATTATACGGTGTGTTTCTGAGTACAGTTAACACTGCTGGGTACCCAGGAACCACACGTCCCCTTTTCCACTGAATTTGGCAGGGACATTATTACTGTTTCTGTGTTTTGGGTGTCTGAGATAGCAGGTGCTATGTGGCACCATTGGAAAAGCCAGTGATTCGGATTACTGCAGAGGATGTAGCTGTGAAAAGTGCATCGGCGGGGCCACTGTAACAAGTTGTAAGAATGAAAAATCAAAACCTTCACATCTTGAAAAACAAATCTCATGGCAAGTCTGATTTTAGGTTTTTAACCTTACTGGGCCTTATCCTTAGAGATAGCAAGTTCCTGTAACTCCCATAAATACCCTTGACAGCAACTACTCCTATCCACAAATCTGCAGAATCCTAAATGCAAAAGTAATACAAATTTTTTACATTTAATAAGTGCAAATTAGTCATAACTATTATGTTACTTGGAATCAACACAAATCCAAAGCAATTATTTAAGGTTGAATATGTATTCCAGCAATTTAGGGCTGATGTTTTAGTTAGATACCACATTATTCATCATCTACACAATCTGTGGGCTCTCAAAACCAAAGAACAGGATGCAGAATACACAGTATATTCATATAATTATGCTGCTAGTGACTGTAGCCAGAGATTATACTTGTTACACACTTCTGAATCTTTTCAAGTTGCTACATATACTGTGCAATTATGATAGTTGAAGGGCACTGAGGAAAAAAGTTGTTATAATAATATATCCTCCTTTAGGTCATTTTAATGAGTTTTTCTGCACTTGAACAGTCATCAGCATCCAAGAGCTGTCCTGCCTTGTACTTCTGCATTATTAATACCAGCACCATCCATGCAGCTACCGTTACAGGTCTGTCATTATTTCCATTATAAACTGATATTTTCAAGGATTTATAACTCAAATGCAGAATAACCGTTCAGTTCATTTTTGTTGAATTTAAAGGAACCACTTGGATCAGCAATCTACAGACTCAACCACTTTCTAATTACGTTTTGACACAATAGAGGTTAACAGCTCTATAATGGCCGTTATGGTCTATTGTGTATACAATCTCCAGTTACCAATACTGCCTACTGCATCATCTACCTCTAACTGCAATCAAGCTTCTACTCTATCCTCTAAAGGGTCTATTTCTTTCTAACAGATCAACAGTCTGCATGAAAAATCTATCACAAAAAGAATAGAGGACCTTCTTTTATTTTTTAAGTCATAATTATATTTGGGGGGGTAAACATACTCTATGAATTATTGTTTGTTAGGAGTATTTTATAAGGAATATAAGGAATTTAATGTAGGCACATTCTCTTGTGCTGAAGTAATATTACAGAAAGAAACAAAATTCAGCCACAAAATTGCAGATAAATTGCTGATAAGAATCTACCAGTGCATGAAAGTGAATACACGGACAACTAAAATCCTAAATCAGCAGAGTAAATTCTACCCTTGGCTGCACTAAGGAAACACAGCAAACTTTGTTCTGATCTGCGTATTCCTCCGAGTACAAACAGCACAGCTAACTTCTTTGATGAGTAAAATATTGGATTATCTGTTCAGATTGTCAGTCTTAAATCTGAATAATGTCATTTATAATGTAAGATGCTTAATGCTTGTTAGATGGAGCTGACTTTTTGAAAAGCTCTATTACCATGTAACATAAAGCATATTTGACCTTGAAGGTAGTTCAAAGTCTTCAGTTTCATTCTCTTCCTATGTTTTAGAAAATCACTTTGGATGACTGCAGAGGCTGTATAGCCAGCCTTGACTGTGTACGCTTTGCACCTCCATCTTCCTATCATAGGTCCTAAACTATAATCCTCTGATGCCAACAGAACGATTGCCATCGATTTAAATGGGTTTGGAATTAGGCCCAGAATAGATAACTATGTGAAGCAATAACAGTATGATTTACTTACCCATTTTTGACCTGTCCACAGAACTCAGAGTAAATCAGGACTGTTGCAGTACGCATGAAAGAGGAAAAAAAAAAGAGAGAGAGACCAAAGCAAAAAAGCCAAACAAATAAGCCCCAATTTAACCTCCAATGCTCATGATTGTTTCGTTTATGATATTCCATCTTCTAATTGAAAACTCCATTCTCCTCCAGAACATGACTCCTGTTAGCCTATGAGAAAACCCAGTCTTTGTTGTGACTTATTTTGACAGCTTTAATACCATTTTCCACCTGGCATCTGGAAAGTTTTCCATTTTCACTTTCCTCCAATGTCTCACTTTTGTTTCCAAGTATATGTCGTATTCACACTGCACCTGTCATAGTGGTATCTATGTGCCTTAACACCGGTCTGAAAACATATACGCCTTTACTTTTGCTTTTACACCAGGGACAATTGCTACCTTCATCACCTGTTTTGCAGTGAGATATTGCCCCTGTTAATAATGACAGCAGTAGATAACCTCCTTCACACCATCACCTGTTTCAGAGAAAGCGAGTATACTTTTATAATCTCCTAATTCATGTAGCTCCTTTAAATATTGTTCAGTTTATGAAGTTGTAGTCACTAAATGGTTGAAATCTTTTTGCTGTACTTTCTGGTGCTGTTGTCAACTTGTTCTTTTCACATCCCACTTTCACACAGATGAAGCACTTCTTCAGAGACCACCAAAGACCTTAATTAAAAAAAAAAAAAGAAAAATGAAAAAAGAAAAGCATGTCAGCTAATGAGTGAGATTAAAAAAAGGGGGGGGGGGGGGGATGTTCTTTTGGATGCTGTTCTAAGCAACTGAAAGTTGCAGATTCAGAATTAACTTAGTGCTTCAGTGCTGGCCTGGAAGATTCTCAGGAGAAATTATACAGTCTGAATTTCAGAAAAGATACTGATCACTTGAAAAGAAGAGTATTATTAAAATATTTTAGCTTTTTTTTTCTTTTTTGTTTTTCCCCCAGACATCTGGTTCTGAGATGGGAGCTGCAGTTTATTCTAGCAGACATCATTTAGGATTCAAATCTGACTTGAATTTCTTGTTACCCAAAAGAACACAATTCTCTGGTCCCCATCTCTATAAAAGCTAGTCAGACCTCAGACCCAGGAACTTCAGAATATACAGTCCTACTTGTTTCCTTACTTATTCCCCAAAGCAAAGGGAAGATGGGAGCATAGCAAAGCAAAGACAGATAGAAGCCATCCTGGAGAGTATTGATTGACTAGTGCCTAGCCCGGCTATAAATTACCACTTCTTTCTCAGTGCAAAGAGGAGGGTGAGGAGAGCTGCAGAGCCCTCTCGGAGGCACAGTACTTGCTTGGACTGTGCCGTTCATGCACAATCAGCTAGATGTGGGCTGTGCCTAAGGCACAGGGAAAGCCTTGCTTTGCTCTCTCTCCAGTGCTAATCTTGACTTTGAGAAGACAAATCATCTCTTTAAATACGAGTGGTTCTTGCAGAAGAACCAAAGCAACTTCTATTAAGTTAAAGGACTTAATACTTTCAAGTATTGCCTATGCTTTTAAAATCCTGCTCCATACTCTTAATGATTATAATTATATAGCATGACAAAAAAAAACAGGGCATAATAGTGTACAGATGTGGAATATATAAAAGGGGAAGTATTTAACATAAGCTTATTGGAGCTGAACGTACCAGGGATGATTGATTGCTCAGATACAAGTCAGGGAAGTGGTCTAAAAAATATTAACCATAATTGCAATTTATCTCTTAACCATTCCATCTAACATCATGATATATTTAGAAACAATTCTGCCATCCAGTAATGCTCCGTTTGCTGCTTGTGGCAAACAGCAGATCTGCGTGCCTGGGTCTGTTTGGAAGAAGGATGTTTACTTGAGAAGCGTATTACTTCTTCCATTTCAAAAGACATTAGCATGGTTATACAGTTAACTACACCTCAGTGACTTCCACTGTTTTTACAGAATACTCTTTAATCCGAGAGATAGCAAAGAAAGTTTTAAAGACAACTCCCCTTAGTTAGTTAGTAAAGGTTTCTGCTGCTGTTTGTGCAAGGGTCAAAAAGTTAAAAGTTTAAAAGGCAGAAAGTTTTCCTCTTGTTTTGACTAAACTGGAGGAAACGTGCTAGAGCTGTGCAGAATTTGATTGCCAAACACAAAGTGAAGATACACAGTGAGAAAAGATAGTAAAGGTTTAACCCAACTGATGTAAGAAACAAACTCCAAGGATGCCCATGTTTCCTTGCTTTTATCACATTGTTAATCTTTAATCAGGAAAACAGTTCTGAGAACAGCTCTTTGTGCACAGCTAAACAGGCACCATTGCTTGGAAGTTAATAGGATCACCAGAGAACGAGATTATTAAATCGTTGTCTTAATAAATCAATGAGTGAGATGTACAACCCAAAGGAGTTCAAATTCTGCTTCCACGTGGATATGCAGCAAGTGCACGTTAAACATTGCAAAATCAGCAGTAAGGAGTTGGTTGGTTCAGAAGAGCAGTGCAATATTTTTCCAGCTCAGATCACAAATCGGCATGGGCGCTAAAGTTTCTGAGGAGCCTGGATCAAGCTTCTCAATTCAAAAATCCAAAGAAATCTAGAATGGGCTACAACATTTAAGGGCATATTTAAAGACACGTGTATTAGTGTGACTTCACTGACAGGAGGTGATTTACTCCTTGATATTTATCAGCAGAGATACCTTAAATATTAGAGTCTTCCTCCCTACTATAGTGACGAATCATCACCTAAAGACCAAAACCAGATAGCGCCATGCCTTTCCATCAGGAACAGGTAACAGAAATATGGTATAGCAGGCATAATTGTACATCTTTTATGCTCCTGTAAGAATAAACAAAGTCAGCCTTATAGTCCTCCTCTTCATAATCTTTTTAAACAGCAAGATGAGGAAGTGCCTGGAAAGCAAATACTTGTGTTTTGTGAATAATGGTTATTACTCTGTTCAGAGCTGCCTCTACAAACTTACAGTCTCTTGATCTGTCATTCATACCCTTCGTTTGCTCTGTCTTAAACAGTAAGATCTCCTGAGCAGAGCGCATTTATGCTTTCACTCAAAATAACAAGGTACTGCCTTAGTGCTATTGCAATGCAAATACCTGAACTATACAAGGTTAACAAGTGGGTTACTTGTTTTCTTTTATTTGCAGAATGCAAGTTGGTTGCTATTCATTTGTATATACTAGTTTAAGCTCAGGTATAAGAGGTTTCTCTTAGTAAACAGTATTCATATGTGTATGAATCATCCTGAATCAGTAAATTTGGAGACAGGTACAGATGGTCAGTCAACACAAGCATGTACACAGCAGAGTCAGAATTCTGTCTTCCTAAAAGCTTAAGAAAAATGTATGATCTCCAGGGTCTAGTTGAATCCTTGACCTCTTTACCAAGTGATGTTTGTAGCAATAATCATACTTGTGGCACTTGCCTGGGAGGAACCATTTACACTGACAAAACAAAAATGCTTTTACATTGGAAAAATCCCATTGTGGTCCACCCATGTTGCCTTCTTCCTATTAGAAATGTGCTAAGCATAAGTGTACAGTACGTAGGATTTCACCTGGCATGTTAACACTTACATCAGGGTTTTCCAGTAAACACAGGATCTATTACAGAGGCAATTGGTTTTTTGTAATGTTGATTTTCCTACAGCAGTCAGGTTCAAGAACCAAAAGGTATGTAGTGCTTGACATAGGCACATTTGCCTTCTGACCTTTAGATGTAGCCTGGCTTTTACTTCTGCACAATCAGCTTCTCTATCCTGTTGTTGCTTCCAGTGTTACAAAATGCTTGAAATATTCATCAAAGCTATTTTCCTGGGAAAAATACAGAACAAATCTCACTTGAAACAGAAAACACAGTTCAGCCCAAGTTGGTGCTTTTGTGTTGCTATCAAAGGAGAAAACAGGTTATAGTAAATGTTTTTCATTTCGAATAAGAACATACCATTTGCATTACAATAATCTAGAGAGGTTCCAGCAGGGACTATCTGTGGCACAGATATAAAGATGAGAAGAGATAATGATCTTGTCTAATTAGGTTTTAAACTCCTCTGGCCGGGAACTATCTACCAAACTAGGAAGAATGCACAAGAACAGAGAGAAATTGGTATTATCACCTCCCAGCCCCCTTCCCATGGAGAGGATAAAGGCTTGGGGATGTAAAGTTACATGCCCAAAGTCAAATAGGAAATCCATAGCAGAGGAAGAAACAGAACCTAAACCTTCTGAATCTGCACCCACGCTTATTGGTTAGAACCATCCTTCTTTAAAGAAGTCGGCTCATGAAGGGCATCTAGAACTGTGTCCAGGGGGTCAGACTGCATGTAATGACAGATAAAAGTGACAAGAGAGAGAAAAGGTGAATGGAAGTATTTAAATAAATGACAAAAAACACATTGCCAGTCAGGTAGACAGAGCTGTGTAACCCTGAACTGACAACTGAGAACAGAGAGCTACTGGCAAGTGAAGGATCGCAGAGAAATAATGAACAGCAAGCAGAAGGAAGGAGCAGGAGGAGACAGGGTTATCTCATCCTAGAAAAAAAATAAACCAGTTTAAATTTTAAAAGGTGCTGCCATATGGTTTCTTAAGGC
>NW_008825076.1:5247031-5265829 GCF_000699105.1 Pygoscelis adeliae
GCCAGAAGACTGCTCATGAACAAGAGGTTGAAACATCTCCTGCTGCTTGAACCTGTGTGCAAGGATTTGTCATTTACCCCCTCCATAGGTAGGAAGCAGGCAGCCCTTGACAGCTGCAAACACACACCTCTGTGGTAAACAGATTTCACTCCAGCAAGGGTTACCATTTTTATTTGCAAAGCTGAATCTCGGTGCCATCTGGGCTTTGTATGACTGAGCAGAGCAGATGCTACATAGGTGAAGGGAAACACACAACCTGCAAGGATTTGTCATTTACCCCCTCCATAGGTAGGAAGCAGGCAGCCCTTGACAGCTGCAAACACACACCTCTGTGGTAAACAGATTTCACTCCAGCAAGGGTTACCATTTTTATTTGCAAAGCTGAATCTCGGTGCCATCTGGGCTTTGTATGACTGAGCAGAGCAGATGCTACATAGGTGAAGGGAAACACACAACCTTATGCTGAGTGTTTTCCACTCTGTTTAGTACAGTTTGTCCCCTTCTCTCCTGGCTGTGGTTCTGCTGTGCATCCAGCCAAAAAAATGCAGTAACTATGCAAAAATCATAGTCGTGTTCTTACCAACCTTGTGCTGGCTAAGGTAAAGTCAGTTGAAGTCTTGGTGGGCCCAAACTCTCCGTGTGCCTATTAGGCCTTCTACAATAGATGGGAAGAGCTCCCGAGCTCACACTTGACAGGGTTACACATACCCGGCCACTGATCAGATACCAATGGCTACAGAGCCCATTACTCACGTTCACACTGATCCCTGGCACGGGTTTTACAAAAGAGAGGACAATGTTCCTCTGGGGAAGAGTCCCCAGATTAGAGTCACAGCTTGAGAAATAGCTCCAAAAAAGTGACTATTGTCAGGGTTAAGATTACATTAATCAATCCCATCTCCAGAGCCAATGAGCTGGTGAGAGAGAATGATGAACAGCAAATAACAAGCTGCTCAGAGCCACTAATTGAGCAAACACCATTAATGGGGAGCCACTTGCTGCTCTGCATGTGGGGTGCCGTCTCCCACCTGAGATTCAGGTGCAAAATCAGAGTCCAAACTAAGTGTCTTGTGTTGCTGAGAAGGGTCACCAGTGTGACAGGAGGGAATTAAACCTCCAGTATTCTTCACAGGCAACGTGTGGATGTGCCACAGTACCACCCTAGCCAAGACTCCAGTTTTTATTCCTTACAAGAGAAAATGGAAAAGAGAACCAAAAAGAGTAAATAGTTTCTCTGCCAAAGCAGAAGAATAACAAGCAAGAAGCCAGTCTGTTGTGGTATAACGTCAGCCTTGGCATTGACTGGGGCATAGCCAGGACTTTCCCTAAAATACAGCCCAGGATTGATCACTCAAGCTGATACTAAATGAAGCATCAAAGGTTGGTGACTTTCATCAGAGACCATAAACACGCACTAATGCATGTTCCCCTCTGCTGAGATGTACTTCCATTTGTTTTGAGAAGTTTTAGCATGTCTGTTGTCAAGATGAAAATGCTGGACAGGCTAATGAAAGTGCAGTCTAATCACGATAAATCTGGGTGTTTTTTTCCCCTTTCTCATTCCTCTGCCATCAGAACAAGCCACTTGAAGACAGGCAAAAAAAGTTACATCACCTTAGTGATTCACAAATGTTGTATCTTACAATCTGCTCAAGACAAATACTGTATCATTTAGGATTGGAGAGAGGGAGGTAAGAAGGGAAGCACTGTACTCCCAGTTTACCGCTACCTATTCTGCCTGGTCCCAGAGACTCAGTCTCACAGTTCGTGTGACACACGAGGAGAGGAGTGTGCAGCACATGTGGCCAGAGCCCCGAGACCTCTTGCAGCTGGGTCAGTGCCGAAGAACTGCCTGTAAGAAAAGGGGCTGTGAAGCAGAAATATCACACAGGGCTGTGCAGGGTCCGGAATAAACACTTGGCTCAGTCACAGGCTCTTTTGCAACTGCAGGCAATTTGCACGGTTCATGTTTTCTTCTGGAAATTGAGGGAGCAGTCCCTGCCCTGGTCTCTGTGAGCTGTACGCTTGCAAGGGCTGCCCTTGGATCTGGGCTCATGCAGCATCCAGTCCAGCAGCAATTGCAGTATGCTCAGTATCAGCTGAGCACAACTTCACAGCAAAAATAACAATCAAGAAGCAATGTTCTTCCGTTAGAATAGCTCAGAGAATCTTTAAAAAAGCTACAATTTTATAACAAAAAACCCAAGTGACAAACTCTTTGGAGGTGACAATACATAGGATAATTAGCAATGGGAGGGGAGTAGATTTTCTGAGTATTATTATATGTCATTAACAACTTTCAGATCTCATTGAGCGTTCTTTGTTGCACCTTAGTTTGTAGTGATGAGTTAAGCTTTCTTATGACACTTTTTCTGAGCATCTAAGAACCTTTACATTTATTGCACTGAGTTCCAGTAAGTCCGTAAAAGTCAAAGTGCCTCAAAACCTCTATTTTGAACAGCCTGAATAGTGTCCATCAAAGCAAACATCCTGAAAACACTCCTTTCAAGGCACTTGTTGAACACTATCATCTTGAAATGTCAGATTTACACTCATTTAAATAATTTGACAGCTTCCAAGAAGACACCTGATGAGCATCACATTCAAGTGTCAAGAAGCACAGAGAAAAGGTGCCAAAAAAAGTTCAATCCAAAGAAATTGTATCAGCTATTAGATGAGTATTATAATATAGTTACTACTAAAAAAGATTTCTCATTTAAATGGAAAATAAACTTTACATTCAAGACAATTTTTTTTTTTTAAAAAGACCTTACATTGCTCCCATACCACCTCCCATGTTTCTTACTAGCGAGATCTCCCAGCTCACTGAATCCAGAAGGCAGATGCATACATGGCAAACAGCAATACACACTGGTATTGGGTGAACACCTCAAGACCACTGTAACTGGAGCCATTGGAGATGCTACTTCTGGGGTTTTTTTGTGGGAGCCACTGGGAGTTATGAGAATTCAGTGTCTTCAGATTAAACCTTTAATGCCTTCTGTTGGGTATCTAAAAGCTGAATCTCTAAATGAGAAGATTCTTGAAAAAAATCTTGGCCCTGATTTGCATATGCTCCAGTTATTTCGTTGCACCAAATACTATGCATGTTTTATATATGGGCTTAGGCTTACTGTGTGTTTGTGATATGCTTTGAGATCCTCTGATGGGGAGGTGTTACCTAAATACAAGTAATTTGATGCTTAAGTGTCTAGAATTCCCAGTGGACATCTGCACTCAAGCCCTGCTGCCATCACAAATGAAAAACATTTGGAATCCTTAATGTGATTTTTAATGGACATATGTTCATAACACAGTGCCACCAATTTGGCATATTTAGTGTCTTCTCAAGAGAAGCCCACAGTTTGTATAGCAAGATTGTGGGAGGTTAGGATTGCAGTGTGAGAAAATTTGCACAACACCTGCCTGACTATAATTTAATTGGCAGAAACTAATGCTCCGGGTTTGGGGATATTTTCCTCCGCTCAAAACTGAAGAGACACTAGGACTAATCCTGCTGTCTTACACTGTCAATTTTAAGCTTTTATTCTGACTTGACTTGTGCTGCAGTATGATCATTTTCTGGTCCACTGTCTTTTTTCTGACAACTGAAGCATTACTGTTTTACTCTCAGTTGTTATTTCTATGTATAAAGACTTATCTGGCCAGCAGGAAGGACTCAGTATTTTTGTACTTCACTGAAAAAGGGGTCTGCTTAGTATTACTGAAGATTATGGTCCATTTTATTTTAATGAAGTACTTAATGATATGTTTTAAAAGGAAAACAGTTGGCGAAATATTTCTGATTCGCTCCACCAGCAACACAGTATGTGGACTCCAAAGACAACCACCACCACTGTCATTATTAAATTGTCTTTGATTTTACCTTTGCTTACAGCAGAGCCCCATCTGGAGCAATCTTTAGCACCTCTTATCCTACCAGATTTTTGTTTTCCTTTTCAGGAATGTTTGGCCTTGCAGCGCATCAAGGACAGCCCCTCTTACTCCACTATTTTCTTCCCTTCACATTTACAAAATATAATAAAAAGCTTTGCAGGACAGATAGAGGATACAGTCCCAGGGGAAGCGTTCCTGCAGTGTGAGATTCAGCTCTGTGGTATTTTAGATTTGCAGGGCAGGAAGGCGAGCTGCAATCCTGATCCGTGCTGCTCTACCAGACCTGGCTGTTCAGGGCTTGCAAATCACTGCTGGCTGCCTCGGCAAAAGCCTTGCTGGAAACACCTCATTGACTGCACGAACCTGAGCGGGTAACAGATTATGAACATCCTTTATATAGCATACTCACATCAATTTTGTTGCTTTAAAGAACTCCCTGAAACTTAGCTGGGATTCCTAGATTTCCTGTTGTGCAAACTACCATTGACAATATTTTACATGCATGGTGGAAGCCCCATCAATATAAAGAGTGACAGGTTGGCATGAAAGCATCGCCTTATCCAGGCTCCAGATGCTTTGTTGGGACTGGGTGCAAGCAGAGAGAGATGAAATGGCAGCAGTGTTATTTCTACAGTTTTATTTGTCTGAAATACTTCAGTCTTCACACACCCAAACTGCATGGACAAATGGATGTGAAGATCAGCCTTTCTTTATGGGCATGATGGTCTAAAATGGAGTAGGGGAAGGTAAAGAGCTGAAAGACAGACAGGCAGGAACAGTTAGAGGGAATACCTCAAAATGTCTAAGGTCACACTCTCACCCTCAGAATTGTAAGAGTAGTAGTGGCTGGTGGTATCATATACTGCCACAACAGATACCGATATGTACACATCTGTATATGTACATATGCATACAGTGCACTTCACACATAGAACAAAGTGTGCAGCCACATTCCTGAGCAGTTTTGTGCCTTTTCTTTGAGTACTAATTTAAAGATGGGTTAATATTTTATGTTTTATTTTACTGGGAGTCCTGTGTGGGTCATAACATTTGAAGGAGGGGGTTAATTACTGAGCAAGTTGCTAATCTGCCTCTTCTGAGCTTGTAGCAATAGAAAACAATTGTTCAGTTTGCAAGAGGCTAAAGCAAGCCATAATCAAAAACTTTCTCTCCTGCACTGAAGGAAACCCAACATTTAGATTTACATTGCTTGGTTTTTTTAGAATTGCATGGACAAAAATAAGGCCTCCAAGGCAGGCATATGTAGTGTTATTCAGGCCTGTCAGTGCTCGCTGTTGGACTTTATCCCCGGATCAGGCAATGTTCCCAAGGTGAGTAAACACACCTTGGACGAGCCTCCACTTCACAGCCAACTAGCGAGCATCTGCCTACCAGATGTGCCAACTGCGCTTTGCCTGGACGACCCCCGTGTTCCTGGTTCTAGATACTCTTTGTACTCAACCTTTCCCACACACGGAGAAGTTACAACGCTTTTGGTTTTAAAGCCAAATTGAATCAAAATTTCGTTAAACTGCTAAATTTTGTAACTGCTTCAAAACAGCAAACCCAGGGGCTAAGAATCACCGCTTTCAGCATTCATTAATCAAACCTGTTAAATGATTACCTCGTCAGGGCTGCTTTGTTGACAACTCTGCATGATGACAATGTCAGTGGCACTGTCCCAAGACACATCCAGTGGTGACGTAAAGGACAAGCCTCCCTCACCTCACCTAGTGGGATGGACACTACCATGAAGAATATTTAAGGAAGGAGGATGCTTCCTTGGAAAGCAGTGATCGCAAGAGTACTACAAAGCAAGTGAAACAGGATCAACTGAAAGGGACAGCAGAATCCTCTCTGACATCCGACTCAATCTTATAAAGACAGTAAGTAGAACAGCCTCTATTTTTTCCAACTTGAAATTACCAGTACTCCAAGTTCTCTATATTGATTTTAAAGCAGAAGTACATGATCAAGTCTATTACAAATTCTACCTTTGTGTTACACGTTGTTAGGAAGGCTTATTGACACTGATTAGAATGTCATAGTATGCTAACACACCCAATATATTTGGTTTTAGGTTGTGATCAGTATTTCAAAGCAATCAACAAGATCCACTACAGGTTCAATAATGCCCCCCCAGTTGAAAGCCGAGGTAAACGTCATGCCCAAGGTTGTCCAGGGGGATTTGCAGAGCCTGCCTCCAGAAGCGAGGCATTTCATTGAAAGTAATGCCAAGCTGTGCCAGCCTGAGAGCATTCATATCTGTGATGGCTCAGAAGAAGAAAACAAAAAAATTCTGGACATCATGGTAGAACACGGCATGATCAAGAAGCTGAGCAAGTATGAGAACTGGTGAGTAGCCTGAAGGAAGTCAAGTATCAACTCAGAATTGCAGTATGCATTTTCTATCCTGTTTACTTTTAAAACTGCTTATAACCCTTCAGTATTTACTTTCCATGAATGTTTTGGCACTGTAGCTTACATAGATGAAATACTCAGGGAAAGTAAACTTTTTCCTCTAAAAATTAACATAAAGCATATTATTCAATTGGACTATCAACTGTACATTGCCTCTATTGATTAGTTACATCAGGGAACTGAAATAATGTCATAAGACTTATGTAACTAATCATTAGCAATGGCTAAATATTATTTAGCAAATACATCTTTTGAAGAATTCTACTATTTTAGTCCATTAGTTTATTCATCAAATACTTTTTTGTGGCATTCAAATAGCTCTGTGGGTGTTCAAATATTATTCAGTATATAGGCATTATTCATATCATGCCGATGAGCTTTGACTGTAATGTATTCAGCAAATACTTTTTTCAAATATTTCATCATCTCTCCCAACTAATCCAACATGAAAGGAGAAAATTAACAACAAGTACATACTCAGGAATTACGTGCCGACCAAGAGATCTTCATGGAAGAAATCTGCAAAGACTTTTGAATAACTAAGTGCAGGAATTTGGCAATCTGTTTGCAGACTATTTGGGAGAGAAAAGGGCAAGATTCACCAGATAAATTATTCATTGTTAATTATATGCTTAGCTGTAGTGATGATGGTTATGACAGCCCAACTAGAACATTTTTATACTCATGGAAAATTTCTATGCACAGAGGTGAAAATGTAAAACAATCCTCCCTACTGTAAATAGATGGCAAAAATTCTTTAGAGGGGAAAAAGAATCCCCTTTAATAAACTCCTTCATTTTTTACAATCATGCTTATACTCAGTATTTCTTTTGTGATGCCTCTAACTTAAAGGACTATGCCAAACCACTAAGCTGGATTCTGATCCCACAGGCACTTATACCAACACTTAAAGTACTTGCTTGGCATCCACTTTGCTTGAGGCATGATTTTGTGGTCCCCATGCAAAACAACTTCACACTGATGAGAATGGCAATTAAATGAGATTAACTTTTCCCTGGAAGTTAGCAACAGAGAATAAGACTGAGATAAGAGGCAAAGTACTATTAACATGTAACCAGAATTTCCTAGGCCATATAATTTGTTATTCGTACTGGAAAGTCTTGCAACAATTTGCATGAGAGAATGTATCTGACTGATTTTTGAGATTGTCTGTTATACTGGCTCTGTCACTGTAGTTTTGGCCTTATAAAGCATTGTATCCTTTTGTGCTAAACCAGTCTCATAGGAGGGTGAAGAGTGTTATATTGGTAATTAAAGTCTGTTTTCCTGATTTTTGGTGAAATGCAGCTGGTTGGCTCTCACTGATCCAAGAGATGTGGCAAGAATTGAGAGCAAAACAGTCATCATCACTCAGGAACAGAGAGATACCACTCCGATCCCTAAAACTGGAACTAGCCAGCTGGGTCGCTGGATGTCTGAAGAAGATTTTGAGAAAGCCTTCAATACCAGGTTCCCAGGCTGCATGCAAGGTAGGCAAGAAAAGAACAGTTGACTTTGAACTTCTAGGATTACAGAGACACTACTGCTACTAGTTACTGTAATCTTTAAAGAAAGATTTTAGCTGAAGGTTTAGGTTTACACCCCTGATATTATTCACTTTGTTGGTTTCATCCAGATCTTTACCATCAAACCAAATGCCAGTGCAAGGGTAGTGCTCAGTCTCTTTCCAGCATTCTTCTCTTCATAAAGAGGGGCAAAGTAAGGTAGGAAAATTTGGGTGATTTTTTTCAGGAAGTCACACAGCAACTAAGCAGCAGATAGGAATTCAGGTGAAAATGGAGGACCCCCATCCCCAGCATTAGTTTCAGGTTCAGCGATTTATACCAGCAGAGAACTTGGCCTCCACCCACCTTTACTACTGGCTAGATAATTTGTCTGAACAGCTGCTTTCAGCATTTAAGATAAGTTTTTTTGCTACACAATTAGACAAACAAAGCTACAGCTCTTTAAACATCATCAGAAACACCCACAAGACAAACAGCTTTTAAAGGAGTGAGAAACAACCTCCATGTTATTAAAGATTATTTCAGAAGTTTTGTTTCGCTCTTTGCCACATCTGGCTGCTCCCTGTTTTCCAGGACGTACAATGTATGTCATCCCCTTCAGCATGGGGCCTATTGGGTCTCCTTTGTCCAAGATTGGGATTGAGCTGACAGATTCACCATACGTAGTGGCCAGCATGAGGATCATGACACGGATGGGAACAGCTGCATTGAAATCCCTGAGCAACGGGGAGTTTGTAAAATGCCTTCACTCGGTTGGATGTCCTCTACCGCTAAAAGGTAAGAGACTTTAAAAACTGTCACCCCTGGAAATTCCCAGGGGCATGTTTTAGAGCTGACTGCATGTTCTCAGCATGTGGGAGACACTGACCATAGAAGACCAGGGTGGTTTGTGCAACAGCACTAGGTTCAGAACTCAATTAAAGGAATTAAAGTTCAATGAGGGTTTCATGGAAAGTTTATTATCCCTAGTGCTTACCAGGGGGTTTCCTTTAATGCATCTGGTATGGGTGCTGTCAGAGGCTCAATGCTGATCAAACAACAGTGTGATCCAGTATGGAAACTGCTGCATTCATGAGTACAACATTCTGTTCTGCAGAACCATTAATCAACAACTGGCCGTGCAACCCGGAGTTAACGCTGATTGCCCATCTCCCAGATCGCAGAGAGATCATTTCATTTGGCAGCGGTTACGGAGGAAACTCCTTACTGGGGAAAAAATGCTTTGCTCTCAGAATTGCCAGCAGAATCGCCAAAGAGGAGGGCTGGCTAGCTGAGCACATGCTGGTAAGAGCTATTAAATCATGTGTGTTTGAACAGCCATTAAACCCTAAATTAGCTCAACACAAATACATCACATCTTGCTATCAATGAAATTAGTCTCATATGGATAGTCCTGTAACATTAGATATGAATTTAACACATGGCAGGCTTATGAGAAATAGGAAACTGCTTGCAAGGTTAAGTACCAAACATTTTAAAATAGTACCTGTAAAATCAGAAACCAAGAAAGATTTAGAACTTCTGACAGTGGCTACTTGTAGGCAGAGCCATGTACTTGAGCAAAGCCTAAACATCATCACTGGGCATCCACATTGCCCCTACAAGTCTAATAGCAAAAGATTAATGCAAGTTTTTATAATATGAAAGACAATTTTCAAGAGGTCTATGCACTCAAAAATCTGCAAATATTAGATTTTTCTAAATGAGTTCTGCTTTGTACCCTTCCTGCCTTTACTTTCTGCTGTCATTTAAACATTCTGCTACCATAAAATACCACTGAAAAAAAGAATTTTGAAGTGCATAAGAGAACAGTTTCAGAAAAAATATCTGTGGACTCTGAGAAGTGCAGAAGTATCCATACATGAAGTGCTTTCACTTCAATCCAGTTGTGCAGCCAAAAGAATATTGCCTGGTTTTCTTCTGTCTCAGCTGAGAAACACAGCTGTATAGTCTGTGTATCTTTCATCAGCAAAATAAAAATAAATGTTTGAATTATATACATACCTGACTTTTTTTTAAAAGAACTCCTTACAGATATTCTAAGTGCAAGAAGAGTAGACTTTCTGATTAATAAAGTATAGTTTGAGTTATTTGTCATCTATATTATGTGGTGTTTCTTCTGTAGGAACAAATTTGCATAATTAAATATTTTATCATTACCACTTGCTGGGAGACAATCTTCAAAATGAAAAGTGCAAGAAAAAAAAAGGACTGTGCTTAACAGTTGATTAATTTTTCAATAGATCCTGGGCATTACCAATCCAGAAGGTGATAAGAAGTATTTTGCTGCAGCATTCCCTAGCGCATGTGGAAAAACTAACTTGGCCATGATGAACCCAAGCCTGCCAGGATGGAAAATTGAGTGTGTGGGTGATGATATTGCCTGGATGAAATTTGATGAACAAGGTATGGAACTGAAATTGGATTGTTTTACAGTCCAGTATGGGTTGCTTTTAGGTTCAGCAAGACATGCTACAAAATTCTGGATAGAATTAAAACAGTTTGATTTACTTATATTTTGTCATTTAACTTCCAGGCAACTTAAGGGCAATCAATCCAGAAAATGGCTTTTTTGGTGTCGCCCCTGGAACCTCAGTCAAAACAAACCCCAATGCTATTAAAACCATATTCAAGAACACCATCTTTACCAATGTAGCAGAAACCAGTGATGGTGGTGTCTATTGGGAAGGCATTGATGAGCCATTACCACCAGGAGTAACACTAACTTCATGGAAGAACAAGGATTGGACCCCAGATAATGGTAACCTGGCCCACTCCACAGTCTCTCTTGGCTTTCTCTGCTGAATTCAAGTTAATTCCGCCATTATGACCTTTTCATTGTATTCCATACAGGGGAGCCTTGTGCTCATCCCAACTCACGGTTCTGCACTCCAGCCAGCCAGTGCCCCATCATGGACCCTGCATGGGAATCACCCGAAGGCGTGCCCATTGAAGGGATAATATTTGGAGGCCGCAGGCCTGCTGGTAAGAGATGCAGCAGCCACGTATTAAGGCTGAAGTGCTGACCACAGAAGGGTTGAAACACACTGGGCATATGTCTTGGTTTTACCCCAGTTGGCAACCAAGCTCTGCACAGCTGCTTGCTCACCTTCCCCCTGCACTGGCAGAAGTAAGAAAACTCGTGGGTTGAGATAAGAACAGTTTAATAATAAAAATAACAACAGCAGCAAATTATAATGAAAAGGAAAACAAAAGAGAAAGAGAGGAACAAAACCCAGGAAAAACAAGTGATGCAACTGCTCACCACCCACCAACCAACACTCAGCCAGTCCCCGAGCAGCAATCACTGCCCCTCCGCCCCAGTTTCTGTACTGAGCATGATGTCCCATGGTATGGAATATCCCTTTGGCCCGTTGGGGTCAGCTGTCCTGGCTGTGCCCCCTCCCAGCTTCTTGTGCACCTCCAGCCTTCTCAGTCGGTAGAGCACGGGAAGCTGAAAAGCCCTTGACTAGTGTAAGCACTGCTCAGCAACAACTAAAACATCGGTGTGTTATCAACATTGTTCTCATCCTAAATCCAAAACACAGCACTGTACCAGCTACTAGGAAGGAAATTAACTCTATCCCAGCCACAACCAGGAGAGCATAGACACAGGTTTTGCTTTCACAGCTGCAAAAGCAAGGAAATAACCATGTTAGTCTAGCTTCTCTATGTTAGCCTTGACACACACGCTTACAGCCATTGATATTTAAAGTCTGAATTGTTAGATGTTAACACAAGACAGGTAATAATACTAAAGGGCTGGAGAGAGATCAGGATGCACTAACCTGGGTAATACATAGACACATAGCAAATTGCTGTACTTGTCTCAGTTTGCTTGCGGTTTAACTAGTTCATATAGGAAATGGTTAGAGAAATGAACGAGTTGTAGACAGTTTACAGAAAAGGAAGTAAAATAAATTCATCTGTTAAAGGTCACCTAAAGTTGGAAAAGAAATAGAAGTAATGCTAGGCCTGAGCTTAGTATCATGACCACAGGACCAGATTCTATTTCCAGTAAAATCTGCTGGGGATTCTGAGGTCCCAGATATCTCCCACTGAGCAACTAAACATGGATGTGTTCAGTAATCAGTAGCCAGTTTTGAAAACATTCATATAAACTTCTTTGCTATACAAAGGCCGGAAATGAACTGATTAAAAACCAGGAAAAATTAGAATACATGTAACATACATTCAGCAGTATCTCAGGTAGCAAAGCCTGTTATAAAAATGTTTCTGGACCTCTAATTACTGAAGTGATTTTGTTCTTTACAGGTGTGCCTCTCGTATATGAGGCCTTTAACTGGCAGCATGGAGTATTTATAGGAGCAGCTATGAGATCTGAAGCAACAGCAGCTGCTGAGCACAAAGGTAAATCAAAATTTAATCTGCCTACCTGTATTAAAAGCAATCCTCCCTGGACTGCCTGCTCTGTCCTCCTCCCCTGCTCTTTCGCATTTCAGTCTTGACAGCTAATTTTGCAACCTGTGCATTTTTACAATAGAAAATATTTGTACTGGAATTAAAAGCCAAATTCTCTGTAAGAGTCAAATTAAGGAAAATAATCCCCTAGGTGGCAAGCATACAGAACAGGGTGCAGGCATGGGTTTGCTAGAAGCCTTGATATGGAGTTCTTGTTACAGTCTGGGATAAATAAACTTAAATTTTCTCTTCTGCTAGAGCTCAACATAAATACGTGAACAATGAAAGCCAGCTCTTGAGGATCTTCATTTAGGCTGCTTGACATGAGATTTAGGAAATTAATTTCCACTGATCACAAAAATTAATTTAATTTGTACTTTTTTGTATATCGAGGATAATGCTCGTATTGTTTCTTAAAGCTCTTTGGTTCAGATGCAGAAGGGTGGTTAAGGGACCATGGGTACTAAATCCTGGGAGGATCTGAATCTTTGTGCTTTAGAATAAATGTGCTATTTATTACCTTACATTCTCCATTTGTGTTTTGAACAGGCAAAATCATTATGCACGATCCATTTGCCATGAGACCTTTCTTTGGCTACAACTTTGGTAAATACTTGGCCCACTGGCTCAGCATGGCACATCGTCCAGCTGCAAAGCTACCAAGTATCTTTCATGTTAACTGGTTCCGGAAAGACAGCCAAGGGAAATTCCTGTGGCCTGGCTATGGAGAAAATTCCCGTGTGCTGGAGTGGATGTTCAACAGAATTGAAGGGAAAGCCTCTGCCAAGCCAACTGCCATAGGTTACATCCCTGCTGACACTGCTTTGAACCTGAAGGGTTTAGAAGATGTCAACTTGACCGAACTGTTTGATATCTCCAAAGAGTTCTGGGAAAAGGAGGTAGAAGAAATCAAACAATACTTTGAAGTGCAGGTTAATGCTGACCTTCCCTATGAAATAGAAAGAGAAATGCTTGCCTTAGAGATGAGGATAAAACAGTTGTAGCTGATCAAAACCACAATTATTTATCAATCCACACATACTAAAACAGGACAAACACATTTTACCAAATCACCACTGGAAGCATAACAGCACACTGATGGCAGGGAGTTATAATGAAAAGTAGGTCTTAGTTTAGTTAGAATATAGGTAAGGGCATTCTAGAAGTAACTCCAGACCTAATGATTTATAACTACATCAGTTGTTCTGAATAGGTGAGCAGCTGTGGGAATGTATGTGCACATGGTCTTCAAAACCCTGATCTGTCACTGACACGCATATATAGCCATGATGTGTGTAAATTACTTGCCTAGTTCTGCATATACAATCCAAACCAATCCAGCCTTCAAGGTGTAGCACATTGTTTCTATCATACAAACCACTAGTGTCTCAGACTCTACAGGAAAGAATAAAGAAACTGAGATGCTGTATATATGTATTACCTAAACATATTTCATGGCTTGAATATTTTTTTGAAAAATGAATTTGTAACTTTTATCAGTGAAAGATGACTTTGTATTTCTAATGCGTATTTAAGATATTGCTATTATATATGCCTCATGTTCCTGTGATTTCCAGATGTTTTGAATGGCTTGTTCTTTAAACTGTTGAAATAAATGTTTATACAAAATATGACCTCATTTCCAGTATTCTCACTGTTCATAAACTACATGCGTATAAATTGGGCCTTCTGTCAATACCACAGCACAGAGAAATTCACATGTGGAAGTTAGATGTTGACCAGCATTGATGTGCTACTCTTAAGCCAACTAGTTTAAGCCACATACTGACTTTGTAACTTTTATTCAAGCCAAAGGAATGATCCAGAAATTATGATACTAGCTGTGAGCAGTCATCCAGCTAGTGACGTGCCCTCCATAACTAGGCATTGTTAGTTACTTCAGGCATTTATAAAATAAACTACTCTCTAGGAAAGCCCCATATTAGGACCTTGCTCATTTGCTAAAGTCATAGGATTTGTCTGTGTTCCACAGTACCTTGGCTTTTGCAAGAATAACTAGTGGAGCTGTTGAAGTAAAGGCAGTTTGGGAAGAGTTTTCTGGATTTGTTGAGATGCCTAAAGCCTTAGAGCTCAGTGAAAACAGGGGTAGGAGCCTGTGTTGGCTTCCTTGTAGATCCAAGATACTAAAACCATCCCGTGTTCTCTCAATTAAAGGTGTCCTTTACATGCTTCCCATGTCCCTGGCAGGTATCCTGCTTTTTCACTTTGAATGCTTGATCTCCCAAAATATATTGCAAATATTTGCTTAGCAAAAAGAAAATCACTTACATTGAGTAATAAGCCTTTTTATAGACCCTGCTTCCTTGCAAAACAAACAGTACCAGGGCTGGTCAACAGATGCCCTTCGAAGTTTGCTAGGAGAGGTCACATAGCCTGAAAAGCCTCTACCTACCTCCTGACTCCATGTTTAGGACTTAACACAAACATTATCAATTCTGAAGCAAATAATACAGCATAAGTCAATAGATAGATCACACAAAAACCAGACAATAGAAAGCTGTGATGAAAGTGGAGGAGAGCAGTGCAGCCTCTAGAGATGATCATCGGTTGACCAGCTTGCTGGTCAAAAAACACAACTGCATGGATGCAGGTCTCCTGTAGGGTCATCTTTTAATTTGGAGCCCTACTCTTGAGTGGGCTCCAAATTAAAAGAAAGATCAAGGTGGAAGACAGTAAGTCAGAGGAAGTGAGCCAAGAGAGACTAATATATGCACTCCTCAGATTCAAGGACTACTATCACATGTATAAAATAAAGTTGTTTATAAAGTAATCCTATAAATAGTTGATGAAAGGCTTGGGCCATTCCCAAACTGGTATGACAGTGTTGGACCTAGTATTTGGATACGTCTAAGGAAGAACAAGGAGATCTAAGAAAATCTGTCATGCTAATATCAGAGAGTTATGGCCAGTTACAGTCTCAGAGTTTCTTGTGGGCCTCATGAGATGATCCCAGTCCTAAGCAGTGCAAACATATTCCAAGCACATTTTGAAATGCTGCCCAGGCGATGTACAGAAGCTCAGGGCTTTCCAGAGCGCTCTGAGCAGTTCCAGTGTGCTGTTCTGCCTTCTCAAACAGAACCAGGCTTGATATTCTGAATATTACAAAAGAAACAACTCATACTTCATGCCAGGGGAATCTGTGCCAAAGGCCCAAGCCCAGCAGCTGTATGGACATGGGAGAACAGAGTGACACTTGTCCCATAAAATGCTGCTCAATGAGGAGGTAGGTACCATCACTGCGGGCCAACACAACCGTGATCTTGTAGCACACACCCAGCTAGCAAGATTGGTATTATAAGGTGCTAACTGCCTTGAGAACATCATACCCCTGCCCAAACCACTGGATTTTGTATTCTGACTAAACCCTCACTTTCTCCTCCTCACCCCGAGAGGTTGGCAGGCTTTCCTTTCCTTGACCGCTGCTGCCCTCAGGGTTCTCCTCTGCATATTCTTTCCATATAACATAGCCACTTTCCATGAGTTGTGTTATCACGAGCACTTCTGACAAAAATATTTAAACCATTTGTGGTTCTCCCGCTCCACACATTTTAACCACACACACCTTTTCAAACACTGCTCAGAGACTGACGGGCATGCAAATCATTCCAGAAACTACAGAAAATGGGAGGGAAGTACTGTACTTTTAAGGCTGAGAAAAAAAAAACACAACTTTTTGCGTGAGTCATTTCAACAGCTCCTTTGTATGTAAATATATCCGCAACCCATCAGCATCTATGGGGAAGTACAATTTACATTTTGAATGATCAAAATGTTTAGTATTGGCAGAGAAAATGTTTAAAAAGAGAGAAGGCGGCGGTTTAAAATTTAGAAACTTAGTCAATCGTGCCAGATTATGATCTCAACTTCTCTCCCTCCAACAAATACTATGCTCCATAAAAACAAAATGAATTAGAACAAAATGCTTTTAAATTGAAATCTGGAAGTTCCCCTGATTTTCAAAAGAAAGAGGGGAAGGCAACAAATGCAATAAATTTCAACAAATTAGTAGAGAAATATAAAACTTGGCCTATTAAATGTGATTCAGAGAAGGGAAGCACAGGAAAGACTAACACATGAAGTGTACGGAGCCATAACATTTGCAACAGCTGTGTTATGAAATGCACTTGGTATTCTGGGAAGCGAGAAACAAAATACTTTGTTAAAACACTTGTGGATGTACCGGTGGCTGAAAAGAGACAAAAATCAAAAATCACAGTTTAACCATTAATGCTATTGACGATACGGTCTCTGGTACCTTGTTTATGCCATGATTCACTGAACAAGACAACACAGTGATGGACACACCACATCCAGGGGAGGCTGTGCTCGACTGCCTTAAAGTCAGTGCAGTCCCTCTAATCTACCTTTATCTACTCGGGCAAAAAGTCTGGCTTCAGTGCCAAGGACTCCTATTAGCACAGATAAATCCATAGAGCTCAGACCCAGACCTTGGTCCAATCTTTGCACAGGTTGAGAAGTCTCCAAGCCTGATGCCATCCTTTGGACTCATTTCTAATGTTTCAAGGTCAAATTTTGACTGTGTTTTGTCTTGTTCCTTCAAATCCCTTTCTCAGATGTCAGTCTCAGTAGCAATTAGCTTGAGTGCATAAGATATCCACACACCTGTGTTCAGTCAACATGAGGAAGGTTAAACCAAATAAATAAATAAAACTGAAAAGCAACATCCAGCTTTCTGCAGAACTCTTATTGGAAAAAAGTGAAACCCAACTTCAAATCTCTCACAATTCTGTGATGATAGGGCTATTTTCAGGGAAAGAAGTAAAATTCAGAGAAATGGCATTTGTGCTCTGGGAAATACTGTTTTCCAGAAACTTTGGCTACCATAGTAACATGATTTATTCCATACTTGCTGCAGTATAGTCAATTAGCTCCCTAACTGAAAGACAATTATCATAACTGGAGATGTACCTGGCTGGAAGACTACTGAAATGCTGCTTATGAATGGCAAAGCAGAGCGCTCTAAGTTCCAAATTAGTAGTCATTGCTGTTGATCATGGAGGACATTTCTGGCAGTGGTTTAACCTCAGTGATACAGAAGGGCACATTTGTCAAACGGGTGCTGGCAAGCCCCCGTCACCAAGATTCCAAAACACATCCTGCCACATCTGTGAATTTGTATGCAAAACAGCTAGGTGGAAAAAAAAAAAGAGAAAGAAAAAACCAAATTGCTATTGTATGCCTTTACTGCATTCTGCAGCCATCACAGATATGACTTTTGGCTGCAAAACTTTAACAGAGAAGGATTTTGTGAGCAAATTGCGGAAATCCACATATATTAATGTGCAAAATTCAGGCTGTATCTGATCCTTGCAAACACAAACATCATTATGGTGCCTTTGTTGTAAGAGGCAATGCAGAAGACCTCTGAACTGTCCCTGCCCAATGTGAAGGGTTTTATGCTGCCTTCATTACCGTCAGTGACACTGGTCACCTCAGAATTAATTTTGCTCCTCCTTACACTGGCACCATTGAACTTGCCATGGCTTTTCTCCAGCGTAAGTGTGACCAGATGTAGGTTCTGAGATTATCTGACTCCAGCTTTTATTCAAGGCAGTAAGCTGCTAGCAGAACTTTTTCTAACACACATCCCAGAAATGTTCTTTGTATCTTCTTTGGAAATGTCAGATACTGGCCATTGGAAAAGAGAAAACATCTGTTTTAATCCTCCCAAAGGAACATATCGAAGTTTTTGTGCTGTTTTTATGCAGCCTTGAGGCCTTTTATTCAGCTAAAAAAATTGCTTTGTAAAACTGCTGCGGTGTTGGGGGTTTTTTTGGTGGTTGTTCTTTTTTTAAACCAAGCTACTAGCTTTTGTTCTTTCTTGTAAAGCACCACAATGCCATTTCCCAGGTTGAGATGGCCAAGGAATGGTCCTTCCCAGAAATTTGCTCCTGATAAACAGCTGTTCTCCAGAACAAACTAAGCTCATCCTCCATGGAAAATAGCTTCTAAGCTCACAGTTAATAGATCTTACCTGTGCTTTGTATAGTTTTGGGGGCTTTAAACTAAACTAATAGTCTGAACTCTTCCCCTCCTCACCTCGTCAGTGAAATCCTAGGAAGGCCCTGTCACCATGGTGGAGGCTGGCACAGCAACAGCATGTGCATACAAATGCCATCTCAGCTATGAATGTGAAGAGCACAACAAAACCTTGTTTTACCCACCGGAAACCATCACTATATTTATCTGTGTCTTCCTGAACAGATGAGAAACTTCCCATGGTGTTCTGGAGCTCCAGATCCTGAGAGCAGCTATGAATAGCAGCTTTAAGTTTAACCAGGGCTGGAAAGAGAGTGAAACCTAAATGCTACAAGATGATGCCAGTTCAGCTGGCTCAGAAGCCAACAGAGCCTTGCTTGCAAGTGGCAAGATAAATTCCAGCCCACAGGGTGAACAACATCACCATCAATATCCAGCAACGCTGCAAAAGTGGGATGACTTTGTGTGACTTATGCACCACTAAGCCTAGAGCGGTACAACTCTCCCAGGA
>NW_008825076.1:5265873-5283713 GCF_000699105.1 Pygoscelis adeliae
GGTGACTGCATTGCACTGACTTTCATTGAGTAATTTGACTCCTGCGTTCCTTTCCTTGACTCCTACCTTTCCTCCTGTAGGCTAAGGTAAGTGTGCCTGAATTTTTGTTCCACCTCAGTCACTGGGTTGCCTTAATGCTAAATAGCAAGTTCATGAGGAGCCACATGGCAGCAACAGTGCAGCTGGACATCAGAGCTCCTGCTGGCTTTGGCGGTGACAAGAAGAATCTGTAGGTTCTTTGCTGAGGTTTGTTTTTGTACATTTGGTCTGGTTTTGCCTTTCAGTTTGGGATACTACCAACAGTTACTTGAAGCTCCAGAGGTAGCCAGTAGGAAAAAAAAAAAGGCTATAAATTTAACTAGGACAGCAGTTGGGAAAGGGAGGCTGTTTGAGAACTGTGGGTTGACTGGTGGTCTTAGAGTATAAAAACAATATCCTTCTGACACTAGTAAGTAGAAGCAGGCTTCAGAATCCATGGAGTTTTCTTGGTCTTTATTCTATAAAGACAGAAATCTGGCTCTATTTCATTGTAGTTATCTACACTCGGGCACCCCTCCACCCTTGCAGGAGATTAGTAGTGATAATGCATCTGGTACCTGCCCCAGCAATAACAGATCTATGTGGAGAAGATGACAAGAAATAGTTTGGACTTCTGCCCAGTCCTAGAAGTCCCACCAACCATTTCCAAAAGTCCCATCAGTTTTTTGTCTTGTCTCTCAAGAAGGCTGCTGAAACCTTTAAAAAGATTTTTGCAGACATTTATTTCTGCCCAAATTATGATTGCTTTGAGGAAAAAGAAGCCACCATACAAATCTTGTTAGAGACTTCAGATCACAAACCCTGCAGAACTGAGATAAGCTAAAAAAAGCAATAGCATCCAGGAAGGAAAGACAGACCAGCCAGCCAAATGCAACTCTAATTCCAACCCGTGACAGACCCCTGGGGCAGCTCCAAAGCCACTTAGCACAAGCGTGGAGCTGGGCCAGGAGGAGACGCTGGCACCAGAAGAGCAGCCCTAGCAAGTCCAGACTGCAATTTGGTGATTTGCTGAGGGGGACAGACTCAGACAGGCTTGTTACCCCCAGTACCGCAAACACTCAGCTCCCCACTTCCAAAACCCTCCAAGTCAGACAGCTCCAGGGACACTGTGATCCCTGAGCTCCCTGTAAAGCAAAGCGTGCGCTGTGTGCGTGCATAGGAAAACAGAGTAACAGCACATCTGTTAACGACAAAAACACGCTGGCAATGCTCAGTGCGGCTTGGCAGGGGAACCTATATCAACTGTCTGCAGTCCAAGGTCTAAAGGGCAATCTGCCTTCAGAGATGCCTGCAACTTCAAGGAACTGTGTCCTGGAGTGAAATTGGTGCCTCTGCAGCGCACAGCCTGCACCGGGCCCCCGACACGTGCCAAGCGAGCACTGTACCTGCTTCGTGCCGCACAGGAGGTGAATTTCCCAGGAGAGCTAGGGGAAAAAAGCACACAGAGCATCTTGAGAAGCTAAAAGCTAATCGCTATGCCTCTCGGACCCCTCCAATGGATCTCACTGGAGGGACTGCTTTGCCAGCGCAGGCAGAATATGTGGGACACCAGCACAGGATTACCAGGTGCTTGGAATATTAACTACAGCAGGGACTGGAAAAATGCCTTCTTTTTTTTGCAGGGATGCGGTGCACAGAACTGCCAGGAAGGTGACTGTACTGATTAGTCTTGTGCAGGACTGTGGGACTGCTGACAACTGTTTGGCCTGGGGATCCCCAAGCAGCACTGTTCAGTGCTGTAGGAGGAAGGTAAAGGAGGGGGACCAGATACTTGGGGACCAGACGGTTTCTAGCAGTGACAGCTAGAAAACTCCCCGCAGGCTATGTCACACTGCTGCGATATGTCCAAACAAGCAGCTCTCTCCCATATAGCTATACCCTTAGAAAGTAGAAGCTGGAAGCTTCTTCTGTTCCAGTTGCTGGAGAGCAGCTCCCAGCTTCCCAGTCCAGGTGAATGTGTTTGCTGGATGCTGTCCCTGCTGCAGACGCAGCAGGAAGGCCAGGGACAGCATCTGTTCCCAAGACATTTATGATGGTGCCGGTTTTTCTGAACCATGAATGTGAACAGAAACCATGTTGCACCTTAAATGTCACTGCTAGGCAGAAGGAAAGTCATGAATCTTCAGCAATCTTCCCAACATCATGATTTTCAAGCAGAAAATGAATATACATTGGAAGAAACACTACAGCTGTGACTGCCTCAGTGAAGCAATTAACAAATGCCGTGTAACAGGTCCAAGGGCAGTCAGCCCTGTCTGGGGGCTGCTGGGTCTTTCTCCCATCCTTCTTCTCTCCCCATCACTCTGCTTATTGTTTGCCTCATTGTTAATCCCACCTAATTTAAAAATAGGAAATTGATTTCTTATGTATCCATTACAAACCAAATCATTTCTTTATTACAGCAAGGATCATATTTCATAAGCAAGTCATGGAAAATTAAAACCATGCCTGTTGCTTTGATGAAATAATGGAGAGAAATGCTGGAGGGGAAGGCACAGACAGCTGGGGGCTGTCATGCAACTAGTGGTGCTAGTTAACTCTTTGCAGGCACCCAAGGCTCCCACAGCTGCCAGTTTTCCTCCCCTGAAACTTGTGGTTATAGTGCTAAGTACTCCCTTATCACTAAACCTCAAAAGCATCTAAGAAGGAATGCAACCCCTCTAAACAAAGTAGGTCAATGATTTTGGTGGCTGGAGGTTACGTTGTTAACAGAAGGTTTGCAGCCTGCCTGTGTGCAGAACCAGATACCTCTCAGTATTAACACTACTGAAATTAGGTGGCTGACAGTTGCTGTTGCATGGTGTACACAACACAGGAACCCACAATACCAGCCACACGTTAGCCCAGAAGTCCTTGTAGCATAAATATTTCCAGGCCTTGGACGTATTAGACCATTATGCTTTGCTGCCAGGTAGGGGGATTTAGACTGAAGGGGAGCCACATCTGCCTGGAGAGATACTCGGTGTACGTTGCGCACAGGTTATGCCAGTACAGCAGGCACCCCAGCCAGATCAACAACTTGTTAGCAGTGTACTGTGACTTGGGGTAGGTTATAAATTAAAACAAAATCCATTGTGTGCATTACTGAGGATTTATGGACTGCTCTATGAACCTCCCTGTGGAGCAGATAGGACATGGGTCCTCTGAAAAGTAATCCAGATTAAGTACTACAGTTTACAGGACATTGCAACATCCAACCCAAAGTTCGTCGACTCCTTCATTAACATGCTGATCTCTAGGAATTACAGCCAAACAAAACCTCTTCAATTTCCCTATCAGAAGCAAAAAGATCAGCGAGTTATCACTGTGCAGAATGGTTTTTTATAATGTATTATCTATAGATGTAGCCATATAAAAATACCATGTCCAAGAACAAAGAATAAGCAAAGCTATCACAACAGACCACAAGCAGACAGAGTCCACGAGAGTGAAAGGTAGCAGAAGAGATCATTTCAGAGCAGTAATTCATGTGTAGTCTGTTCACCTCTGTGAGCACACCCTTTTGAACAAGAAACTATTTGCCTTTGCTTCTTTGGGATAAGAGTGTCTCATTTTGAAAAAAGAGCCCATGTTACAGTATCTTGCAAGTCTGTGTTACTCTCAAAGCCTGCCATGGCTCAGGGACTTGCTGTTCTTCTTTCTGGAAGTTAGGGCCAGAGAGATTATCATACTAAAGTAATTCTTGCACCAGTTAAGAGGACTGCAAACACAGCCACCTTACCTAACCCTTCCCCTGCTCTGGGAGGAGGCCAGCCAGCAAGCAGCAGGCATTTGCCAGTTCGCCGCAAAGAGCTTCCTAACAAGCAAGCCAAAGAAAGTCCTCTTAAAACTCTTTATGGTCCTTTTGCACTTGATGATTCTCAGAATTGGAAAACAAGTTTTGTAACTCAGTGGTAGTGAAGGAAATGGGCTCTTTCCAGGAACATCCTGCATCGTCTCTCCTGCCCCCACCTCCAAAGGGCTTGTCTAAATCTGTGTCGCTGAGAAATACCGTGCTCCTTTCTGCTAGTTTCTCTGTTGGCTGCTACTATGTTGAACCAACTTATTCATGCAATAAAGATCCCAAGAAACAGTCTGTGTAAACTACTACAAGTTACCACCAAGCAGCTCCAAGATCAGCTAAAATGGCCAAAGGTCTCTCAGCCTCTAAAGTTCTCCTACGTAAGAGCCATTTCAATTCCCTGTTACAGGAGACGCTTTACACTGCTTTCCGGTCTGCCATGTTCCTCCCTCATCCAACTTTGCTAGAAACTCAGTGCTCTGTAGTTTCTATTACCATTTTAATGATTACCAAACATATTATAGAATTATTTTCAAGAAGTTTTCTCTTTGGAAAATATCCTCCAGGAGTCCTAACAAGTATTTGTTTTGATGATACATTTGATAAGACTGTCACCAAAAAAATTCAGAAATACAGTAACATTCATTTGCACTTGCACAACAGAGCCGACTCACCACGCTAGTATTTTAATGGAACCCCTGGATGTTTTCATTAGCTGCGTTTGCCACTATGACAACAACAATAACTCCCAGACAGAAGTCGAGACAAGACATAGTAATTAGGTCAAACCTTTGGGATAGAGCTGTCATCACAAGACATAAATGTAAGTTACTCTCCCACTGCCCAAGCTCTGTGAGCTATGCTATTGCACTGGGTTGTCTAAGCAGGATAAAGAAGTGGAAGAAGTGAGGGTCATTCTGCCTTTTGCTGTTCTTCACAATTACCCCGTGTTTAATTGATCTTGATTAATTATTTAAGGTAAATGGAGCTTTCCTGACCTAATGGCAACATGTAAACTGATTAACTTTACAAAGCCAGCAAAGTGGCTGGCACAGTGAGATCACCTCTAGTAATATATTATTTAGGCCAAGTTATCCTGTGTCACTGCTGCCAAACACAAGACAACAATCATGAAGGTGTGACGCAGGTCCCCTCGGGGTGAGGGTTAGACTTACCCAGTCCCTTAACATCAGTGGGAAGGGAGAAAGAGGAAGAGCAACTGTCCTGTGCTATGGTAGCTTGCGGTACCTCCTGGGACTGCATCCACGTGGGCTTGGGGGAAGGAAGGAAAAGGAGAAGGTAACCACCTGCAGGGTGGGACAAGGGCTGGGAATACATGGGGAGCTTGGGGAAGACAGCAGAGCAGCGACGAGGAATGAGGCACCTTCGAAGGCAGGTTTGAGCAGCCCACAGAAACCAGGCTACAGTTTGACTAGTGGAGCCAAACGCTGCTGCTAGCACGGCCTAACCCCGAGAAGCAAATGCAAACTGGCCCTTTGTCCAGCTCTGTTTTGGCAGTCCTGTCACGGTCTCCCATCTGTAACATCACTGGGGGTTACAGGGCAAAAAAGGTTATTTTGTGCAGATAATGGCTATCTTTGCCAGAAATCAAAACCTAGATAAAAGCTTTCCAAGAGATTCTGCCTAGATTCAGGTCTGAGCTTTGCTTATCAGCCCGGATAGGGCACTGCTGCTCCCGTTGCAACGCGGCAAAATTGGTTCCTGGAGTAACATGTACATTGGAAGAAAGTGATTTGTTTAGATATCTACAGTATTCCCCATCTCTTCTGGCCAATCACTAAGGCAGGTACACAGATAAATGAGATGAAAACACTCGTCACCACTCTGGCTTCAGGGGAGAAGCAGATAAGGCTGATAAGGCAGCAAGTGAAATTCTCCTCCAGGCTCCCATGCAAATACAGACTTGGGCAAAGGCTGCTCAGCTACAGCAGAAATACTGCTGTGGTGGTTTGAAATAACAGCACCCCCAAGCACAAACAGGACAAGAACCTCCTGTCTCCATCAAAAGCTCCTTGTCCAGAGAACTTATGGTCAAAACAGGTGAGACAGAGCAGCTGGGAGGAAAAGAGGCACCCAGAGTCCTCCTTGGAGGCACAGGGACGGGTGGGACAACCAGCAGGAGGTGGATCTTTAGACACAAGCCAAGGCCACCACCCCTGGGGAAGCAGCCTCGCCCCAGGCTTGTTCTGTGTAAGGGTGAGGATGCTGTTAGCTTACAAAATACAGAGGAGAGAGATGCAGGCACCAGAAGCCAGCTCACAGGCCAGTACCACCAACGAGATCCCTATCACCACATGTTGGAAGGAGACAACACACCATCAAAACTGTCCCATGCTGCTGCCACCAGCCAGGAGGAAAAGTACAGAAGACAGAAGCATCTCCACCCCACAGGATGGGCTAAGCCCCATCAGCCACGCTCAGAAACTCAAAATCCTTCAGTGAGAACATTTTTAATGATCTGGCCATGCCACCAGCAGCTTTGAAACTATCTCCCTCCTTTTTAAACAAAGATTCATAAAGTCTCATGAGCTGTATTACAAAAAAAATTGTAGAGGCTTTCTGCCAAATTGCTGAGACTTCAGGGGTTCCCCCCCCCAGTTTCTTTTACATCCCAACAATTCCTTCCCTGTATTTATTTCTACTCAGTTTTCTACTTCTGGGACCAGAGCAAGCCATCGAACCTGGATTAAACATGCCATGAAAGAATTCAAGCCTTGACATGGCCAAAATATTGGTTTCCAATGAAACAAAACAAAAGGCTAGGATGAAGTAACTATTTCAGCAGCTTGTGCAGCCATGTAAATAGATGTTGCCAAGGGAGACTGAAGAGAGATAAGACTCCACCACCCCGCCGGAGCTCACAGAGGAAGCGTTCAGATCCAAACCCCATTTCCCAGCAGTGTTCACCATTCCAGCTTCAGCTGAAATGGTGGATAAGTCTCATTTAAAAGATAAATGTTTTAAAAAGGGACAGAAAAATTCGGGCTTCTCAGTGGGGCACCAGGAAGGCATTTCCTCTCAGGGCGGGTTTCATTTCCGAGCCGTAGGACATCTGCAGTCTCCTGCCCATGAGGAAGGGACTGAGCAGACCTCAGGACTGACCCAGGCCAGCAGCAAGAACAAGAGCACGTGGTGTTTGTTTTTGCTGAAAAAATAGGTATTTCTTTGGATGATAACCTTCACCGGCAAACCCCAGACCTACCAAGCTGCCTCACTCCAACTACTCCAAAGGTGGAAACAAGGCAGAAGGGGCTGGCAAAGCTGGAAGAGCTGAGCCTCAGGTCCTGTGGTGCTGGAGATGTGCTGAGGGGCCATGGGCTGCACCTGGGGAGGTTCAGGTTGAACACCAGGAAAGTTTCTCCTGGAGGGTTGGTGCAATGCAGTGAGGCTGCCCAAGAGGCCAAGGAGTCTCTGTCCTTGGAGGTTTCCAAGCTAAGACACAGCTGACCCAAACTAGCCCTGGCAACATCTCAGGGACCAAACACAAGCCCTCCTGAGGTCCCTCTCACCCAACACTTCCATGAACACAAAGGGAATCAGTGCAAAAGGAGATGAATACAAGATTGGCCACAAAAATACAACCAGCAGGTACAGCAAAGAGGCAGCTCTAAAATAAGTGGATTTATCCCTGTGTGTTAATTAACACTGAACCTGATAAAGCCTATATACACATTTGTTTTAATTAAGAGAAGGGCCTACTTAGCAGCTCCCCCATTGACTCCTCTATCACAGGGACACCCACGCTGGGCAAAAACACTCAGGAATGCAGCTCCAGCTCACCCGCTGGCGTAACGTGTTTGTTCTCCGACGTGTTGGATTCCTGCTTGCAGCCGGCTGTACAGCCGTACTTTGGTCCAGGAACATTTCACCTGAATGTATGAACTCAGTGCTACAGCCACCAGGGTAAACATTGTATTTTCAGAGGGCAGCACACACGCCACTTTGTTAAGTAAGCAGATGGACATAACGACTTTATTTATATTCAGCCTTTTCAGCAAATTACCAGGGCAGACTGTGCCAGTTTTGCAGAAATCACAGGGATCGTGCTGGCCGGGGAGGGGGGGGGGGTGTCATTTTTCAAGGAGGGCACAGGAGGAGACGCTGGAGGAGCAGTTATGGGGAAGCTGGAGCCCCAAAGCATCGCAGCGGCAGCCCAGGCCACCAGACTCATGGGTGGTGAGACACCACCAGACACCACTCCCACAGAGCAAAACCAGTTGACTTTTTGTGGTGGTCTGGGTTTCGAGGGGGCAGAGGAGAAGGGAAGAGGCAAGGCTGCCAGGTGGCTCAGGCTGTGGTTAAGCAGGGGCAGGCAGCCCGGGCTGTAAGCATGGTTTGGTTCTTGGGAAGAAAGAAATCTAACCAGAGCCTGCAAGTGTGTATTAGTCTATACACTTAAGACACATTGGGAAATAATTCCTACCCCACTGCAGCCCTCCCCAGGGTTGTTGCCTATGGGCAGAAGGGTAATACAGACCTTGGAGAGGGCAGCCCCAAAGAAGACCTGACCCAAATACCTGCACACCACTGCCACGGGTGTGTTTGGTGGTACAGAAGAGCATGCAGGATTTCAGGAAGGCTGCAAGGAGACATGTGCCTCCAGCAGAGACCAAAAGCATCCCACACTTCAGGCCAGCAGTTCAGGGCTAGGATCAGGACAGTGAGGTTAACACACCAGCTGCCTCACCGGCTGGTTCACATCTCCCAGTTACCCAATGCTGCATTGCCCATATGATGCCTCCTTCTCTGCCCAAACCAGCTCCCTTGTCCTAGGGAAATCAGTCCTTGAGAGCCAGGCTGCTCCCTCCTACACAGGGCCCCCACTAATACCAGCCATGGGGCGGGCTTGACACAGACCCCATCCTGCACAAAGCAGCACAAAGTCCCTTCACACAAGGCTGGGTGCCCACCCAGCCGGGGCAGGCTGTTGCACGACCAGAGAGCAGGCTGTCTTGGGTCACTTAATCTTAGCACTGCATGAAATAAAGCAGGATTTGGGGTTTCTGTAACTGGATGTTTTGTTTGTTTTAAAAGTACATCTTGTTTCAGAGAGTGTTTCAGGTAACCACTGAAGGGAAGTTCAACATTAATGGTGCAAAAATTCCCCTGATGACTACACAAGCGTGCACTGGTTTAGGAAGGAGCATGCTGCCAGGACTTAGGTTGCCCTCTCTCAGCTGAACTGCAGTCCCAGGCCACAAACATGCTCTTAGCACAGACTGCATTAGCCTAAACCTCTTTCACAGGAGACTAATCTACCCCAGCACACATGCTGAGGACTAATGGGCCAGTTTCTGTGGCTCAGCTAACATTACCACTAAGCTACAGTGCCTTGCCCATGCGTTGGAGCCCTTCACTGCAATCAATGTTTAACCCCAGTAACCTAAAATGACCCAGCAGAGAGGTGCCTCACATCTGGATACCTGCCAAAGAGTTTAGAGCAAGCCTGAACAAACTTCACCTCCGATGGCAAGGTGAAGCTGGCAGCATCTGCACTCATTCCAGCCAGGGATCTCCCCCCACCCAGGCACCCTCCCAAGATAAAGCTTCTGTCCCAACTAGGACCAATAGCTCCAGTTTATCACATATTGTCTGATTGTTAACATAATATGGTGCTTATCTCTTAATACACAAACAGAGAGAGCAGGGCAAAATACTGCTCTCTACTCACCTCCTATCTTAAAAGGACAAAGTAGCCAGAAGTTTCTGTGCACTAAAAATAAAAAAAAAAAAGCAGGATACTCTGGACTGCCTCAAATTGTAACTACTCAAACAGGTCTGCAGGTCAAAGCACTACTGGAGAAATGCTAGCTGTGTGTCTATTAGATTACTAATTCCCATTACAAAATGGCTGTCGACCAGCCTCATTTGTCTCAATAGGGTAGTAAAGTAATTGCTATGATATTGAAAGATAAGGGGACCCCAATCCCCATTCAGCGCTGCGCCGCCAGGATTCGGTTCTGGAGGTTACGGTGCTGAACGTGCTCCTGGTCCTTTCACAGCAGCCGGACCAAGTCTCACTCCTAAATGGCAGTCGTACAAATGCCCACCCCAATCAGCAGTGCTGGGGAAGCATTTAGACAGCTCACCTACAAATTCCATGTGTGCACATATTTGACAAAAAGCCCTTTCTGTTCCTGTGGATATCTTTTCCAGTGGAGGTGTGAGCTGGTTTCCACAGGAGGCTTTTCCAGCAGAATATCCAGGGGGAAGTTGCTTGGCTGCCCCTTTTACAAACTGGGGCAGAGAGGGACCACTGCCACCCTGCATCACAGGGAACAGGCTGGCTTGGGAATGGCCCAAGCCCTCCCACCAGGTCAGAGCCCCCAGGCAAGCACCAGGAGAACATGCACAGCCCAGCAAAGGATAGGACTCATGTACATGCACTGGAGCAGAGCACCCAGAGGGCCGGGCAGGAGGCAGCCACAGAGATCTGGCAACATCAGAGGAAAGCATCAGCTGAGCAAGACTTCAGCTCTACAGCTCGTCATCACGGTCACCCTACTGCAGGGCTCACCCAGAGCCTCCCCACCCCCAGGCAGAGCCAGCCCCCAATACCCACCACTTGCCTTCATGCAGCCACACATTCCCCTCTTCCACCGCACCCAGGAAAGGGCCTTTCCACTGCTCCCCAGGCAGCACCTCCAGCAGGGCTCCTGCTCCTCCACTCCTTCTTGTAGGGCCTCCCCACTCTCCAGGTGCCCCTCATCAACACTAACGGGACTGCCGTTAACCTCCTCCTGCCCCGGCTCTGCTCCCACTCATCCCGCCTGCTGTGGAGGTGGGGAAGCAATGGGTTATCCTGGCAGTAACGGGGACGGAGAAGGGAAGCAGGGAGGCAGCCCTTCCCTTGGAGATCCAGCGTGTCAGAAAAGGGGGGTAGTCAGGGGTATGAACGGCCACAGGACACGCCGCCACGTACTCGCAAATTCTGCTCAGATCATTTCAAACATCCTTATTCTTATGCAGCCTGGCCATGGGCGTCCCCATACTTGTTCCCCACCTTCCTCTCATCCCTTGCTACAGAAAATCACGCTGAGATATCCCATGCAGCCGAGAGCCGAGCACCTTTCCCTAGGACAGCCAGCAAAGAGGCTCCTTCGCTCGCCATCTCGTGGTGGCAGCAGGCAGCCTGCCACGTCCCACATCCCACGTCCCCTTGCCAGGGGCCCAGAGCGTGCTGGAGATGGGGCAGGGCCTGGGGCACCGCTGTGCCATGGGGTTCTGGGGACCCACAGCACCCGTCTGCACCAGATGCCAGTCAGGTCCCCCTTGCTCATCCTGGAGCAAGTATGACCCAGCCCCAGCGGCGTCGGTGGGTTTACACCTGTGTAACCAGAGCACAGATTTAGCCCTGTGCCTGCAGGTCCTCTCTGCGGAGTCGCTCACACCCAGGGCTCAGAGAAATTTCCCCTGACTTCGCTAGGAGATGCATCAGGAGATTAAGACAATGGGGGTGATGATGAGATTTCATGCTCCCAGTCTTGTAACACATTTTATGTTTGGCTCTTCACACCCCCAGCACACCAGGTTTGGGGTGCCCACCCTCAGGGACCCCAAAACTGCTTTAGGTGTCATGGGTCGGGCACCCTCGCAAGCGCCTGCAATGGGAGGGGATGTGCCACGAGAGCCCCTCCATGATGGAGGGACCGCCAGGGCAGCGGGTAGGCAGCTTTGCCCTGTCACAGCTTTGCAACCACCCGGCAGTGTGGTTGCAAAACTCCTGCCTCAAACCCTTTTAGCATTTTTTTTCCGGGCTGCCAATGCAGGACCCAGTATCGTCCCCTCAGCCTGCGCAGCCCCGGTGCTGGCGGCTGAGCCCCAGCGAGCTCTGCCATGGTGCCACCCCGTGCCGGGCTGCGGGGCCAGACCCTGCACCACCGCTGTGCATGCACTCAAATTGCAGGCTTGGCCAAATGGTTTTCATTAAACCTACAAAGGGGAATTCGCCCCAGAAAGAGCCAATGCCTGGAAGCTCTTCCAGGCCTGGATACCAAAGCCACCGCTTCTGCAATGTGCCCACTTGGGTAGGGTCCTCCAGGACCTGCTGTGCAGCCCCAGCCCCACCTCCAGCATCCCTCACCCTTCCCACTTCTGCAGCACTCCCAGTCCTCACCAGACTTATCCTTTTTCTGGTTTTCCTCTCTAATTTGGGATGAATGGCACAAAAGAACCAATTTTGCTCCCCACCCCCTTCCCATCCTCCCTCCTCCCCTGTCTGGCAGGTCTGTGTTATTATTAAGACACTTGAGATTATGGTTGTCTGAAAGTCGAAGAATGACAGCAAAGAACCAGATGCTGTACACTGATAAATTACAAGGGCATTATGCAGAGGCAGGTGTACCATATAAAAGCCTAGTTTTTATACCACACCATGATTTTCCATGTGGCATCGTATGGTTCCAGCATCTGGGCGTCACCATCAATGTCTCCCGTATATTTTGCTGAGCACTGTCATTATGATAATGAAGAAATTGCAGCAGACATTAATTGTAGTTCCCACTGGCTATTGCAAGAACTTGAAGGCATCGGAGCAGGCTGGCAGGGCCTCTCTCATCCCACAGGGGGTTTCTTCACTGTGTTGGCAGCGGACGAGGCGGTCTGGATGGCTCCGGGTACTGTGAGCAGCATCCCAGCCCTGCTCTCCCAGTGGCCAGCCCCAGTCAGGACTGGCCAGCACTGGTCAGCATGCAAAGATGAAGTCAGCAGGTCCCTGTTCAGTTCCCGCTGCAGAGATTTGTAAATTCACTTCCCCCGCTTGGTTTTCTCATTAGTCTTAGCAGAGAGCAGCCAAGGACTGCGTGTGGAAAGGAGGTCCCATGTCCTCTCCTCGGTCCCCCTTCCCATCCTGGCCGGGCAGTGCACAGCGGGGAGGCACCGTGGAGGAGCAGGGCTGAGGCTCACGGCTCTTGGTTCGTTTCTGGATATGGCCCCGCAGCAGCTAATCAGTTCAGAGCCTGGAGAGAAGGCGAAAAGGACTTCTTAAAGTTTATTCTCCATCCCTCTGTTGTGCATTTAGGGATGTTAAGGCCCTGGGCTAGAGCTGGTGCAGCACGAGCTGCCCCAGGGCTGGCAGTGCTGCAGGAATGGATTCCCTGGTGGTGCAGACTTCCCACTCTGGCTGCAGCAGTGGGCTCGCGGTGGCAGCAGCTTGGTTGCTCATGGCACGGAGGTGGGTCCCTTGCTTAGAAAACGCAGCTGTAAGGTACACATGTATCTGGGGATCTACTGGCAGGACAAAACATCTTCATTTTGCTAATTAGGTCTGAATTTGGAAACATTCAAATTAGGTTCCTCTTTGGACATAAATATCAAGGCTCACCTCTGTGTTTGTCTTTTATAACCCCCCTGCAGTCCAGGGAACTCCAGTTGCATGCAAAGCTACTCATTTCCAGACATTGCTATAGGATGTATGCAAACAATATGCCCAGAAATGCTCATGCCATAACAGGGGCTTCAACAGGGACCAGGAACATCTGCTGCTTCGATGAGCCATTGCCTTTGTACCTGTGTAAATCCCTTTGCAGGACTGGCCTCACCTGCCAGTGCTCGCCAAGGGCCAGGAGGCCTGCCTTGTCTTGGGCTGTGGTCTTCGAGCACCACGGTGATCGCTCAAACCACATGGGATCTTAGTGCCGTAACCACACCGCAGGTGACACCGGTGACACATTGGAGGGCAGCTACCGGGAGGCCCAGGGAGCACAGGGGCAGGAAGATTTGAGCCTCTGGTTTGTCACCCTTCCCTCAGTTCTCTGCACGCAGTGGCTGGCAGAGCTATTCTACAGGTAGTCTAGCCCTTGGCATGGGCACATGGGACACCATGACAACCCCTCACACCCTGGGCCGATTCACAGCGATATCTGACAACTGCCTTTGGGTGATGGTTTTGCTGTCATGCTGGGGAGGGGGGCCACAGGGAGCTTCAGGAAATCCACCGCGGGTGTGTCCTCGCTCAGCAGCAGCCGGGTGAGGATGGGTAGAATTGCTGCCCTGTGAGTCGCTCTGCAATAACCACTGTCAGACGTGAAACCTTCCTGCTTCCGCTTGCTCCGCCGCCCAGTGGAACAGGGGCTTGTGTCAGTGGCGTGACTCACAGTGGGGAGCAGGGGCTCAGGGTTTATTGCGCCGGTATCACGGGCTCTGGTAACCACCTCCCGTTTGCTCTGGTGGACATCAAGAGCAGTAAAGCATCGTGCCCACCAAAAAGAGCTGCAGCAAGGCAGGGGGATGAGGCAGCCCCGGCACCCCAGAGCCAGTGGGTCGGACTAGGATGACCTCAAAGCCTTCCCCCAGAACTCCACCAAAGCTTTTACGAGTTTCCAAAGCCCATAAAAGCAGGTACCTCCACTTTCCCCTTCTCGACCCCTGCCAGACACACACATTTCTTTCCAAACAGCTCTGTAAAGTTGCAGGTGGGATTGATGCTCTGCCAGGGCATTGCTGGTCTGACCAGCAGCAGCAAAGCCTGGGAAATTCTCATGTGTTTCCCTTCCAGCTCTTGGTTGAGAAGCAGGAGCTGTGGCAGTGGTGGGCGCCTGGTGCTGTGCCTCCTGCCAGGGCCCCAGGGTGGCCCAGGGCTCCTCTGGCACCCCCGGGATGTCACCATCAACTGGGAGAGCTGGCCTCTCTGTCTTATGCAGCTGAAGAGCTGACTTGGGAAATGAGCTCATTCGCTTCCTTATCACTCACCGCGGCCCATGGCTTCATAAACCAACCCTTGGGGCAGCCCTGGGGCAGGAGGATCTTCATGCAGAACCCTCCACATCGCCTGCATCTGGGAAGACTTTTGCTTGAAGGCAACGGCCGGACGCACCGACACAGCATTAAACCTCTCCCTCTCCAACGGCGGCACTGGCAGTTGTAACACTAACATCTTTTTTTCTGATGGGCAGCGGAAAATATGATTAGTAAATGTATATGGCTGCAGCTTCAGTGGAAAACTGCTTTGGGTGCCTGTGCCTGGTCGGCAAGCTGTCCCACAAGATGCAGTGTGCCAGACTTTAATATAAACAAGGAGGATGTGGGGTGACTCAAGCAGGTTGTAAAAAGGGGTGATTTTTCACCTGCAAGGGGATGTTTTAGCTGCCTGCCAGCCAGAGGGCACGGCTGCAGGTGCATGGGCAGATGTCAGGGGCTGGTAGCAGCAGCTGCACTGCACAGCCGCTGCCTGTGGCATGGGAATCACCACCTCTGCCGGGGGCGGGATGCCAGGCTCCTGATGGAGACAGTTCTGGGGTTTAGTTTTCAGCAGGGAGGGGTTCCAGTCAGGGGTAGCCTGGAGACTGATTCAGGGGGCACGGAATTAAAAGGGATCCAAGAGATGCAGTGAGGTTGTCAGGAAAAGCACACAGGACTGTTATGTGCTAATGCTGCTGACACTGCCATAAAATGAGAGGAGGGAAGCGCAATGGAGCTCAAGCAAGCAGGGCACTTTGTTCACTAGACTTAAAAGCATTTAATATTACACTGAAACAAAAAATAAAAGCATTTGTTAAGATCAAACAGTGCTCATGCCAGCTATTGTCAAACCTCCAGCTACCAGGAAAGAAGAAAAGAAACAAGATGACCACCAGATCTTAAACCCATGGAGAGTCAGAGCAGGACAGGCGGGGACCCTCCCGCGGGGCAATGACACTGACCCAGCGCTGCTGGGGAATTAGCTCACTGCTCAGGTATGGCTCAGCCACAAACCTTCCCCCGGCTGTGGCGGGCCGGGAGCCACAATTAGCAGCGATGCTCCAGCAGCTGCATCGGGCATGTCTCCTCGGGGTGGGACTCGGTAACGCAGGGTCTGACCACCCGGCCCTGCCTCGGCCCCGGCACCTGGGGCCTTTGGAGGTGCCACGGGGTGGTCCTTGGTGACTGAGCACAGCTCCTGCCTCTGGGCTGGATACAGCCCCGTCCCAGGGAGAGTCCCCACGGAACTTTCTCTGAAATTTGCTTTTCTCCTCTTTGCTTTAGGTCACAATGGGTTCTCACCAGAAACCCACCATTCAGCGGAACTGGCAGTGTTAGAAACAGGCAATACTATGGAGGTTCATCTTTAAAATCTCCCCCACCCACATTAAAATAGATAAGACAGCTCCTTACTCAGGTTTCCCGTTCCCCAGAGAGGAACCCTCGCAGAATCCCACCCTTCGAGCACCCAGAGCAGCAGCTGTGGGGGTCACCCACGGTCCCAGCGCTGCCTGTGTACCTCTGCATGGTTGGGGAGTGCATAGCAGCTCACGGCACGGCCTCCCGCATTAGCCGTGGGCACACAGAGAGGTGCCGTGGGCAGCCCCTCATGGGCTGGCACTGCTGGGTGTGGGGAGCTCAAGCCGTGCCAGGCCAGCAGCCCTGCACAGGGGCGCGGGGCCCGGCCGTGCCAGGAGCCAGCCCCATTGCCCATCGCGTGGGGCAGGCACTTCCCGCAGCCCCTGATGGAGACCCCGCCACAGAACCATTGGCACGAGCCCCTTCTCATTCCTGGCAGATGTCTTGAGCGGAAAGAAAAGGCCGGGGGGACACAGGGGAGATTTTCCTGCGGGGGGGGGAAGAAAAAAAGGAGAAAGAAGAAAGGAAGGCTGCCCATCTCAGCTCATTGCTGCCTGGCACCTGTGTCCCAGGGCAGGCATCCAAGTGCGCCAAGAGCAGGCGCGGTGCCATCGCAGCAGATGGGCACGAAGGCAGGCAGCCCCGAGCCCACAATCCTGCCACAGCTCGGGGAGGGGGACGGCTGTTTAGGGCAAATTTCCCAGCTGAGAATGTCAAAACAGCTGCCAGTCTGGAGTTTATACACCTATAATTAAGGGGGTATGTGATTTCTAATCCAGCTCAAACGGAGCTGGATTAATTGGCAAACCTAAAAATAGCATCCATGACCATGTAAGGCAAGCTTTTGTGTGCATTTTAAATTAGGAAAGTGGGCTCTGGCTGTTTGGAGTGAGCTGGGAGAGACAGAGGCATCCTTCTGCCTCTAGACAGCCTGCAAGGGCCTGATCCTGCTGAGGGACAGGAGAAGCCAGCAGTGTACTGTGCTATCCAAAAGTAACAGCCTGGAGCCAGCAGAAGGAGCCAGGGCAGGAAGGCAGCACCCTCACCCCCAGGGAGAGGTGTCCTGGGGGACTGGGAGACCGCTCCCCTTGGAGGTGACCCCTTGGCAGCCTCAGCTGGAGCTGCTCTGCTTCCCTTCCCAGCGCACCAAAGACCCAACTGCTCACCATTTTACCCTATTGAGCCATTTATAAGAGTCCACAGCACGTTTGCCCGCTCTGTTTGCGATGCCCAGCAGCTTTACATGGTGGAAAGAGACTTTCTGAATTACTGGAGCCTACCTGCCCCCCCCCCCCCCCACGACACCCTCCGTCACCGCTCCTGGCCAGCTTTGCACCAATGCAGCCAACGGCAGAAGAACCCCCCTTGACTTGTGCTCTGTGATCCGCTCCCTTTCTCGAACACTCATCTACCCGAAGCCAGACTGCAAGGTTAAATTGCTTTTAATTTTTGTTTAATTATCTGCAGTGGCACAAATAACTAACAGCATCGATTTGAACTTGGCACACAAAGGCAGGTTCCAAATGGCAAAGCATATTATGAGATCGAATTATTAAACGTAGCTAATGAGCAAAATAATGATGCGGTGCCAAGCTATAAAAGGTTAGACTTTAAAGTTGTCACAGTTCATGAGCAAGAAAGATTTAATCGCATTCTTAATCAAATATTTATATGATAATGTGTTTTAATCAAAATAATAGCAATTAATTTGGAAAGGAATATATTGTACACTTCCTGTTCTTGCTTTACGGAGTTTTTTTGCAGTGGGGTTACAGAGCACATATTTCCTTACTCAATAATAAATCCATCCCAGTTGTAAGGTATTCCAGCTGTCTGTGCCTGGGGGCACGCTGGTGGGGCAACAAACTGCAGGAGCAATTCAAGACCTGCAGGTGCCCTTCACCCCGCACGGAGCCTCGTGCCCTCCCGGATGCTGTCATGGGGTCAGTGCTGGGACCAGCTC
>NW_008825076.1:5283835-5285442 GCF_000699105.1 Pygoscelis adeliae
GTATCTGCTCCCTCTCTGCCTCTGACGCCTGCCAAATCTCATCACTCTCCTTGGCAGCTGATGCTATCGCAATGATTTCCAGCTGTGCAAGAAGCAGCTTAAAATGGCTGCTGTGCTGGAGCACCGATCCTCTCCTTCCCCCTCCTCCTTTTCTGGGCAGGGAGGCAAGGGGATGTATGGCCAGCACTCGCCCGCTCCCATCCCTTCTCCGGGGCCCTGCAGCCCCTCCTGCCCTGCTTGGCAGAGCTCAGGTCTGCAGCTGGATGCTGAGCATTGAGATGCAGTGAGTTTTGCTCTGGGCTTTTAGTCTGGTGTGTTAAAAATATAAAAATGGGCAGTTTAAAGAAGCAACAGCCCCCACCAACACAAGGGTTCAATTCAGAGTGCCTGCAAAGCACGGAGGTGGCTGTCCTGTCCACCCCTGCTGAGATACCACATGTGAATGCCGTGAAGGAAGGGACATGGAAGCTGAAAAGGTTGGACATGTGTAAACCTGCCAGTTTGAAGTAAAAGATATATCTAAAACTTTGCCCAAAAACTCAGAATGAAACTTGTTTGACATTTAAAACAGCCTGGAGGACCATTTCTATCAGGCACTGCGACAGCCAGAGCGCCATGAGAAAACGTCACCTCTTAAGGAGCACATCAAAGTCCTTCCAACACAATTAGCTGAGGGAAGCATCCACACAATTCTGGTATTTCTTTTAATGGACCCTCCAAACCACCGGCATTCACTAAATATGGGGAAAGATCTTCAAAACACCATGCCAAGCGAAACGGAGCCTACTGAAAGGGAGCATCACTCACCCAAAATGCCCGATAAGGATATGCCATTACTCTGTGCATAGCTCCGATGAAGCTTTTGAAAAGGAGGAATGAGACAAGGGCTGTCAGCACTGCAGTAACCTCCCAGCCGGCTGGTGCAGACCAGCCACGAACCGCTCGCACAAGCCTCGCCTGTCCTATGGTGCCCACAGGTAGGGGCACATGGAGCAGCCAGTGCAGGAGGCGCCGCTGGAAGCAGGTACCAGGGACTCGCAAGGCAACCACAGCACCATTCAGTAATCAGCCTTTGCAATAACATGTCAGTCTTGGAGCCACGTGGCTGCTGGGAATTAGATCAAAAACACCGTGACAGTGTCGAAACGCTGGCCCTGCCCCTGGGCCCTTGGCACACACCTCCGCATATGCACAGCCCAATATTTTCTCTCCTCCTCCATTTAGCCTCTTGTGCTGGGTGGATATATATGCACTTTTTGCTGTCTGACTTTTTAACACTTCATCAGAAAGCTGGAATTTTTTTTTTTTTTTTAAGTGCTAAGTTTGCCATTTCTGTTGGAGTCGAGATGAAAAGCTTTCAGTGAACCACCTTTGATTGGAATCACTTCTGTTGCCTTCAGTTTGGCCAGATGTTTCCTAATTACTTATCTGTCAAAACTTTTTTTTTTAATGCACAGACATTTCCTCTAAGTGCGAAATAGTGTAAGGTTCTTGTTTAGTGTCTTTGCCTGAGTGAAATAAGCCAGGCTAAGCTTCATCATCAAGGCTGGATTTTATGCTTGAACATGCAACTTAACATCAAAAGCTTGATCTTTTTTTTTATTCAG
>NW_008825076.1:5285452-5295150 GCF_000699105.1 Pygoscelis adeliae
GCAGGCTTGTTAGACCAACCTCAGCAGGAGCCAAATGGCACATCATAACTTGGGATTTAAAACATTTATTTTTAAAGCTAGATCTGAGTCATGCAGCTTTCTCCTGAGCTCAAGATGGTTTCGTGTAATAACTCAGGGCCAGAATCTGCCACCATTACTCACATCAGTGAAGGCTTACTTACATGAATAGACTTATTGAACTAGTGCTACCTGGGGTGAGTAATGGTTACAGAATCAGGTCTGATCCTTCTCCCATCAAAAAAAATATTCCCGCCGATTTGAGGCAGTCGCTGGGTCCTGCAAAGATGTCCAGCCCATGACTCATGCAGCAATTACTTTGGAGGTAGAAAGACAAAGGAGGAAACCTTGAAGACTTTAGTTCCCCAAACTGACCACCGCTGGCAGTGCAAGCCCGCCTGGCAGGGAGCGGTGATCTGATCTAACAAGGCAGATGTCGTTACGTGTCAGTCATTCGAGACATTTGGCATCGATTTGCTATTTGGCTGCTGTCAGAAATCTTTTACTTCGGGTAAGCGTACCAAGGACCCCAATGTTACTGCAAAAAGGAAGGGGAAAACCAGCAGAACTGAAACCTGAATGACTCTGTGGGTGCTTTAAAGGTTTTGTTCTCTTCCCTCTCCATTAAGAGAAAACAAAAATCCAGTGCCTGTCAAAGTGTCTGTGGATAATATACCAATACACCAGAAGGGGACTGAATTAACCAAAAATAAATCCATATAACAATTTTTCAATAGCTTTAGCTGTCTTCAAAGCCAAGTAGCATTCTTTAATGAAAGCAGGATCAGGCCAGTAAAGGTATTTGATAGTTATTTTTCTTCAAAAGAGACTAAGAAACCGCTGCCTGTAGCCTTCATCACTCCACCAGAAATGCTTTGTCAGTGTATTTGTGACAAAATAATTATAGTGATAGAAAATCTCAGTAGAAATGAATATTAAAAAAAATTTTTTTAGGCTGTTGACTTCAGGGAATGCACTTCTGTTTCTAAAGCTGTGTGTTTTCCTCATTAGCGCTCTCCCTCCCCCAGTTCTTTTCAGAAACTTTCAGAGGCGATTAGAAATGGTTTTATTTTCAGCTTGCCTGGGGAATGGCATTAGCAGTGGAACAAACCAGTGACGTTACAGTCTTGCTGGCAACAAGAAATGGCCCATCAGCAAACTTTTCAGAGAAAACATCCTGAAATTACCGTATCAGTCCTGACTACCTGATGCTAATATGCAGTAAGATGCTTGCATGGGGTTATCTCACAAAGCTTTAACACTGAAGGATCTTGTCCTCACAGCTCCGGGGAGACACAGGAGCACAGCTCAGCGGCTCCATCCTCTAACGGATCCTGGCCTGATCCTGCAAACAGAAGAAGGAGCAGAGCTGGGGCAGACCACAGGTAGCTCTAACTTACCAGAAAGAGATATGTGGCTCTCGCTCGCTGCAAAGGCTCCGGCAAAGCAGAGGACTCCTGTTTGTCTCTTGCTCTAGTTATCATCTGTAAATTGCAGATCTTCCATCTTGGGCAAAAATCATTTCAAGGAGCACAATTCCTGTCTGTGAATCTCATTAAGGCTGACAAAAGCAGGAGGTCACCACTGTCCGTCACCTCCCACACCAAGTCATCTTCCTTACCTTCATCCCATGATCACACCGGTCCTGTCCCAACGCTTGGGGAAGCGTTAGCCCTGCGTGAAGCACTGAAATATTGGCCTGCAGGTCCTGGAGTCTCTTCTTGACAGGTTGCTTTGGGATGACAACAGGAATAAACACAAATAAAGCTTGTCCCAAGCTGCGGCTGCGTGACCCAGCTCAGGAAGCTCCCATGACCGATGGCCCCATGAGGAGCCACGTTCCTGACTCTGCCACAGGAACCAGGCAGAGATCCTCCTCCCCATCCTCACCACCCCCTGACAACTCAATTAACAAGCTGCCTCATTAGCATCCTATACTTAATTAACAAGTTGAATTAATAAGTAGCCTGGGCTGCTTAATTAATAATTAATTAATCCTTGGTTAATAAGGACATCAGGAACTAGTTCATAAGGGAATAATTTCAATAGATTAAGGTGAAATAAGACTCTAAGGAGAAGGTGTTAAATGTCTGCATGGAGCTGGTGCTGGACCCCACCCCAAGACCCGGTGTCCCTCCCTGAGTCCAGCTGTGGGTGCCACCTCGCCTTCAAAATTCTTGCCTGCCTCCTCTGGCCCCAAATCCAGGTTGGAAATGTCCTAAATGCTCATCTGGTTCTCGCTTCCACTGGTGATGCTCTCCAGAGCTGTCCTCCCCCCTGGTGGAAAGGGGGAGCTGGGGCAGGTGTCTCACCTGCTGGCACTGCAGCAATGCAAAAGGGTGGTGTTACTTGAAATGAACAATAAAAGAGGGAGGAATAAGTACAAAATACAATCTAAAACATCCTTTCCCTGCCCTGCAATGGTACATTATTTTCCAGGGGAGGACTGAGAATGCATTTTAGTAGTTGAAGTTTAAACCTGCTCTGGACCAACCAACCAAAATTTGCTGGGGCCGGGCGAGAGACCTCACCAAGACCCTGCCCCAGGTCCTTGAGCACAAGGCAGGTGCAAGCGGTGCTGAGGGTCCTGGTTCCAGGAGGAAACACTGTTCCCTCGGGCTCAGGCAGTGCTCAACTCAACATGTTGCCCACAGTTTGACAACATGCAACATTTGGCATTTTTCAGTAGGAAAGTGTGAAGAATTATGTTGATGTTTCCTTTTCATTTCGATACAGTAAGTGTCTTGTTTCCATATTAATATTGATCTCAAGGTGTACATACATATATATATACATACACACACTGCATTAAAAAACTCATTATCATATAACATTTCAAATTTAGCTAAATAGAAGCAGTTGATTTTTCCTGATGGTACCGGTTTGAAATTTCCCATCCACAAACCATTTTGAAATCCCAAACAAAACAAAAATCAGAGTTATTTCCCACACAACAGCTGCAGTGCAACAATCTCTAAGAAAATGAATTTTTAGTTTATTGTTGCTTACGGTGACTTCTGTTCATGGCTGGTTTCAAAGAAGATATTGAGTGTAGCAACAAAACACCTTTGCAGAGAGATAATTACCATTATTTTCAATTATAATGTTGTCATTTCCAATCCAAATATTTCAAGACTGGGAAATACAAACATTACTGTTATTGCCACATTGATAAATTATGTTGTTGGTTTATTCCGAGAACAACACTTAACGGTGCTCAGTTTTGCTCCAAATTTAGTTGGACAACCTGAAATAAAACACAACATAAATGTTACCAACAATCACAGCAAGGAGGGGGTTGGGGGGAAGGTATTTCTTGACAAAACACTCTAGACAGAATCTATAAGCAAAATTCAACTGGAAATTCAGCTTCCTAGTAGAAAGATGTGAGATGGTATTGCACTACTTTATATAGTGGAAATCAGTGCTCCTCACACCTCTTATTTAGCTCTTTTTGGTATCTAGTGTTTCTCTAACGTCTCAGACTGCCATTTGCCCAAGCGTCAGTAGGAAGGAGCTGAAAGCAAGTGCAACTTATTTGATGACAGAAGGAAGTTTAGTTAATTTTGGATTCTTTTTTTCTGACATAAATATGCATTTTCATAATGTCTCATCCCTATATAGAGCCAAAATGCATGGTGTCTCAGACTTAGCCCTGTTTTACAAAGGGTGGAAAGGAGTAGGAGCTCAGTGGTTTTTCCACCTCCTTTCACCCGCTGCCCTCTTCCCTGTCACAGCGCAGGCAGCTCAGACCCAGCCTCCCCACTCCTGACCATAAAGGTTAAAGATAAATCCAGCAATAACCATTAGCATCAGTAACTCAAGAAAAGCATCAGAAAATTGAAGAGTAGTCAGTGGTCTCTAACCCAAAAGAGAACTGGGAGGGAACTTTTTGTTGGCTAATTGAAAGTATCAATAATCAAAAAGACAAAGTTCCTTTAAGTGTTACCCAACATCTGATGTAACAGAAAAATAAATCTCAGAACATACCTGCTGCACGGTCATTAACTGACTGCTTTGTGTTTGATCAGAATTCAAGACTCTTTCTCTGCAATTTGTATAACATGGACTGACAGCCTTCTGCCTTGCCTTTCCAACAAGCAGCCCCTAAAGCCCTCTGAGGTCTGTTTTGATGTAGAAACACAGGCAATTATTTTACCTGAGAAACAACATGAAGGTTACTGACTTCCAGAGCTTGACAATACAGCGTAGACCCTGTTCCAGCAGATACAGGTCATGGTGTACTAGCGGCTTGAAACCATTCAGGATTGACAACACTTTTCATAGATAGTAACTGAGTTATTATCCCTAATGAGCTTCATGTGACTAGGACGTAGTGCATGGACGTCTTCCCATCACTTTCAAAATATAAGAGAAAGAGACCCCGTGAAGCTTCTTGCTCAAGGTTTCTAGCAGGCCAGTAGCAAAGCAGATGCGCAGGACATTTCTAACATAGGACTCCCCTCTGTTGGCTGTGGCTCTACAGAGCCCAAGGGGTTCCTCTGCCTCTTCTGCAGATCCCCCGAGACACTGTTAGGGCAAAACCCATCAAGTGCTGAATGGGATTTGTGCCTTAGCCAAGTTTCAGCTCTGTCATACACCAAGCAAGAAAGGATGAGAAGAAAGAAGAGAAAGAAAGAGGCAATTGACTTCATCCCCACTGGACTCCAAGTAACAAACACAACTAATTGAGGTCAAGGACTCGTCGAGTCAGCAGCATGGTTATAGTCTTGAGAACAAAAGCCTGCTCCCAAATGCTTCCCACAGTCAATGTTGCAGTAACAACTTGGAAAGGTTTTCAAAGTATTTACCAGTTGCTGTGTCTGTTGCCTAGCATGGAAGTTCCAACTCTGTCATCTGCACAAATCCACTTGCATTTCTCCACTTGCTTTACCTGCTTTTCATTACATAGCACGTATAACACTGTGGGCTTCTGGCTTTGCAATGCAAACAGCAGTAGCAATCTGGATGGCCTTTGGGGCCGTTTTGGCTATTCTCAGATGGTCCAAAATCCAGCAGTGATGCTAAAGACAAGCAAAAAGCTATCTACACCTCAAGGCAACTTAACAATATTTTCTGTAGTGATTATTGCAGCCAGAGATTCCCCTGTTCCCTAAGCACCCTCATCCTGAATTTTGCCTTTGTGTAGTCACGTAACAATGATTACAGATTTGGGAGGGAGCTGCAGTCAGAAAAGGCACAAAGTAGAGTACACACCACTCCCATCCCTCTGAGCAGCTGGGAATTGCAAACATAACTACAAATTCCTGGCCAGTGAAAACTGTATTTACTCATCCAAAACAACTCCATGTATGTCGCCATTACCAAGGGCTCTAGGTCCTATTTTGGACCACAATGGACCACACTGATTCATATGCCTCCTAGATGCCTTGCCAGAAGGCTGGGCTTGCTGCGAGTGACTAGCTCTGGCCTTGCAAAGACACAAGCTGACTTAATTTCAAAGAGCAAGCAGGAAACTTTACATGTGTCCAGGAGGGAAGGCCTGACCCTCCTGGCTGGTGCAGAGTTGCAGCTCCATCTCCCATCAGTGACCTGCTCCCACCGGTCAGCACTGTCACAGCTAATGGATCAGTACTATCACGTGAAAACAAACCAGGAATGGAGCAGATCTCCCAGGTCTTCCTGCAAAAATATCTCTTCCAGAACACGATATCCTTTCTGGTCATTACCTTGTGCAAGCTATATCAGCTTTGAAGCTGGGGACACACAGAAGAAGGTCCTATCCTGTTTCTCATAGCTGAGCTCTGTCTGTTCACTGTGGCAAGGGACGGACCCGTTTGAAGCTGCCAGCTCTTCTCCAGCAGCTGGATTTCATGTGATCAAACCCCGGGAACTTTTGCTAGTGAATCCCTGGATCAACACATCATCCCCTCTGAGGCTGGAGTCCCTGATCCAGAGACTCCTGCACTGGGGCCAGACATGGCACGTTCTACGCAAACTTAACCTCCCACTGGTGCAGCAGGGCATGCGATAAGGCCTGCAGATTGATTTTTAACCTTCTTGTTCTTCCCAGGCCTGCCTTGACACTTTTTTCCCCCCCTCCTACTTTTCGTTAAATCCAAGCCAGCAAAGAGGAGGAGAGAGTTCAGTGCATCTGTTCACCACTAACGTTGACAAAGAGCACAGAAAAGCTTTGCTAACCTGAAATGTATTGGCATATCTAACCAAAAACCACTTGATTTCCCCTGGAAAGCAAAAGCTGTGAAAGGCCATTACTAGCAGGTTGCCCTTGCATGTGAAGTAATTGAATCAGGAAATGGGAAATGTGAGGCAGGAGAGCTGAGCTGTCATTTTACAAAAACAATTAAATGCATGAAATGTATCTTAATGATATAATTAAGGCAAAATTCCAATCCGCCATTAATTATTGCAAGCACATTACATTCAGTATCACTGGAATGATGAAATCCTTTGTTATGCAGCTTTATTAACAACAAAAAAAACACCACAAACCCAGATTATCTGCTCCTCGAGAGAAGCTCTCATGCAAAATTACTTTTGAACAAACCTTGATTACTTTTGTCTGTCCGGGCTGATAGTAAAAGAGGTCAAAGCAACACAGGGGAACTACTGTAAAATACTAAACGACTGCTAGGACCCATCATGGGCTGTTACTGAACGCGTGCAGTGAGAGAGTTGTATGAAGCAAAAGTTGACTAATACCATCATGGACACAGTCAGCTGTTGCCATACACCTGCAAGAGGTATATCCATCCCACGTGCAGCCTGGGACACTGGACAGCTGTCAGCACAATGCGCAGCCCAGTTTGCGAGCCCTCCCTGCCTGCGGCCACCAGATAGCTGGGACCCTCACCCTGAGCTGCCCCAGGCTGTGGTCTCGCTTTCCTCTGCACTCCTGGATTTCAGCATTTCCAAGGCTCAGACCTCAGTGATCAATCAATGGCTGGGAAGTTGCTCCATGTAATCCCCAGCTTTCAAAGGGGCCAAAAACTGCATTTGTGTAGTCACTCCTGGTGCAAGCCGAGTCCTGTAATCTCATGGCCACTTACAAATCTCATATGGGTAGAATCCGGCCCTCAAGCAGCCACTAAATATAACCATGCCATCCAATGCTTCAGCCCATCTAAGTAAGAGGTTGCTGAAAGCATAATTCCTGGATTTCACAGCACTTTTCACAAAGAGCTCCAAACATCTTGTAACCTTTTCCATCACACAAGAAGTTAAACCCAGCTCATGTAAACAGCTGACTTCCCCACGTGCAAACCCTGCTTTCCGAATTGCAGAATGGCCAGGTGCCATTCTGGTGGGGTCTTTTTTTGCCACAAGTCCCTTTGGAAGGGCCAAGCCACCCGCTCAGCTCCCCGCAAGCTGCTGCTCCCCCTCCTGCAGGGACACGTCAAAGCCAATTTGCTCCTTTTGACTCAGGTCCCTCCCCGGTTGGGCTTTCCTGCCTTCCCCTCAGCACCTACAGACTGCAAAATGAAGCGTAGCGGCTACATTTTGGCCGCTTCCTAGAGGAAACCCATCTCTGCTGGCAGGAGAGCTTCGTGCGCTGCTGGGCTAAGGCACCCAAAACAGCAAAAGGAGGCAAGGGATGCTCCTGGGTGGAACACTGACCCTGCAGCTCTCCTTTAACACACTGATTTACTCACCAGCTATGTGCAGGACTTGCTTTTACCCTCCTAAAGCAACTGAAATCTGTTGTCACCTTCGAGACCTGGTTTGCAGCAGGGTAAGGTCTCACCTGCCTTATATGAGAGGCAATGAATCACAGCTTTTCAGTTTTACAACTTATTTTACATTTATTTTTACACTCTGCTCCCACTCACTCAGACTGTCAGTTCTCTATGTTAGGTTTCTGGGGTTTTGAGGCAGTTGGTTCGGCATGGCAGAGACAAGGGCTTTGGAGACAAGTACCTTCACTGCGGAGGAGCCATAGATCAGCTGCTAAAAGGCCCTTGGATGTTGCTCAAAACCGTTTTACATATTGGGAGAAATGGTGGAATTACTGATCTCAGAGGTGTGAAGACATCAAATATACCTTTCCAGTCAAAGGAGGAAGCCATCAATAACATTCCCCCTATGGGTACACTTATTTGGGACTATAAGCAAACTTATTAGACATGGAAGCCTGTTTATAGTGACTTTCAACACTTAACTGAGCTCAAGAAACAAAAATTAGAAAAATTAACCCCCTCCAGACAGCCATGTGACTCCTAGGTGATAACTGCCAGAGGACAAGCAAACACATCAGTTGAATGATCATGTGGATACCTGCTGAAAGAGGGGGATTTTCAATTATGCGTGGTTGATTTTCTACATGTACATCTCCCATTATATGGGGGGAGGGGTGTGTGTGTGGAATCAATTAGCAAGAGTCATTTGTTTCTGAACACATTGGTTGGAGAGAAACATTAGTTCAGAAACATTAATTTCTGGACAAATGTTTACAATTAAAATGCAATTTTGTTTCCACTCAAGTCCTATACTGCCACCCTGTATCTCAGCCAGATCTGGAGAAGAAACCAGAGTCTCCAGGGAAGGCAGATCAGGGGTCACAGTGGCCCCCTATGGGTACACTTATTTGGGACTATAAGCAAACTTATTAGACATGGAAGCCTGTTTATAGTGACTTTCAACACTTAACTGAGCTCAAGAAACAAAAATTAGAAAAATTAACCCCCTCCAGACAGCCATGTGACTCCTAGGTGATAACTGCCAGAGGACAAGCAAACACATCAGTTGAATGATCATGTGGATACCTGCTGAAAGAGGGGGATTTTCAATTATGCGTGGTTGATTTTCTACATGTACATCTCCCATTATATGGGGGGAGGGGTGTGTGTGTGTGTGTGTGGAATCAATTAGCAAGAGTCATTTGTTTCTGAACACATTGGTTGGAGAGAAACATTAGTTCAGAAACATTAATTTCTGGACAAATGTTTACAATTAAAATGCAATTTTGTTTCCACTCAAGTCCTATACTGCCACCCTGTATCTCAGCCAGATCTGGAGAAGAAACCAGAGTCTCCAGGGAAGGCAGATCAGGGGTCACAGTGGTGGGAAGTGCCGCCCATCAGTTTGCCATGAGGATGTTGAGATGCATTGAACGACAGGGCTGGGGGACTGGGCTGTTTCTGCAGCTGAATCTTGTTCCTCAAGCCATGAACAAGTCCTGGGTTAACAGGAACCCAGAAGCAGAGAGGAGGACAGCACACACAGATAGCACACGGGGATGAAGGACAACAGTCCCTGAAGGTTTGGGGTTTTTTTCTGTGTAGGACTGATAATGCAGAATTTCTTTAAAAGCAGCATGTACCTGTGCTGGATGACATTTGTGCCATTTGCCCAAGTACTATAGTCAGTCCAGAAGCTCTGAAGACCAAGGCAGAAAGTGAGCGATGGGCATAGTCTCCTGGGGGTGTCAGAAACCCCCATGCACAGGCAGCACACGCAGAAGTAGCGACTCACGGCTGCACTTTTACCCACACATGGCACTGAAAGCCAGAGCAGGAAAGTGAAACCAACGCCTTTTCCCATAAACCAAAACTTTAAGAGAAAAGACAAAGCCCGTTTTCCAAATTCACATTTGGTTCCAGCAATTACTCACAACTAGTTACATTTGCTCATGACTCAGTCTGAGAAGACCTCAGTTCAGGGCAGAAACCTCACCGAGGAGTCGGGCATCTTCTGATGAA
>NW_008825076.1:5295176-5319671 GCF_000699105.1 Pygoscelis adeliae
CGGAAGAGCTGAGTAAACTTGAAAATTTTTTTTAAAGTTAGTCTACTTTGTTAAAGCTTTGCTTCATACTGTGCTTTTCTACACCACAAGGAGTCTCGATTATATTCCTTGATACTGTCCCTTTGTTCTCCAACACAGCTACTCAAACATGATGCACCCCGAAACAGAAGAGTTTCCTTTGAAGCATCGCCAGGCTATAGGCAACAGTGACCACATCCTTACGCATACGTAAAGAGCAAGTGTGCTGGATGTGCCTCACCTTCCTGGAGATCCGTTGCACATAAAGCACCTGCCTGCATCGCCTTCCATAGGTGTTTTCTGCAATAAAAGTCGGTCTTCCGCCATAGGTTACTCATCAGATCTAAATTCTCAGCAGCAGGGTGCAAGTGCATCCAGGCACTGTGCAAGTTTGCAGAAATTGTTTATATAAATAGTTTATTTGGGCATTTACAGTAAAATCTGGCCTGGAGAGGGTAGAGTTCCAGTTTCACACCACTCTTACAACATTACTGTAAGTCTAGTCATATTTAGTATTTTTTCCTTCAAGTGCAGGAATTACCCACCCAGCTGATCTTGCACTGGCACAGGAGGAAAGGAAGCTTTCCAGACCTCCTGTTTGCAAAGCAATAAAACATAACAGGGCTCAGAGATCAGAGGGAAAATAAACAAATCCTCTCTCTCACCCTCCCCCAGTCCCCTTCCCCCCCTCCCAGCTTATATTTAGCTCCGGCTCCTCCATGTCCATGGGAGGGCTGCCCTGGGAGCAGGGAGGCAGGGCACCAGGGCCAGGCTCTTGGGGAACCTCAAGCTTTCCTCCTCGGAGCAGGAAATGGACAGACCTGCTCAGCAGAGCAGAGGGGAACAGCAGCTCTCACAAGAGAGAAATAGAGATGGGAAAAGGAAAGCAGTGGGGCCCATCAGGGTTGTGCATCATTTGGTTTTTAACCTGATTCTGCTCATCTGAACATTGCAGAGCCTTGGTTTGAGATTCAAGGAGAAATCTGTGTGCGCTGTGATGGACAAGTACATTAATAAGTTGTCTGGAGTGAACGCATGCTTACAGCTCATCTTCCCCAGGAAAGCCATTGGTGTGCACTCATCCTGAGGTAAAACCCAACCCAGCTCCCTCCTCGCACTCACACCAGCTCTGCTGACTACCCCAGACCTACGCACTCTCCTCAAAACACCACAAAGCACCCCGAAGAGGTTGGTCTTGCATAACTGCACACTTGCGTGACATTTTAGAGCTCCTAAAGTGTTTTGGATGCCTAATTCTTGCCCATCTTAATGGGCCCAAGTACTAAAACACTGTAAACACCTCTTGCAATAAGGTAGCTGACTGCATTAGATACTGAAGATATTAACTCAATGCTACGATATCAGAGTAGGAGCTGTGGCCACAGACCATTCTCTGTTGGTAACACAAAGGGGACACAGCATGGCAACTACATGACACTACAGTGACTGCCTGGGACTCATGGCCACTGCCACGTCCTGCTGATGAGCGACTCAGCAGAGCCGCTGTAGTCCCCAGAACAGCGCAGCCTTCCCCTCCCTGGGTCAGGTTTATTCATCTTAAAGGTCTTTTGAAGTAGCCCAGTAGCTTCAGCAGTATTGGGAAACAAGATACAACATCTGTGCCAAGCTTCCAATGCAGCAAAAGCCACCTTTTTCTCTCCATTTATGCCTTGACAATAGCAAGGCAACAGCAGAAAGGAGAAGGTGAGAGCCCGGTGCAAAGCCACCTGCCTTGGTGCAGCGCGTTGCTTGGTGAGCAATGCTGTGTAGGTGCTTTATACTTAAGTCTCCAGTCTCTTTTTTTAAAATCAGGCTGCTTATTAGCAACGCATATCAACACCAAAGCAATAGCTTTGTACTTCAGAGTTACTCTTTTAATCAAATGCAACTTCATAGAGCTATGCTGATCTAATTGTTCAGTGTCCAGGTTCCCTGCCTTTGCAAGAGATAAATACTCTTAGGAGCTGCATTTTGACTGGCATCCAAAACTCACCACGGGCTGCTGTGATTGTGATTTATTGCTGCTGCTAACAATCAATCTCAAGGCAACCACGTGCATTTGAACTGAGAGTCAGGACTGCATGAGGGGCGGGGAGTACAAACACCCACCGAGAGCTGACAACTAATGAGTCCTGACCAGCAGTCAATGCTCTCCCACATTTCTGCATTGCAAAACCCACGCCGAGTACACTGCGTAGAGTGCTTCATATCACCTCTCCTCTGCCTAGTCCAGAGCCATCAGTCCAGTCAGCCAGAGCTCTGAATTTCATTTATGCGTCTTTTAATCTTACTTGACAACAGGCTCTCCATATGCAGAGCCAGGGAGGAAGCTGGGGAGCACCAACCCGACCTGCTGGGCAACACCACCCAGCAGACAAGGGATGCTCTCCAGCAGACAGCAAGCCCCGCTCATGCGGGGAGCAGCAGGTCATGTTCCCCCAGGGGGGGAGGCAGCCAGGGAGGAGGCCCCAGAGCTGCAGTGATCAATGCACTTTCAGCCACAGAGGAAGAAAAAGCACACCTACAGCTCCTGCAGCATGTGGCTCCAGGACACCCTGAAGCTCAATTTTGGGTACCCTAAAAAAATGCCATAAATCTCAATCTCACCTCAGAAAGAGTAAGCATTGAAGTGGCTGCTGTTTCAGAGGATTTGTCTTTCCTTTGCATCACCCAGGCAGCTTCAGAAACCTGGGGCATCACTGAACCAAAACCAAATCCCACCTCATGCAGCTGCAAAGGGTAGTCAGGAAACACCTTCTTCAAAACCTTCTTTAGATCCTAGTCAGCTAGAAGAACAGAGAAGCCCCCACAGCCACTCACTACCCTCCGCTGGAGCTGCTTAAATTTGCCTGCTGGGGAATGGCATGACCCAGATTGTGCCCACCTGGGTCAAAGCCCCCAGCTGGACCAGCTGCCCTGCCTGCCCGCTCACCGAGCAAAACCCATGAGTCTTCCTGCGGTGGGTTCAAAGTAGAGTGGTGAGTTGTCGACAGGGCTCCTGAGAAGGGGGAAGAGGGAGGGGGAAGCAGTTTTGACCCCATCAGACCTTAAATGAAGTGAATCTTGAGCACTGCTTTTCCAGCCTGATCACGTCTAGGAGCACAAGACAGGAATTATTTCCTCTTTTCTCCTGTCCAGTCTTTTGCTTTTGCTGCTAACACTGTTAGACAGTCCTGTTTTATGTCAAAGCAGTGGGAATTTCTAGACTCTTTTTTTAAAGAAAAAAAAAAGGATAGGAGCCAAGTGTTTGGAGTAAATTCCCATTACGGTCAGGATAGTCAACAGCAAGGATTCCTGTGAGAGCATGTTGCCTTCTTAATAAATCTCAGTGTAACCCATCACTGCAACACCCGCCGTGAGGGAGAATTTGTGTTTCTGGCCACCTTACTCAGGGGTTTCTGTCCCTGGTCAAGGCTTCCCCTCCCTCGACGGTGAGGCAGGTCTCAGCCTGCTCAGGGGCTTCGGGGCCAGCAGCATGGAGAAAAACAACCTCCAATAAATCAACTCAAGGGAAAAGCAGCCTGAACAGGTTAAAAAGCAAGAGGCTGACTCCAGATTTCACACCTTACCCACCTCAAAGCACCCCAAGCCATCTCCTCTGTCTTTACTGAGAGGGAATCACCGGTGGGGACCATCCTTGAGCACCGGGACTAGAGCTGAACAAGCCCTTGGGGGGTGTGGGGGGGTGTTGCTTCATGCCCTCCAGGCGCAAACTGGATTAAATGCAGGCGCAGGCAGAGACGTGGCGTGAGCTGCCACCGAGACTGCATGAGAAATGAATCATCTGCCAGGGAGAGCAGGAGCGGGGATTAACGCAGCTCCCGAGGAGGGCGATGGCAGAGAGGAGGTGCCGGCAGACAGAGGGGAAGAGTTTGGGTTAGGACAAGCAGATAAAATATGGAGACAAAAAGCAAAAAAAAAAAAAAAGCTGCTGTGAAGTTCAGATACTTTGAAGTTGGAATTTACGCCTTCCAGCAAGCGCAGCCAGGGAGGGCCAGAAGCTCTGCAAAAAGGGTTTCGATGGTGGAAGCACAGGGAAAAGCTGAATCTGATTTCTTAAGTCCTATTCAATTTGCAGCACAGAAATCTGTTTAAAATCAAAGCCTTTGCCACTTGTGGTTTCCAAAAGTCCCAAAATTGTTTATTCCACTGAATTGCAAAAAAAAAAGAAAAAGAAAAAGGGTTAAAAATAATCTTTTGCCAATCAGCCGTGCTGCAGTGTCCCCAGATCACCTTATTAGCCACAGAAAGGTAGCTTAGTAACAATATTTCTCTGCCCATTCCCACGCACTGTGCTGGTTGAACTTGGCTTTTTTTTCATTTAAAAAAATTCCCCTTTGGAAAATGTGGTTTCAGCAGAGTTCCCATTTTCTGTGGGAAGATGTTGGTTTCAGCCGTGAATCCAAAAATGAAAAATATCATTTCAAAACAGTGATTCAAACCAAACCCTGCCCTTTCCCCCACCTTGCCATGCCTGGAGCGAGGTAGATGTTTCCCACTTGGATATTTGTGATCCTGAGGTTGGGGCAGGGGCATTGCCCCCCTCTCAAAAATGAAGCATTTTGGTGTTTCTTTGTACATGGGACAGGAAAGTGGGTTTGGAGTCGCTTGAGCCGGCGCCAGGGCCATCAGCATCCCACCATGGTCATGGAACAACTCGTCCCACCCGGGCCATGCTGCTCCTTGCAGCCCACGGTGTCGCATTTGTCAATCAAAGCGCTGTGTTGGTAAAGCAAATCAACTCCTTCCTGCTGTGGGTTCTCGCCTCGTTTCTTCGCCCCGATCCCACAAGACTCCCGTGTGCAGTGTTATACACTGAGTAAGCCATTTGAATTTTTATCTGTGTTATTCACAGTGCATAAAACGGGACATCTGTGTCTTTTCAGGATAGGGGCCTTGGTTTCTGCAAGCCATGTCAGCTCCTGTGGAGCTCCCACCGTATCAATGGTTAATCCCGGCCGTGCTCGCACACACGTGGCAACTGAGGCAGGAGCAGGGCTAATGAAGATTGCAACGAAGACAAAACTCATGTCTTCATTACCTGCTTGAACACATGCAACAGGGGGGGGACACTTTTTTTTGGTCCATGCACTCAGGCTGAAATGCAGATTTTGCTTCCTAAAAGTTATCCTGTAGCACAGGCCCCCCGGGAGCTGCCCCTGGCCTCCTCGCAGCCTGCTTGAGCTGCTAAGGTACCATCCCAAAAGGAAAAAAGAAATCCAGCCCTGGAGAGCCTGGCTTTGGGACAAAGCATCACTCTTGATTGCAAATGGGTTAAAAATTTTAGCTCCAAAGACTCATGTGAAAGTTGGTCAGTCGCTAAAATGGAGCGTGCAAGGTTCTGCTCATTTAAAACATGATTTAGAGGAAAAAAGGCTTCCTGGCTAATAGCTGGTGGTTTGTAAATGGACTGGAAGGCACCTAACGCTGGCAGCACTGAGCAGTACTGCATATAGCACTCTATCCGGTACCTCCAATACATCATCTCAAGTGCTCCATGATGCCTCAAGAAGCCCACTTGCACCTCCAAATCATCACTCACTGATTCATCCCGGAGCCCAGACTGCTGGGGCCGGTGTCCTACGGTCTAAAATGGCAACGAGAGCAATTTAACCCATAGTGCTGCTCATTAACCTCGCCTGCACAGCAATGCACTCTTCTTCCAAGTGGTACCCCAGCTCTTTGGGAACCTTTGGCTCCCTCAGGGCACAGGGACATGCCAGGCTTGAAGCCCCACCACTCGCCAGGGCCCTGAGAGCAGGCAGGGACAGGCACCCCCCCCCCCCCCAGCCATGTTACAGCTGCTGACACCGGGGTATGTTGAGTAATTCGGGTCTAAAGGTAGAAGGGCTCCAAACTGGACTCGTTGGGTATTTGGCCCATCAGAGCCTGTGATCAGTTGCTGGCGAGCGTTCCCTGAAGCCAGGAGAGCCTCACCAACGGGCCAGGCAACAGCACAGTGTTAAAAACAGCCTAATTGCTTACCATGCGGGAAAATTAAAGTGTTCCAACCCAGGGCAGCTGCTGTCCAGTGCTCTATCGCCCCGGGTCGTCTTTCCAGCAGCAATGCACAGAGGACACCAGAAATCCCACAAAATAAACCGCAACCGGGAGGTGAGTGGCACAGTTCCAGGATCAGAGCCAGACAGTTGCATTTGGGGTTCTTCCTGGGCTGCGATTAAGCTGCTTTCAGTCATTACTAGTGATATTTTCCCAACTGGCCATCAGCTCAGGGCTGTGTTGCAAATAACCGGCCGTGCAGAGCATCCAAGCATTCCGCCGAAGTCCACAGGAGCTCCTCATGCTCACAGCTCCCCCAAATTAAAGCCAAGTGCCCACCACTTGCCCATCCAAATCAGCTGGAGTGGCCGCTTGTAAAAGCCAGGGGCCACTTTCAAAAATGCTGCCACCTTTGCGATCAGACAAAGAGAAGAGCTGGGGAGACCGAGGGCTTAGGCAGAGCTGACAGCCTTCAGGCAAAGCTCGGGGATTAATTGCTACACACTCCTTAGTCCTAAGAGGGAACCCAAGATCTGGGTGAATCTACAGGACATCCTTCAGAAACACAAAAAGAAAACCCCTTGCAAACAGTTAAGTTTTCAATCATTTTAATGTGATCACTGCAATTTGACCACAGTCTCAGAAAGGAAAAAGTCACACAAATTATCTGTGCTTAGGATTTGAGTCAATCTACACAGTTCTTGTTGATTGACGGTTATTCAAGTTAAGACCTTCTGACCATCAGTGGTGTTCTTGGCTGAAAGGCAGGATCGCAAGTGTTGGACATATTGGTGCAAACCAGGAATGCTTCTTCTGGGATTAAAGCTGCGACACCTGATCTATTCAAAAGAAAACAGAATTGTACACGCACACACGCACACACGGACCGAGCATGCAAATACACTGGGAACCAGCTACAGCTTCACGGGAAAAAACACATTGTGGCAATACAGAGGTTGGCCTGTTATTCAGAAGGCTACTTAACAAGGAAGGGAGGAAATCACATGAATATCAAAATCTGAGAATATCCATTTTCCAATATTTGAAAAGAAAATAAGAAGAGCTTTTGAAATTACATTGTGTTGGCAAACTCTGATTTTTGGGTAACAAAGCAAAAGGTGAAGGCAAATTTTCCAAAGTATTGTAAAATTTATTGTATAAGTATTGCAGCTTTTAGAATGACATATAATTGCCACTATCGGTTACTGTTACACAATAAGCGTTTACAACAGATTTTTGTAAATTGGCATCAGAGTACATATTCATACTAAAACAGCAAAATATAGATAAGTACTGCATTGCATGTGCTGTCAATAGTTTACATAAGTTTAAACTTGAACAGAACTCAGGATACAGGACTGCCTATAACAAACTCCAAAGCCAAAGCAATGCAACTGGAAGTTTAAGAAAATATTAATACAATGAAATGTGGCTATAAGGCAGGCAAATTAGGACTTTAATGTTGTCCCTCATGAGCTTCTATAGTACAGCAAAAATCTGAAGCGCAGTTTCTGGATAACTTCTTTTTCTTTTTTGTAGCTTTGTGTTGTACATAGAAAATCTCTGAGCGATACAGAGACAGAAGAGATTAAAAATTCATTCTGTTCTCACCTAGCACTGTTAATGCTATACATCTGGATTCAGTCTTTTCCCGATCCTTAGTAAAAATGTTGGGCTTTTATTTATTTTTTAATATAGCAGTTAGTGCAATTTTATAGTTCAATACACATACAAAAGGGTGATTCTGCAGAAAGCAATCGGATTTCCTTATACCCCCACTTAAGATAGAATTAATTTCGTAACAGTAATGGAAACAATGCACTAGATTAGTAAAGCTGAATCTTCAAATCGGTAAAATCGAGGGTTGTGAAGGGAACACAAGTTTTACCAGTGTCAGCCCCAAATGAAACCCATCCTTCCTCACCATCCTGATTGACAAAGCCACGTTCCCATTCCAGGCCATTAAGATTTGGGGGCACTTTAAGGATGCTGTTTGCCATACTGTAAGCTAAGAAACTCCGTAAGATTAACAACCCCTTTTAAAGCTAACGTGACTCTTAAAACTTCGAGCAAAAAGGCAGGCTAGGACAAGAGGTTGCTAAGCATTAGCAATGCCTTGTTTCTTCTGTATTTGTTTAAAAATAAATCATTCTTAAGGGGCCTGAATCTCTCTGCTGGCAGCTGCAAGATGCTAGAGACTCCTACGGAGCAGGACCGCAGTCCAGCTTCTAGCACAGTTCTCTCCTGAGCTGCGTGAAGGCCAGAAGGAAACGAGTAGAGACATCAGCAAGGGTGTGCAAAGCAAATTCTCTGCCTTGGTGGCAATACGGGACATGGGAATTGGGAACAAATGGACCCCGAGGCAAAAAGTAACATTAAATAGTAATAATAATAACAATAACAATAACAATAATAATAAAAAAGAACAGACCATTATTTCTAAACACCCATTCAGAACTTGGAGTTGATCTGGACCCCAGATCTGGTATCTGCACTTGAAATACACAGGTCTCGGGACTGCAAAGCAGAGGGATGGACAGAAGAAAGACAAAAGATGACAACTTGGCTCCGTCGAGATGGACTCGAGTTGCACCCGCTGCCTGGGACCCGGGGCTCCCCCCCACCGGGGCTGCAGCTGCTCCCCAAGGACCTGCACCGGCAGTGGGAAAGATGGCAGCTTGGTTTTTGTTTGTGCATGGCATGAACTGAAAGGCATCATTTGCAATAGAGATTTGGTGTTGATGAGCCACCCTGTTTCACAATCATTAAATTCCCCAAACTAGAGAAAGAGGTAAATGAAACTGGACCCAGGAACTCAACAAACTGATCACTCAACTGCAGATGCTTGGGGTGGTGCTTGAGAAATAAAAGCTCACACTAGGAGCGGATTGGGGAGAGAGGAAAAAAAATAGGGAGAACCGGTTGAAATTTTGAGGACTTCAAAGCATGCGAGCTGGGTTTAATTGCACTGCATTTTTAGACCCTCTCCCACTACCCCTCTGCGCCTTTCCAGACCCTACCCACCTCCCTGACCTCTCTATGGGGTTTGGTGGCCAGGCGACGCCACGTGACAAGACAATCCCATTACTTAACAACCTCCAGTCCCCACGACACCTCCTTATTCACTGCTCAGTTTTAAATGCGTGATACGTTTTCCACCCAAAACCTGCTGAGGTAACCAGTTTTTTTGTAGCAAACAAACTAGTTCAAATTACAGAACATTCCCCCCACCCACCCCAAACAACCCCAACCCCACTATTCACGCATTTTGGCTCAAGAGGGCAGTAGATATTATATTTCTGTTTCTCTTTTGGTTGGTATCTCATTTACAATATCCACCAGTTTCCCACTTCCCCGGGTAGGACAATGTGCATAAATGCGTTCAAGCTCCCTTACGAGCAGTCGGAGAAGAGCAGCGGCAGAGGGAGCAGCCTGCGTGGCCAGGCACATGGAGCTGCTCCAGGGAGCAGGCAGCGCTGCCGGGAAAGAAGGGACTGGAAAATTGAATGCAAGGCCCAAAGGAGCAAGAGACCAGACGCTGGTTACTTGTGACGCTAACGATGATTTTGTTTTCCCCTCTCTAAAAAGGGAGGGTTACTCTTTGTTTAATAAGGCACTAAATAGACACGTTACATAAAGGAAAGATACATTTTTAAAAACTCGTATAAATTCATCAGTTTTGTACCTTTCATGACAAACTAGATTTACTCCTTTGCATGACTTCTTTTTTTGTGGCTTTTTTTTTTTTTTTTTATGGTCATCAAAATTTAGGTTACACGACTGTAAAGCTATGAAGATTTCAAGAGCTGTGGAAAAGCAGTTTGAGATATTGAGAAGGTACAGGACTAGTTCTAGGCAAAAATAAAAAAAGCAAAAAATAACGATCAAACTTCAAGTTCAGCTATTCATCGTCTTCTTTAAAATATATATAAATATTGTTCAAATGGTCAGAACTTCAAAACCGTTCTCATGGTTTGTTTTTTTTTTCAAGTAATAGAAAAGTTGCTTAAAAACAATAGTTATTGCCTTTATATCTTTCATTTATGTCACTCTACTAGATAGCATCCTGCAGAAAATGAAATCACACCTCCTTGTAAATCTTCGCTCTCTGTGGTTCCCCTACCGACCCTTCCTCATGCTCGGAGAGATGCTCTCCCGGCCGGGGAGACGGGACCGACAACAGTTTTTTTCCCTTTTGCTTTGTCTCTAGCGCTCTCAGGTTTCTCACTCGCTCATTCCGTCACATACAAATTCACCACGAGGGTAAAACACCTACCAGACACCTACGCAATATAAAAATGTAAACAATAGCATAGTAAGACAAAATGCTTCTGAAACCAAGATAAATTAAAGACGCACAACACCCGGCAGGCGGGAGGGCAGGTGGGACCGTGCTGCTGTGGATGAGGGTATCTTCAGAAGAGGTAAAGGGGGTTTGCTTCTAAAGCATTAAGCGTATTTCTGTAGCCTTTAATTAATACATCACAGGAGCAGATTCATTTCCATCTACTGTATCTGTCGCCTCCTTAGCTAGGATAATAAAGTAAAAAATAGCAGTGACCAGAGGCAGCCTGGGGGACGACGGAGCTGCGAGCCACAGCTGTGCCCGTTTATCCCAAATAGAGGTTTGGGAGGTTAATACAAAATGAAAATGACTTTCACCACCACCACGCTTTTCAGCTCGTACTTTCAATGAGATATTTAAACCCCAGCTGAAAGGCAGCCAGTGGGTACGTTACCATTTACTCACATTAACTTCCATAATCACCGCTTTAGCTCCAAATAGGGCCCTTCAGTTGAACATTGAAAGAAATAAACCAAAAAACACTTTGTTCCTTCAGACACAGAAGTTTATTCTCATCCCCACCACCCCCCTCCAAAAAGTTAGAGGTTGTCCAAAAAAAAAAAAAAATCAAGTAATTTTTCTCTGCTTCAGTCATTACTGACTCTCAGAAGCAGGGAGTTTTTATTTTACCTTTTTACTCCAATAATCCTACCGGATGACATACAGACACACACCAACTCCTCTTGCTTTGTAGGGAATGTATAAAGCCGTGACTGTCAGCGGCCACGCGCAGGGACTCTGGAAATTAGGGATTTGCATAAGATGCAGTCTCGCTCACCGCTCCTCCCAGGGCCGGCATCACCACTTCAGCATTTTTCCACCCCCTTCCAGCTACTTTGTTCTTCACTTCGACATATATCCCTTAACAGGTTCATGGTAGACATGATAGAGGCTTTGACCAACACAAGCACTGACATATTTATATTAAAAAATAGTGCAAAATTTCAACATTTATATAAATAACTCTAAACCCCTGCTTTTGATTTTTTTTTGTTTTTTGTTTTTTTACAATGTAATACACGCTTTTTGAGTTGGCACTCAAAAAATTGCCTTTTTCTTCTAGTTCAGAAAACAACTTTTTTTTTTTTGAATAGGCCTCTTCTAATACAAAAATACTCCTGCTCCTTACACATACACTTTCTCTTATTTTTAATATATATTTATATATTTATATTGCAGATCTTTAAACAAAACGTTTTTTGTGCAAATATTTTGTCTTTAAAGATAAGTGAAATAATCAAACAAAAAAAAAAGCATTCACACACAGCTCAACTAGAAACAAAAAAAAAAGGACTACAGTTGATTTTTTTTTTTTTTCCTTTTTAAACGTCTAGACACAGCTCAATAAAGAAATGTTTTTGCAAGCTTGGTAGGCTTGTGCATTCAGACCAGACATAACAAGTAAATATTTATACACGGAGAGATGGGGAAGGGCTTTTTTTTTTTCTTTGCTCATCTTCCCCAACTCTCTCTCTCTCTCTCTCCTTTTTCTTTTAACGAGAAGTGCAGAGTGTTTCATTTACTTTCTTGCTTTTTTCTTTTTTTTTTTCCTTTTTTCTCCCTTTTTTTTTTTTTTTTAAAAGGGGTGCCCTTTTTGTTTCTCTTTCTCTTTGTTCCACGCGGTTGTGCTCTCAAGGCCATTGATTTGTGAATGATGGAGTCTGCTGCCCTCCAAGATGGAGGGCATCCCATTGTTGTTCTGCTGGTGCTGGTAAAACGTCGACCCGGGGTAGTGCCCTATCACCTCGCTGTACGTCGGCGGCGGTCCCTCCATCCTACCATTGCTCCCATAGCAGGTCGCGCTGATGCCAGAGTTACTGCTGGGGGGGCACGGCCCCCCGTACACGGAGTTATCTATCAAGTCACTGTCGAAGATGGTTCTGTTGGGGGGGGCCCGGACCGACTCTCTGTTGAGCTCCATTTGCTGCTCGGGGTCTCGCAGCTGCAGCGTGCAGGGTCCCTGGTACGGGGGGGGCTCCTCGCCGTCTGACAGCGAGATGGTGGGCGGCAGGTCGATCTCGTGCTGCATGTAGGGGTAGGTTGGCTGGAATCTGTTAAAGCGGTCCCTCTGCAGAAAGGATGGCACTGCCAGGCGGTCGCTGGGTCTCGGGGTGTAGATTTGCTGCTGAAAGGGAGAAAAAGAGAGAAAGAGGGCGAAAAGCGTGAGACGCTGCATCCCGGGAGAGCGGGAAAGGCAGCGGCACCCGCACCCGCATCGCCCTCACCTCTGTTATTCCATTCCCCGACACGGTGCTTTCCGAAGGCCACAGGCTTCCCTCCTGCATTGGAAAGGACAAGAGAGTGCAGAGTGAGTCTGACTGCCAGCAGTGGTTAAGCTCCTTCTGCAAACGGCTCGTGCCAGGTTTCACCCTGCAGCAGAGCCCAGGTAAGATGCTGCTGCTGCTGCTGCCAACGCGTTCCTGCCCCGGCTGCAGCAACACACAGCACGCACCCTCTTCTAAGCAGGCAACCAGCCCTAGTAGAGGTATCAGCTACTATCATATATGCTGGGTATCATATGGGTAATGCTAAGGCTATTAGCATATTACCACTGAAAACAACACTTCTGATTAAAATTTCCCTCCATTTTCACCTCCATTTACATTTAATAGATCACTTGCAGAATGAATGATGAGAATGACACCAGCAAACAACGCTCTCCCATTTACAGACTTCCCCCTTCCCACCCACACCCACCCAGCATGTTTCTGTCCCTGGTTCAAACATGCCAGAGGAGTATTTTTCAATTTGTGATCCATGAGCCGCGGGTGATTCACAAGACATCAGAAAATGCTCCATGAAATAATGACAAGATTTAAAAAAAAAAAAAGAAAAAGAAAAAGAAAAACCTCACACCCACATTCTGATGCACACAATCAAGGAAATCATGGGAAAATAAAGATAATAAGTGAATAACCAAATGTTAAGCCTAATTTTGATTTGGCTTAAAAAAAAAAAAAGAAATCTGTAGCAACAGGATGGTTCTAGAGTATTTTTTCCCCAAAAGGATAAGTGGTCCTTGGCTTAAGCAGACTGAGGAACTGTGGTCTAGAGGCTTCCTTACACTGCAAGCATCACCCTGATCCTGCAATGCGAACGCAGGTGCCAACGACCCCAGGCATGATAAAGCCACAAGCCAGTTTCCCCCAAACCGTGAGATCAGTTTACAATTCATGATCAAAACAAACAGACAAAGGTTATTCCCATTTGCTGGTGATACTCTGAGCATACACAGTTCACCCTAGACCCTTTTGCCTTAAGAACTAAAATATTTAAATATTGCTAATATTCACATATAGCAACTCTGGCAGGCAGGGCTGGAGGAAACCAAGCCAGAGGCTCATAATTATAACCTGGAATAGCTGGCACTTCTCAGCTCCTTGCAGGTGAATCTCCAGTTCTGGCACTAGCAAGTCAGGCACAGGCAGAACTATTTACCGCCAGTGGAAAAAAATGCCAAGGGTGTTTCTTTTTCCCTTTAAGGTGTCCCATCCAAAGGCCATTCTTGTGCCCAAACTATGCAGCAGGGCTCTGCAGATGAGCAAACCACAAACTTTCCTACTATGAAAATACCTGTTTCTGGAATAACCGTGGCGGCGGTCCGGGCAGACTGGTGCCCTGGTGAAAGCCTGTAAAAAGCTGCAACGGCACCGCAGACACCTTTGCTGATAAAGTCAGAAGGGATTTTGCCTGTCTGATGCTCCTTGGACCTTGCCCAGCTGTGAAGCACATCTGGCCTCATACCAGGCTGCAGCATGCAAGGGCAAATGTTGCTGCATACCTTTGCAGCTATCGCAGTAAGCAGCTGAGCAGCATCTCCACTCCTCCCAGAAGCGCCTCCGAGAGCAGACAGACGCAGGGGTGCCCCTATGGGCAGAGCCAGCCCCAAGCCCTGCGGCAGGAACCTCGGCACCCGGGCATCCCGCAACATGCATCCGACTGCCCGAAACGCAGCACCAGCACCGCATTAAAAATCTCCAAAGAAGCCACCCATTATATCCCCCCGCTCCTCCTTCCCCCTGCCTCCCTTCTTATTTTCCACAACTTTGGAATATATTTTCTCTTGTGGCATCACATGTGGTATCAGATATGGAGAGAATCCCATCAGGTTCCTGTTTTTGAAGCTCAGCTCTGCACATAAACCTCAGGGCGGTCCTGTTGCCAGTGCAAGGAAAACAGTGATTTGTATGGAAATGAGACAGCCCAGATTCTTCTCACTTCTCTGTGTTTTTTAGGGAGCATCTCCTTGGAGCAGAGGTTAAGTGCCGCAATACCGGCACCCTCCCCGGCTACAGCTAATGAGCGCGCTGGTTGAGCTGTGTGCCTCATTGCCCTTCCCGAGCAATGCAACGCCATGTTTTATACAGACCTTGAGACTTCAATATGCAACTGTTTACACAGGCATCAACTGTTTAGTCTAGTCCATTTTACATGTATTTCTTGCCTGCAGGGATAGTCTACAGTCAAATTCCCCCAGCAGCCAAAAGACCCAAGAGGAACTGCATCTGCCACAGATCAAATCCTCGCCTCCAACCCCCCGCTCAGCCACGGTGCTGACACCAAAGGGCACGGGGGGGGTTTCCAGTGCTGCCACATGCGCTGCCAGCCAGTCACCTCATCCCGAAGGACGCCAAAGCAGGGGGCAGGAGCGGGAAGCACTCCGAAAATTGTGTTTACTTTGCCGTGCCCCCGTGGCAGACTTCCTGAGCAGTGAGTACCCCGTTTCTGCCACATGCACTGCCAGCCCTTCACCTCATCCTGAAGGACGCCAAAGCAGGGGGCAGGAGCGGGAAGCACTCCGAAAATTGTGTTTACTTTGCCGTGCCCCCGTGGCAGACTTCCTGAGCAGTGAGTACCCCGCTGCCTTCTGCTAGATGTTTTATATTTAACTTGGCAGTGGGCAGTGCCATGGCAATATCCCATCTGCTTCCCCCTTTCCCGGGAGTGATGTCAGCCGGCTCCCGCGAGGGCGGCTGTAGCCCGGCACTTCCCAGCGTGCAGAGCATCGCCGCGCTCAGCTGGGGCTTCCCGCTGCAGCAGGCGACGGGGAGGGCACGTACACACCCTTACGTGAGCTGCTCCACCCAAAACGTACCCTACCCCAAGTACTCGCTCACCCAAAGCCTCCACCCAATATCCCACCCAGGCGTTTAGAAGAAACTCTGGCTCACACATTAACACATCTATTTGTACAGATGAGGTCCAGGAACGATGCTCTGGGCAACACACGGATGCAAGAGTAGCAAAGCAGTAGAAACACCATTAAAATGGGAACTGCAGAGAGATAAGGAGCAGACAGGAGACCCATTTTCTGTAGGAGCTGGATCTCTGCAGCTGTTATTAACCACTTCTCCCGGGACTCCAGGGCTTGACCCGGACACGCTTACATGCCCACAGCTGACTGACCACAAGCACACTCACCGCCACCGACCCTCTGTCTCACACACTACTGTGAAGCCCATGGGGGTAACGGCTCATCACTCCTAAAAACTCAATAGAGGGATTAAAATTGCTGGAAATCAGTAGTCAGAGGAGGGCAAAGCCTCAGAGACAGAAAACATACATACGTTTAGCCTTCGCACTTTGGCCGTGGGATTGCTACACAGCCCCACTGAGCCAAGCAAAACTAGGCTGCCCCGTGAGGGAGCATCACCGCTGTAAATCCTCATCCTCAGGGCTCTCCTCGCTCACCTCTGATTTTCAGAATATTTTGGACTTGAATTCATCTCAACAATGGCTGAGTCTAGAAAGCTATGGTTTTCTGAAACTAAAGCTGAGATTCTGCTGTCTGATGAGCAATATGGCTGTAAAAGCCTCCGCAAGTATTCCAGGACTCACTGCAGAACCTAAAATTACTTTTAAATTCCTTTTTAGAGATCAATCTTCAACTTTTATAGAACCGCTTGTTTTAGTAACATCAGAGAATTTTCTCTGTAAAGCTGCATGGCATAGATTAAGTCTCTGAGCCTTCAGGAGGACTTATATTTTCCATTTTAGGGGACAAAGGTATGCTTGGAGGTTACATTTATACCACTTTTTCTTGGGGGAGCAGGATATCACTGTTCCAAAGGGGCATGGACAGTGCCATTCTTATTGCAAAAAAGTTTTCAGTAGCATTTCTTAAATATTCTTAGTTCTGGAAAAATAAAGGTACTTGTTATAAGGAGACAGAGTTTAAGTTCAGCGAGAACAGTGATGGAGAAACACATGACATAATACAAGAATTCCTTGCTAGCAAGAACCGCATTAAAAAACCCTTTAGGGAAATTAATTTCTCCTTCAGTTGTAATTTTTGAGGTACAACAGCAAAAACAGGACAACTCCGGCAGACCTAGCAGCATCCTGACCACGGGATGAACTACTTTAATATTTCAAAAGATGAAAAGCGTGTGTGCAGTTCTGGTGCCCGTTTGCAGTCACGACAGCAAAATGAAGTTTGGGATTTAAAAAGCCCGACACCAGTTGAGCACAAGTTTAATGGGTTACATAAACCGGTATCCAGTTCAGCGTATCCTCTGCCTGCCAGCCTTCAGCGCTCGTTTAGACTGGAGCTGTTTTCTATGAAAAGACATGCTGTGCGGAATCCGAACGGAGCTACCTTTAAGGTCTTTATTATGATTGATCCCACTGTAACGAGCTTCCCGCTTAGCACATGAGGGGCTTCTCTGTCCTGCCAGGAGGGTGCTCGGATCACAGGGAAGCTTGGCTGCCACTCCATCAACACTGCACTCACAGCACAGACAGCGGCAGGGAGAAGGGGAAGAATTATAAAGAGGGGGAAAAAAAACCCCAAATGGTACATTTGCATTTCTCTCCTTAGCTCTGAGAAAGGTTTTGAAGACTCCGCATCCTCACTGAGGTCTAGCAGAGGCACGGAGGTAAACCTTTGCTGAAAAGCCATTTAATCGCTGATGTGTCTGAAGGCTGAATAAATAACAGAGCTGTTTTGGTGCGGGGACTGGGCCAAAAAATGGCTGGAAATTTTGGCCTGGTGAAATTTAAAAAAGAAAAAGAATTTAAAAAAGAAAAAAAAGAAAAAAGGGGGAAAGGCATTATTTTTTAAACAGTCAACAATTTTTGTTTCAATCTGAAATTTTGGTTCAATCTCCATGTGATTTTCTCTTCTCTTTCCATGTTAGCCTTCTTTCCTCTTTTTAAAGAAAACAAAAACCAGGCCACTTAAGAGAACAGAAATTACTGTATTAAAATAAAAAAGGCTTGATCTGATATTTGCTTTGAAAAATGTAAAATGAAACATTTTGGTATCGTTCAAGTAAAACATTCTGGACATGATAAAACAGTAAAAAAATCTGAAAATGGGAAAACAATCTTTCTGCTATTTTTAATAATTCATGTGCTCGGATGCCCACATTCTGCTACTGTTGGAAGCAGGTGCACAGGGCAGTCAGAAGAGACATAAGATTTCTGTAACTCCGGGAGGAGCCGGGATACGTGTGGGGAGTTTAGCTCTGATCCCCAAAGCAGGCAGGTGCTTGAGCGCTCACCACCCTCGCACCGGCTGGTTTAACGTGGGATCACGCACTCCCGGCACTTTGATCTTGTTGCACAGCATCGACAAACAACCACAAGCTGAGCTCACTGCCGTGCCCTCCGGAGACGCACTCCACAGCCCACAAAACGAAGGGTGGTTTAATTGAGCTTGGGGTTTGCACAGCTCTCCTTCCCAAGGGGTGTCGTCCTCACTTTGGCACAGAGCGTCCAGTAAGGGACCTTCGTCTGCTGTATGTAATGTGTGACAAAAAGAGCAGCTACGGAGCGGAGGGACAGCCTGCGCCCTGGGCGCCTGCTGGCTGGACAGCCTTCAACAGCACTGTACTGACGACTTAATAAAAGACATTAGATCTCTCTCTCTCTCTCTCAAAAAAAAAAAAGAAGAAGAAAAGAAAAAAGAAAGCAATTCCAGTATTTGATCTTTTTCCTACAGTGAGCATGGATTTGATACAAGAGAGCACGGCCCCACACAGACCACCACAAGGCAGCACCGGTGTGCTCAGCCTGCCCTGGAAGCCTGCAGAGAAGAGGGCGCGAAGCAGTGACCTTGAGGAAGCCCTATCATTTAAAGAGCTTTAAAATCCTTCAGGGCGCACACTAAAAAAAAAAAAGTATTAGTACAAGATATCTCTGCACTGAAGACAGAGCCATGTAGGCAGTGGTGAATAGTACATGCTCACCTTCCGAGAAAATGTGATCTCTTTTCCCTATAGGTTCTTGTAAGTCTCTTTGAGCTGCTGCATTTGAGGAAACTGCATAAACCAACATCTGCCTCGAGGCTGGAGAGGCTCCCCCTCAAGTCACCATCGGAGGTACAATGAACACGTTTCTCCTCAGGCTTTTATGAAGCAGGGAGCCTGGGTTACACAAGGAACCTCTCGAGCATCCCCTTGGAAGATTTCTGCTTGTCAGGCTGACAAGTGTTTTCTGACCCCTCCACCACAGTAACAGCAGCACCACTGCTGAAAACTGGAGAAAGTCTTTTGGGATGTCCTGTTCTCTTCAAGGCAGGCAGTAAGTTTTCATACAGTCATTTGAGACTCTCCAGCTGGAGCCGCCAAAGGACTCAATAGTTTGGGGCTGTTAAAGGCAAGGCATATGTACCCCAACCAGCTGAGGGTACGTGGTGGTTTCAGGAACAGGACACACCAAGAACAGCCTCGTGCAGTTACTTTACTGATGTAACATCTGAATTGCAAAGCTCAAGGCAAAGGCAGAGGCTATGGCTGTCCATATATTACAACATACAGCACCCTAAAGAGCCAGAGGCATCCCTAAAAGGACACCACCACCCCTCCCAACCCATCAGTAACTGAGAGACAGAAGATGATGCCAAGACCCAACCTGGAGGGTGTCTCTTCACGCAGTGCCAAGCGGCACGTGGGCAAACACGACCCAAACGAATGTCTTTGGCTCTAATGTTTCCCCAATGTCACATCATTTGGGAAATGGCGCAGGACGACGTGGGTTGGAAGAGCAGGGTGTGACTTACTGATGAGAGGTTCTCGTCTCTCCGCCTCCCCTGGCTGTGCCGGCTGATGAAGGATCGCGCAGAGAGTTTGTAGTTGTTCAGCAGACATGTGATCACCACCACCATCACCATCATCACCACCACGATTATGATTATCTGTACAAACTCCAACTCCGCTGCAAGAGAGACAGACAGACTTTAAGCCACCAGAAAAAGCAGCATGTAATTGAGCACAAGAACTAAAGTTGCCGAGATGCCAGTGACACCGCTCCATCCTTCCCCCATAAAGCTCTCATATGCCTACGTGTGCCCTACATGCTTTCAGCCCAGCTCAATAAAAAACTCATTAATTCACTTTCAGTGCCACAGAAGAGTCTCTAGGAGGGATCTTTAAAGACGATCTACAAAGCAGAATGTTTCCAAGCTACAATGCAGACAGGGCTTCCCAAAGCCCTCCCAGCTGCAGTGTGCTGGATGCCCCCACCCCTGGGTACAAAACCAGCAGCATCTCGGTGCCTTGCATGACTCACTCAGGGCATGGAGCCACGAACCAGCATAGTTCACCGTAATGAAACAATTTAGCTAAATGCAAGCTAAATTTCTGCAATTCTCTTCCCATCATGACCACCCCTTCCTCCAAGGGGGACCTCCTGAAGTCCTCCTCGGCACACCCTCGCAGCAGGCACACGTCCCCTCTGTCACATGGGTCGGACAGTGGCACGGGGAGCCCGCGGCACAGCACAACAGGCACCGGTGTTGGCAACCCCCCTCTCCCCGACGCCAGCTCATCTGCCACAGGGTGCAGGCGGGGATACCTCCTGCTTTTCAGTGATACGCCAGATGAACGCAATGCAGCTGCCCATGGGGGCCACGTCCCAGAGCTCCAGACATCCCTCGGCTCAGGGCTCGGCCAGCTCACAGTGGCAGCTTGAGTGGCTTGAACTGGCATAAAGGAAAACTGCCAAAAATCCTCCAAACAAACAAGCAAACAACAGGCAGCTTGAGTGGCTTGAACTGGCATAAAGGAAAACTGCCAAAAATCCTCCAAACAAACAAGCAAACAACAGACTATCTGGTTAACTCCAGAGACACTTGGCAGGAGGCAGTAAGAAGCCGCTCCTAAAATTTCCTAAGGAAATAATTCCTCGCATCTCTCTGAGGCTAAGGAAAATTGAGTACTGGAGGCAAACGTAGCGCTGGGGTCATTATTTCCATGCATTTGGCATCCAGAGAGCAGAGGCTATCCCCGAACCACTCGGTCGCTCCCCCCAAGTTCCCTCGTGCCAGCAGCACCCAGGGCTCACCATGCCCAGGACCAGGCAGCAGCAACTCCAGTGCTCATCGTAAAGGAAGGGCCAGACTAGCAAAATTCAATAGTTCTGGGGATTGAAACTTTCTTTGCTTCTCAGTAGGCACAACTATAAAATCCAGTTTTGGAAAGCTGTGCCCTACCTAAGCCATCAGGGATGCTACCATCTGTATTTTATCTATACAGACACACACACATATATATATCTGTAGATACACAGGAAGACCCACCATGCCTCGAAGGGCAGCATCACACTGCTCGTACCAGCTGGGGTGGCTTCTGCTGAGTCAGGCAAATTTAATTTTGTTTTTTGTATGGAAAGTTTTCTCCTGGCAGGTGGCATTTAAGTGCCAGTAAAAGCAAATAAATGTCAAGAAAACAGTCCAGGTGGCAAGTGCTGCCAGTTACCTCGGAGCTCATTCTGCTAAACAGCAGCTATTTCTGCCTTTGCCCACAATGCTTTACCAGCTCTGCCCACCACCTTCAAAAAGCAGAATTATGCCTTGAAAGCAGGAGCCTTCTGTCACTTAAAGTTAGATGTATGAGTGACTTGGAGCCCGTACACTTACAGCACCCCTAAAATGCAGCTGCCTCTACACCGCAAGATTGCACATGGGATGGGAAGAGAGGGATTAAAAGCCAAACATTGCAAAGGAGTTTTGCCTTAAAAATGCCTTTTAGCTAAAGGCATCTTCTGAAAAGAGGAGCTCTGGGTCTTTCACAGCAACCCCGGCATGGTGCCTGAATGCCACTGTGAAGGGAAGAGCCCAGAAAAAAAACATATTCCCAACAATTTTTGATCCAGCCCCGAAGCCGCGGCACAGCTCACCCATGGGAATGACAGATGACCAGACCCGAGAGCTGCCACAGGTGCCCTGTGCTGGAGGAACAGGCTGAAACAGGAGCTTGTTTCTTCTAAACACAAATCAGACAAACCAGACGCACAAACACACCAAAACTGAAAGGGCTGGGAAAAGAGGATGATGCAAAACCATTAAAAAAAGGCACAACGTCTCTTCCCATGTCATCCCCGCTTTGTAGGAGAGCGTCCCTACATAGCCCAAAGGCATGTCGTAGTGCCAGCTGCACCCAGAGGCACTGAGAGCATCCCCGCTGACCTCCAGCACCCGACCAGCAGGGTGAAGCCCCAGCACCCCAGCCAGGCACAGGATGCCCCACAGCTCCCCCAGGTGCTCTCCAGGCCGCCCACAAAGAGCCAGACCCCAGGGGGGCACTGACCCAGAGCCCTTCTGCCTCACCTACACGTGGGCAGCAGAGTCCACAGGCTGGGGAGCATCCACCCAGCTTGGGTGCAGAGCCCGCTTTTTGCAGACTTCATTACCGAAAAGAAAAAACAAAACAAAAAACAACCAAGGTTTTTAAGAAGATGAGTCAATTTAGCCTCAAAATGAAGCATGTGCTTTGGCCACGGTAAGAAAACACAAGAAAAAAATATAAATAAGGCCAGTGATGGAAAACTTCCTTTTCAGTTAAAAGAGGGTGTATTTCTGAAGAAAAACAAGACCAAAGTAGTTGTAAAGGAAAGTTCCTTTCCTAGGACGACAGGTCCCTTAAGTGAACCAAACCTTGCTAAATTGGTCACGGTACTTTGGTGACACAGGTGAAGTTTTGGCCATCAGGAAGCACTGCCCTAATTCCTTCCTAGGAAGGAACACACACAAGATATGTGTCATTTACAAACAACCTAAGCCAAGCTTCCTGGACACACGAACAGACGTATAATGAGCAGAGCCTGAAGCAGAAGAAAGGGTGGGAATTCCATCAGGATCTGGGACAACACACCAGCGTCTCATCCACCCCCATCCAGCCCTGAATACTATTTGTTCTGGCTCCTGTAATTGGGGTATTACAAAACTATTGCCAAGAGGTGCAATAGTAAGGCACAGCATGATTACCAGAACGAAGGGGCTGCTGCTTTCCATCAGGGACGCTCCTCCTGCCCTGTCTCTCCCTCCCATGTTCTCCTGGAGCTGGTCATCCGGACGGGCTGGACCCCCACAGGGACCACAGGGCGAGGCCAGGAGGTGCAGGCAGTGTTCGGCCATGCATCATGCCTTGATCTTCGAACTCTAAATTGGGTTATTTTAATGTGGAATCTAGTCTAATGTTACGGCAGTCACACTGGTGTTATCAATAGAAGAGGGGTTTTAATATCTCGCTTTGTGGGAGGAGGGAGAACAATTAAGCTGCAAATTAACATTCTGTAAACGGGTTTGGTGAAACATGTCTGAACGATAAAACCTGATCAGCTCCCCACGCTCAGACTTTGGCCTTTTCATGCCAATGGCCTTGCTCTTCTCCGATCTCCTTCGTTAGCACAGGGAAGCAAACAGCTCAATCACTGCAGCAGAGCACATCTACCCTTGTCCTGCAACACAGACGAGCACTCGAACATTTAAGTTTCATATGCGAGAAATGTATCTGCCCCCATGTCTTCTTTCGTGGTGCTGCTGAAACTAACACTTCCTCCCAATGCTGCACGTATACATGAGGAGGCCAAACCCACCAGGAACCTCTGCTCTCCACAGCAGCAGGAGCTCAGGAAAAGCAGAGGGCACACAGTGCCCTCAGTTTTGCTCTACCCCAAGCCCAGCCTGCGAGGACCCGCACAGCCTCGCAGTGCCTAGGAGCAAACACACCAGGTACACTGAGATGAGCTTTAATCCCAAGAACGCTCATGTTGCCCAATCTGGCCTTTGGAAAAAATAAAATAAAAATGAAACAAAAAAAAGTCCCACACACTCAATTTGTGCTTTTCAAGTTTCAAGAGACTCATACCCACTCAAGCCACCAAAGTTTCTGCCAACTCTCCCTCTGTTTTAACTTGTCTTCATGGGCTTCACTTGCAGAAGAGGGAAAAAACCCCAACACACTGGAAAGCTGGATATATGCAGTAAGATTTTATCCAAGCAGCTCTGTCAAACTAATGAAGAAAGATCATTAAAAACCCAAACTTTGAGTTAATACATTATTATACAAGTGCAATTCAGCTGCTATGCTAATAAAAAGCCTTTGGGGAACGAAAAACAAGCCAAACTGCAAAGCACATAATTTATAATTCTACTGGTATTCTTAAAAACACACACGCAACAAAACAAGAAAAAAATACTCAACACATTTTGTATTTGGCTTCCTAATCATTGTCACTTTTCAATTAGAAGAGACCTCATTCCATTTCTCTCTGTAATTTTCCCCAAGGGAAGTGTTATAAATGCACTAGGCTTTACAAGATGGGCATATTCAGCCTCCAAATGCAAAGCAAGGTCACACTAATTTAATTTTGCATAATTTTTATTCCAGAATACGTTTCAAACTAACAGGTTCAGACATCACATTTAAGTGACACAACCTGCTTTTCTGTATTTTCTGTCTAGACGCTGCAGCTTTGGGAGTCGGTCAGCACGCGTGCAACTGTTTTGCAACTAAGCATTTTTCCCCCAGATTCTCACAATCCTGAAACGGGATATTCATGATCAAGTAAAATCACTTGTCACATCCCATTCTTCAAGTTTGTTACTCGCTTGCCACTTCAAACCACATGTGGCCTTGAATAAGGGTTTCACAGTAGATTACAGCATTACATTAACGCATGATAGGAGACTGCTGCTTCCCAAAGCCTGCAGACTCCACAAAGCACAGGCTGCAGCCACTCTCCTGCTCAGAGGGCTTTTTGGAGGAAGGCAGCATGTGCCCCTGCTGCCCACATTGGGCTCCTGCCTGGCCACCAAGCCGATAAGGCTCTAAAGTGTCTGAAATTTATGAAAATGGCAGCTGGCACCGACGCGGAGGCACCTCACTGGCACGGCTGCCAGGGCACCC
>NW_008825076.1:5319686-5338507 GCF_000699105.1 Pygoscelis adeliae
TCTTCCCACCGAAGACCACACTCACGGCTCAACAGAAGCGGCTGCAGAAAGGTGCATCTCAAGAGCTTCCTCAGTGCCTATGAACAAAATACTTGGCACCCACAGGTTTAAAATTCATTAGTATTTTTGCAAGGAGGGAGAGCTATTTGAGTCAACAGTGACACTGGGTGCGCTGAGCCTCTGCACACACACACGGTTCACAACGGCTGCAGGGGAGGTGAGGCTATGGTACGCTTTAAATGTATTTCCTTGCTTTTTACAGCTATACTACAGTTCATAAAATGCTTACTATAAAGTTTATTAATGCTCTTCCTTCCACATGGAGTATCACTGCTGAAGACAAATGCTCCAAAGTACTGGCAAATACAGAGGAGGAAAAAAAAATATACACCTGCATTTTGCTGCAATAATTACGGGTACTCCAGCTATCATTTACAAGTGCACAGAACAGCTTTCAGACAGGGTCTCAGTCAAGATGACCTTTGCTTTCAGCCCAGTATAATACACATCTGCAGGTCAAAACAATACTCTGTAAGCTTCAATTATGATTTCTATATATATTGGAATTGCGTATTGTTTGAGAAGTGATGAGAAGAAGTGAAATTACTCAGGAGATAATGGCTAAGCTGAACAAATGTAGCTGCACTAGCCACAATTCCTAAGAAAAATTTAAAAAAAAAAAGTGCTAGTCATCATAAATGCTGTGGTGCACTATGCTAAAACGCAAGTCTGTTTTGCTGAGACAAAATTAAAGCAAGCAGAAAATCCCCTGCAGAATACTTTGCTTCTCCGATGTTCACTTTCCCTTCCTCTGGGTATTTCTATCATTAAAACCCCCTTAGTTCTGACTTGAAACAGATTGCTGGGACAGTTCAAGCACGATGAGTCTGATCACAAGCTTGCACAGACTATCAAAATATGCTCTTAAGGGTGTGGAGAAAAAACTCCTGCTGCTGATTTCATCTTCTGGTGGACATCAGCCCGGTGTGAGGCAACCCAACATTCTGCTTCAAGCCAGGATGAGATACCTCCCGAGCAAGCCTCACTGTTGAAAGTTAATGAAGCATCAGTTATTTTTTACCCAGGACGGATGGGATATGCACCTCAGCTGCTGGATGCTCCTGTGTCAGTTCCTCAACATCAGAGCCCCGTTATCACTTGTTTCATCAGCATTCTTCAGGAAAGTACATCTAAAACTGTGTTTTGAGGTTGCTCCATGTGCCTGGCGCAGAGGAGAGCTGGTTAACAGAGGTGGGCAAAGCCTTCATCAGGCTTTGGGAGTGGTGGGCACAGTCCCACCGCTATGGGGAAACTTCCAACATTGCCCCAACATCTGCAATAGCACAGGTCACAGAAAAGGCAAAAAAAGTGGGTTTAAAATGAAAGCTTATCTCCAGCGTTTCCCCCTAATCTAGAAACTGATGTGAGATTTGAGTAGTAGAAAAATGCGAAAGGAAGTGAGTAAGAGTCAGGGAGACTAAAAAGGGGCTGAGAACAACACAGATTTTGCTATTTCAGATGTTTCAGAGAACTGTGGAAATAGCATTTTGCCTGAATCACCGCTGTGCCATCACTGCCCACATGGGTACTCGCCCCCAGCAGCCAAGCTCCTCGCTGGGCAGGAGGGGTGTTTGGCCCGGCCTCGGGTTTTAGCTCACCACAGCGCAAGGACTGTCTTGTTGAAGACCCTCCACAAACACCTGCAAACTGAGATAACAGACTCCCCATCTATGCTGGGATGTTACTCTGCATACCCAGAGTACATACCATATTCTTTCCATACTCAGCTGTATGGAAATCTCCAGACTGGCCATTTTCCACCATCCATAGGGACTATTTTTAATTGCATGTCACTTATTTTCCCAGAGAAACATCCTGTGAGTGCCTAACACAAGAGCCAAGGAACCCCGCTGCGTACTGCGCCTTCACCTCTGGTCTTCACTTTCCCTGACACACTTACAACTTTTACACCGAGGCTGAATGGGATAGTTTTGTACAGAGATTCCTCCTGCTGCCTAACAAGCCTCAATAAAATGGGCAAAAGAGATTGAGACCTTTCTAACTCGCCTGTTGAAGTAGAGAGAGATGTAATCAGGTCTTGTACAAACTGAGCAGCATCTCTCTAGCCTCCAGAAGACATAGGCTAAGGACAACTTCTAACGGCAGGTAGCTTGAGCTCCCTCACCCCATCCTGCCCCTGCAGCACCCCTGACCACCCCAGCGGTCCCCGCAGGTGCCCACGCAGGGTTTGAGAGCAAGGCTTTGCCCACAGTGGTGGGCACACCGCAGCCTCCCTCCTCCTCCCGCAGCAGAGCCTTAGCCTACGGATGAAGTCAATGCACAGATATATTAGGCTGGCAGCAGGGAATGATGTAATTAAGGTCCCTGGGAAGCCAAAGAAGGTGAGCAGCTGGAGCAAAGCTTGGCACGGGAGATGCACCACTGGCAGCGAGGAACAGACCACGGCAAGGCGGAGGAGTGCCCACTCTGACCCTGGGCACCTAGATCAGCTGCCAAGTGGCAAGCCGAGGCTCCCAGCCCATCCACCTCAGAGGGATAAAGTCTTCCACGAGTCACTCAGCCCAGGAACGAGACCCAGCTCTCAATCAGCTTTGCCCAGGACCCCGGTCCCTCCTGGGACTGCAGGAGGAGCATGGCTCCATTGTGGGCACGGAGCTGAAGAGCCCACCAGCAGCAGGATGCAATTACGGGGCACGAGCCTATTGACATGAGCAGGGAACCCACGGCACAGGGCACCCGAGCCCCCTGCCAGCGACCAGCCCTTGGGCGAGCGCATGCCTCCTGTGGGGCAGCAGCAGGATACCTGACAGCACTGTGCAGAGAGAAAGGAGATGCTTACAGAGAGGCTGTGGCAGAGCTGAGATGAGGATGCCCCCAGAGCCCTTGCTCCAACTATGAAGCAGCACTTTCCGCTCCTCACTGCACACAGCCGCTTCGTGGAGTGCCTGTGGTTATTTACGGAGCCTGGTTCACACAGGTGACTCAGCACTGTGATTCAACAGATCCCGGCCAAGAGCCCACAACAATGTGGAGCAGGGCACCTCAGTGGGGACTGTCCCACAGCAACGCCCAGTGAGCGGCACTGGCCTCCAGCACAGCCACTGGAGACCAGGGACAGTCGGGTCATGTCCAGTCCCGAAGCTTATGAAATCCGTAAATGAATTGCTGCCTACCATCAGCTAAATATGGTGGCACTGTAATGTCACACCACATGTCCCGGCTTCTTCCGTAATCCTTGGGGATTTAGAGTAAGTTCAACTGACTGCAACGCTCCCTCCTCTGCACCTCCCCCTCACACCCGAGAAAGGAAGGTCTCTACACACACACACACACACACACACGGAGTTTTTCCAGACATGGCAAAATTAACTGGATGGATTAATGAAAAGTGTTCACAAATCTGCAGCGAGCACTTTCATCCCTGATTTTCCATTAACACCTCCGATATCCACTGAGCTGCCCTGGCTGCGTGACTCAGAGCAAGACGCAGCAGAGATGTGCACAGCCCTGACTGCAGTTCCCTCTCCTCCCAATTTTCTCATCTTTTCATCCACCCCCACCCCTGGGCATCTTCTGTTTGAACAGGTTCCTTGTAGCCCTTGATGGCAGCGCTCTAGTTACATTAAAAAAGCATGTAAAAGACATAAATAAGGGTAGGGCTACTTTTCGACTGAGCATGTACAGATGAGGCTATTCAAGAGTAATCAGGAAGGTGGTGGGGAGAAACAAAGTCCAAATCGGACTGGCACTGGCAATAATTTGAAGCTTGGAGCTGAAGAGCATCCATGCATCCTTTCCTCCCTGTCTGTGATTCCCCAAATTCTGTACTTACAAGCTTTGTGTGACGCCAAGCAGGGATGTTCAAGGATTTCAGCCAAGAACGGTTTCAGGCCAGTAACCTTAAAGGCTTCTGAACAAGTTTGTACAGCTCCTCAAAGATCAAATGCAAAACAAGTCTTGGAATAGGGGCGGACCAAGGTCCCCCTCTTCCAGCATCGGTAAGTGTCTGTCAGCACCCAAAACCTGGGCTGCTTCATTAGCATCCTACAGCAAGCATCCTCAGCTGCTGGTCCAGAGGTCCCTGCCTGCTCCCCTCCCCACCCATGGGCTTTGACAGGCACAAGAAGAAGGATCTGACCCCGCATTTTCTCCAACACAGACCTGGGCTGCCGTCTTTGCACAAAACTTGTTGTCAATGGGTAGGAAGAGACACTGCCCTAAACTACAAGTGATGGGTCTGACTTTCAGCCGTTCTCAGCGCCCACATCTCCGGCCAAAGGCAGCAGCAAGGGCAGGGGCTCAGGCACCAGCAGGCTGAGGAGGAGGAGGAGGAGGAGAGACACCCTTATCCATTCTGTCAGCTACTTGACAGCCCGACCTGCTCCCCTCCCCAGTCTTTGCTGGCATTTCAGAGCACCACAGCTTCAGCAGTGCCCAGAGGCACCGTCGAGAACAAGGAGACACAAAAGGACAGTCCTTGCCACAAACAGCTGAGAGCCTACTGCTGCCTTGCATGCCCCAATAATTAGGGCACAAAACAAGTCCTAATCACTTCTGGAAAACGAAAGCTGAGGACACCCTGTACCGTCTTGCCTTACGCATACCGACACACCATCTTTTGCAAGCAGAGAACTAGAAAGGTTGGGAGCTGACATTACTGAACTGGTCCGCAGCAGGCCTGGACCAAAGAGGGGTCCACAGAGCTGGCCTGAGGTCTGCTTGGTCCCCATGCACGCCCACCTGGGCTTGGTTTAGAGCAGGTTTTATGCCTGCCCCAAGAGCTTGCATTTGTGCCTGCCGGCTGCGAGTGCACTTTTAGAAAGCAGGGGATAGATGTTATACGACAGTTTGGGCACACTTTGGACCAGCATGTAGAAGGACCGGAGGGTTAAACTCAACAGAATCGAGTCCAGCCGAAGCGCAGTTCTTATGCCAGATGCTCATCAAAGCCTCTGTAAAAGGATGTGGGTTAAGCAATGTAGCCAAAGAGTGGACCTCATTTTTTCTACTCAAGGCTAAAGAATGTGAATTTGAGAAGAGCCATCTGAATCTAGTCACCCTTCAGAGTTATGATTTTAGCACTCACAACTCCTCAGCGAGCAGCTGCGGGGGCTTGGACTCTGCAGCATCCCACAGGAGAGGCAGCAGGGCCAGCGCTGGGACTGTGCCAGACCGCAGCCCCTCGCCCTCCCCCGTTCATACACACAGCATGGAGGAAAATACCCTGGCACGGCAGCAACACAGGCTGGTGCAAGCAGCTCTGCCCTGGCCCACCCTTCCCAGCCCCGCCTGGAAAGGGGACATGCCCATTATGCTAAACATTACATTTGAACTGCTCTAATTTAAGCAAGAACCAAAACAGCTCCAGGCAACAGCTGGAATCCAAAGGCTGCCAGAGAGGGTGCAAGCACCGAACACTGCTCCTGGTTTACAGAGGCCATTTCACCCACCAGATGCCGAGCTCCACTCGTTAAAGAGACCAATGTTCTCCCTCTCAGAGACCGTGGACCAGGAAGAAGAGATGAAAGAACAAAGAACTTCAGATAGCAGATTACTCACCCTCCGCCGCTCATCTGTTAGGTCATCTTAGAAACAATCTGACCAGGCAAAGTCATTACTGCAGTATTCGTGTATTAGCATTTATCTGCTACATTTATCTTCTAAATAATACCTCCATAAACCCACATACGAAGGGCCCATCAGATTGTCAGCAATTGTATTTGTTTACAAGGCATCACGGGAAGTACTGGAGATAGATAGACAATATGATCTTGATATTGATATTGCCCCAGCTGGCACTAATCAACAGCATCTTGAAGCTGGAGCTGCAGCAGCAACACCCAGCCATCAAAGAGAGCAGGATCGGACCCGTGACAACAGGCAGGACAGCTGGGAAGAGCCCGTTGGATTTGGTCCTGCTTCATGCATCGTCAGTACAGTTAACAGCTAAATTGCATTTCCAGATTCAACATCGCCAGTTCTGATGTAGCAAGCAGAAATAATGCTATGTGAGCTAGTGATGGCTGGCTGAGAACGGGGCAGGAGGGCAGAGAGCAAGCGGGACTCGGAAAAGGAGACAGTTTGAGAAAAAACATTGCTGGAAAATGGGTGATGGGGCCCCAAGAAGTCATGTTCATAGTGTCAACCCTTGGGCCATAACTGTGTGTTTAATATAGTTCGTTTTCTTCATTTGTCACCATGGGTAATCAAGCATCACATCCTCTGAGTCACTGGCAAATGATGGTCTCATCCTGTACCCCCACCCCCTTTTTTTGTTTGTTTTTGAGGAAATGGCCCCATTTCATGCTTATAGCCACGGAATTATCAGACTGGTCGGGCCTCAGAAAATTTTTTAGTTCTTTAAACACCGTAACTGTCCCGATCACACTGCTGTGTCTGTTTTTAAAAGGTGACCTTCCCGAGCTAACATGGCCACGGCGGCAGCTGCAAGGGAGCGGGAGCTGCATTCAAGGGCCAGAAAGGCAGGATCGGCATGGCAGCACTCAGCTTTTAAATGGAAATTGCAAACGTGAGAGCTGGGGTCAGCAGCTCTTTCAGCTAGGACACCTCCTGGCTCTGAGCAGGGACCTGGCAACTGGAGACTTGTTTAGAGAAACTCCTAAAGACATTAACCAGCTCCCTCTGAGCAATGAGAATTAACGAGGTTCTTTGGGACACTTGGACTCTCTAAAATCTTGCATACGCCAACCCCTTCCCTCCCTTTTTGTGCCCATTTCTCCCACCCTCCCCTTTTCCAGGGTTTTGAGACAACATATTTTATGCACAGTAAGCCTGACCTCAGTCTCCTGAGATGACTGGAAGGAGTACATTGCTTTTGAAGTTACTCCCAAGGGTAAGAACAGCTAAACTGGATTAAAAGAATAAAGTAATTTTGATTTTGCACTTAAAAGATAGGTAAATTTGCTTGCTCACTAGAAAACGTTGAGAAAGGCTCATGGCCCCCACCAAGCTGAGAACAACCAGAGCATCTCCTGCTCCCCAAGAGGTGGCATGACAGCATCAGGCCTGGATGATGTCTGGGGCAGGGGCGAGGGCAGCGTGTCACCCCACCCCCTCGAACACAAGCATCCAGAGAGGGACACAGGAGCAAGAGTTTACAGTCTGCAATCATAAATAGCATGAACTAGAAAAAAACAAATCTACCAAAGAACGAGTGAAAAAACACAGCACACAATATCCAGATCAAACCCTGCCAGCCGACCCTGAAAGGCCAAAGAGGTTTTGTTTGTCAGGGGTATCTCTACAGCTAGTAAAAATAAGCACATTAATAAATAAGTATTTTCATATACCCTGGAAACACTCCTGATCAATATGTGGCTTGCTACCATAGACCTTTTTTTTCCTTCCACCCAGCAGAAACTCATGACAAAGGAAAGCACATCTCATTTATGAACTTAGCTATAAATACTTTTGCTAACTGCCATTTAGGAATTTCATTTCCTGCTTGAGCAAGTCCTGTTGAAAGAGGCAATTACCAAATTTGTTTCTAGTTATAGAAATAGATGTTTGTTGCTGCCCACATCTGTTTCGACAGACAAATTGCCAGTCAGGGACGCTCTGAGGAGAGCAAGTGCTCCATCCAGGGAGGGCTTTGCCACCTCTCCAGAAAGCTAACAGAAATTACAGGGATTGGCTTTCCGATTCCAACTTCGTTTGAGCCCTGTCTCCCGCTGCAACAGAGCTGCCTCGCACTGATGGCACCTGCAGCTTCACAGTCAGCTGCAGCCGCCTGCACCACATCACCCGGTGCACGCCACCAACCGCTGCCGGCAGTGCCATAGCCTGCGCCCTCCTCCCGCTGCTGCGGAGAGACTAAGGAATATGCGTTTCATTAGTCACCAGGCCCATCAAAACAAGGCAACTTTAATTCTGCAGGTCATGAGGATCCAGTATGCTGCATTTGTTGTGTGCACAGAAAGGAAGGCAACAGGAAAGCATTCTCCTCGCCTGCAAAGCAGTGAGACGGCACAGGCTTTCCTGCTCCGGGTGGGACACCCCCCTGCTAAACAGCCAGCGGTGACAGTGCACGGGTGTGGAGATGGAGGTTTATGGCTGTCACAAGCATGGACCACAGCCTCTCCTGGCTGAGCATTGTATATACCGGGTCTCCCTCCCCAGTGTCCTCCCTTTTCACTTCCCTCTACCCTGGCTGTCCTCTAGGAAGTTTCCATTTCCACTTACTCCTGGGAAAACCATTCATCAGCCGATTCCCAACATGCTCGGCCATGGCCCCGCCAGAGCCAGCTGCAGCTCAGGTGCCCCACTGCCAGCACCGACCCCCGGCACAGTGCCCAGCAAGTCCTCTGGGACCAGCGCTCAAGCAGGGCCAACCCAAGAGGGACACGGGGACAAGCAGCAACACCCGCGCCTTCCTGCCACAAGCACATCACCCATCAACTCGCACCCAGCGCCCGGCTCAGGGATGCGGCAGAGGCACAGGGAAGCCATGAAACACCACGAGCCGTGGCTGTGGAACCTCTGCTCCTCTGGCATTTTTCTTGCATGAATCAGCATGGCTCCCCCCCATGCTGTCTCGCTTATCAACCTGGCGCAGCCCTGAGGAGTCCATCGGCATTTGGGAGGAGTGCCGGGGACCCCGCCATGCCCCCATCCCGAGGTCGCAGAGCTGCAGCTCCCCCAGGGGCTCCGGGACACGTGCCCCCGGGCAGTGGTGCTGCACGGGCTACCCCGACAAGCAGCTCACAGACAGGTGTCGAAACACGGATTGAGCAAGTTGGCCAAAGCCACACAGGTCATGAGAGGGCTGTAACTGCGACCGGATTTCCTCAGCCCTGTCCAGGGCCAAAAAAAAACTCCTTTCCGCCCCTCTTCTTAAGCGCCGTTATCATCTATACCGTTTTGCAGCTTTTGCTTACAAAAGGAGTGACCTTTCACAAGGTAAGTCACTCCCACGGAACAAGGACAATCTTAAGTTACAGACATAATTATGCATTGCAGAAAAAAATATGCAAAATGCATGCAAATGCCCAGACACGCACACTGTGTTTGGTCACTGCAATATTCAATTCAAGTTCAGTTCTTGAACTGGTCTGAACACCACCAGATGGGAGCGAATGCACATGCATTTCACAGAGATGTGAAAAAAAAAATTATATTTATATATACACACATACACATGCCAGAGTGAATGGGGGAGGTGAGTAAAAATGCACCGAATCTGATAAAATTAAAGGTAATAAATTTACTTCCACCTCAGCTGTAGCAACAGCCTGCGAAAGGTTTTAACTCCTACAGCAGATGTGCTGGAAGGTCCATATTTTGTCATGGCATTGTGCATTCCTTGCGTTTTTAAGCACGCACAAAAAGTGAAGCTGTTCTCCCGTGTAAAACCCAGCAGCATTTGCTCAGCAGAGACAAATTTCGGAGCCGAGAACGGGGCCGGGTTCCCATGCCCTCCCCTCGCCTGGCTGTGGCGGGACGAGCCGCCCCATCCCAATCCCCATCCCCTAGCACATCTGCGTCCCTCCTGCCCGCCCCATTGTCCCCAGCACCCCCGTCCCGTCCCCACACAGCTCCCAGACAGCAGATTGATGACACGGGGCGGCGGTGGAGAGCCGACCCGCGAGGTCAGCCCCGACAATAGGTTTTGGGGGCGGTTGGAGGGAAGAGGCCACGGGGGCAAGGAGCCCCCCGGCTCGCCCATCCCTTCCACAGAGGTGATTTCTAGCCCAGCTTTTCAAGCCGCCTCCGCGGGCCACCCGCCACCTGCCCGCGGGAACAAGGATGCTCAGCGGCGGGGGGGCACCCCGGCCCCTGGGAGGAGAGCGGCAGCTGCCCTCGCACTGGGGCGGAGGGCGACTTTGGGAGGACGGGGAAGGGGGGAAGAGCACAGAGAGGAGGATTATCCATGGACACAGCTTGTCCCCTTTTCACTGCATTTAACAATAAAGCAGTAGCTATAGCAACGGGGTTAATTAATGCATCTGATTTGCATAACTAAAACTCTGAACCCATTCAAACCTTGCTGATATTTTCATTCTTAAACCTGGCCTGCAAGGCTGTGCTCTTATGGCAAGGGGAACCCAAACAAACACAGCCACACATATGCATTGCTATACTTGCAGGGAGATGCAGGTACACACAGGACACCGCACAGAAACAAACAGTGCACAAAGCCATCCCTCAGCTGTGGCTTCTGCAGCGTGACCTGCCGGTGAGGCTCCAAGAGCGATTTGCTCCACATACCTTTATTCCCCCAGAAAGCATTAGCATTTGCAAATAAGTATGTGGAAGAGAACAGAAAAATGGGGACTGAAATGTCCTTCAAAAAACAAAACAGGGGAAAAAGTGATTTTCAGAGACGAAGGGAGCAAAGCACATTCCGAGACAGAGGGGGTAAAGAGATAGGCAATGTAAAGGTTTCAGACTATCATATAACCAGAGGGGGAAATGTCTTCTCACCACAAACATGCATCTGCATGATGTCTAGACAGTCATAAAAAGGGCAATTAAAGTACTGCAGGCTGCAGTAAGCTAATGTCTCCTCTCCCAGTCTAAACAGTTGAAACATACTGTACTAACTTTGAAAAAAAAAAAAAAACCCAGGATAGAGAAAGACAGGTTTGTAAGGAAAAATATTTTGAAATTCAGTTTTAAATAAGCCAGTAAATTAATTCAACCTTGTCAAATCTTTGCCTTATAACATATCAAATATTCTGCCTGCGTCCTGTCTAGACTGCGATAACAAAGGGCATTTAAAGCCCTGCAAGATGCGCTGACAGAGTAGCCATTTAAAGATGCAGTATTGCTTTCTCCATCTAAAACGATTTGTCAGATAGAGTTAAAATGAAAATGATAAGTAATCACTCTGGTTCACAGCCATTTCAAAAGAAAAAAAAAAAAGAAACCCCACAGCTCATAGATATAAATCCCACTAAAATCATTCCAATGTATCATTCCAGTGGGATTTGTTTGGCCTTTTTTTTTTTTATGGCATTTGCTTTTTTTTTAATTTTGTTAATCTGAGATGTCACTAGCTTTCTGCAGCACATGCGCTTCTAAATAGGAGTGTATTAAGTTTGAAAAAGCCAGCTCCAAGTATTAACTGATTTATTGACATAAAATGATGACTTGCAGAGAGATATTATAACTCCAAGGGTTAGTACTGAAAAAGAGGGGGGTTTTATTTACTTAAGAGCAAAAGAATAAACTATCTCACATGAGAGAAACTGGACGGCCTCCATCACTGATACAGTTCAGCCTGGGCAGTCACTGTCCTCAGGAGAGCAAGAGAGAAAGAAAAGTTAAAGCAAACTATGTGGGTGTGCACAGCATGGTTTTTTACTGAGAAAGGACAATTTTCTGGAAAAAGCAAAACCAGATATAATCCTGTCTAACACAAGAAACATTCTCCTCCCTTCCTGAGCTTTATCAGCTGTTGGAGAACCAAAATCTCAAAAAAAAAACCCAAAAAAAAACCAACACGCAGAATAGCTGATCCAGCTTAACAGGACGGCTAATGCTGCCCATGATGGAGCAAGTGCCCCGCAGGCCTACAGCTACCCTACAGGCAGCCACTTTTAACAAAGTGCAAGACTGGCTTTTAAAGACTGTTTTGTTGTGACATGGCACGACCAGATGCCCCTGGCGAGGGAGGGGGACTGGGGTGTGCCCAGCCCCGGGTCCAACCGCACCATACAGTCGCTTCTATGGGAGGGTCACGGTGGTGACCCCTGGAAGTTCAAAACCAGGTTGACTGCAGTTCCTCTCTGCTCCTCACCCTATTGGATCCCACCACCACCTCCTTTGCACCTCCCTCTGTCTCACCACCCTTGTTTCTTAATTATTATTTTAATAAGACTGTTTCCAACTTCACTGTTCATTCCGCAATAGCCCAAGGGCTACAACTGTTCATTAGACAGAAATTCTGCTTTAATTGCACTGACACAGATGTGTAGGTTATCTGGAAGAAATTACTAAAATGAGCAGTAAAGAATGGGGCTGGATGCTTTTCTTCCCTTACGGAGAGTTTAATTTAACATTATTTCTCCCCACGCCCCACGCAAGCAGCATCGTTTGGTGCACTGCAGGTTCACAGAGGAATTAACCCCAAATTGTTCCCGCTGCCACGGTGTGTACAGGTACACTTTGACCCCCCCTCACTGCACTAGATTTCCACAGGGGCGGAAAGCGCAGGTTTGCCTCCAGGGGCTGCAGACGTGGCGCTGGAGGGGCTCAACACCACCCGACCCACCGGGCTCTGCAGCACAGCCCCTCCACGGATGCACGGAGCAGAGCTCCGCAGCAGTCATGCTATCCCGGGAGAGGAGCGGGTGGCTGACACCCTGCCCAGCTGCGGTGTCTCCACCGCCGCCGGCGGGATGGCCCATATCCCCCGCGCGTCCCCCAGGCAGCGCAAGCCAGTGACATTCACCTGAGTGGAAGTATCCAACACCACCGGTAAAGCTTTAGGGAAGAAGTTCAAGCCTTGACCTGACCGTAACTTGTGGGTTTTGCTGTAAGGATAAAACAAGGCCCCTGATGAACACTCGGCTGCGGTCACCCTGCGCACCTGTGTTGTCATGGCTTTCAGCGACTCTAGAATCACGACCCCTCAGTGAGACGTGGAAGCACCAAACCCCAGCAGCGCAGGAGGCAGTGCCACCACCGCCCAACAGCTCGTGCCCATCCCTGCACCAGCACCGTGGGTGCCAGGACTGGGGTGGGAAATAGGCTCCCTCGGTCCCCCCTCACCCTCTGCAAAGGGGTAAATCACCAGACACAGGAAAATGTCATCGCTTCTGCTCAACAGCATCCAGGCTTTGAACTCGCCACGGGTGTGCAGCTGTCAAATCAGCCATGGAGTTTACATGAACTTCCTCTGCAATTCATGTTGGCAAGAGCCAGACACATAATAGGCTTGGATTGACGGAGGAAGAGCTGCCAGTGTTATTTCTATTTAAAACCTCTATTTGAGCTTCATACACTCATTCTTCACACATAATACACATGCACATACACACAAAATGCACAAGTGAGCCAGATCCAGAAGCATTTCACTTCACCAAGAGCACTGCCTAATAGCGATTTCAGGTTTTGGCTCACTGTTATTATTTAATAGATTTTAATTCAATAATAAAAAAGTATGAACCTGCCAATTTTTTGCTATTTCTTCTTGCCAGGAAGAAAAAAAAAAAAAAGAAGAAACCATGCAAGAAACTTGCTACCAACTTATTTATTGAACTGTTCCCTCCCCCTTACCTCCCACCCCCCCAGGCAGGGGGCTGCTCTCCTGAGCAGCAGCACAAAGGCACCCTCCAGGCCAGGCGAAGGCTGAAGCTGCGGGAGCACTCAGCCAGCCAGGGTGGGCTGGGGCAAGGGGAACAAGCAGATGCACATCAAGGGTTCAAGTCCCATCTCTGAAAATGTCTAAAAGCCTTTAAAAATGTCTCCTTCAGCAAAACTCATCTTTGATTCAAGGGGGGTGGGGTGGGGGGTGGTGGGAAATTTCACAAATGCTTCATGTCAAAAAAGTCTGCGTTAAGGGAAAAAACCTTCCTTTGTTGCTAGGGGACTTAGTTGCTTTCTATCTGCTGAAAACCTTCAAAATTCCATCATTGTATTTTAACAAAATCCCAAGACTGATGCATCTCATGCGCTAAGAATCAAGAGACAGAGCACATCAGCTCCATCCTTCATTTGTAAGTACTTTGCTCAGGCCTGAATTTGTTTTGTATCTTGGTCCTCGATGCTTTTTGCCAGTTTGCTCTAGACTTACTGGCAAGGGCTAAAAGGTTTCTGTTTAGCTGGTGTCAGCTGAGCATCTGTGTCTGCAAGAACTGGAGTGGGGGTGATCCCGACTGCATTTCAAAAGCACATTTCTTTTTGGGAGCTGCCACAATAATTTTAGATCTAAGTGTGTCTGGGTAGCGGGGTGACTCCCTCCAGAGTGGTCCCCGCTGCAGTCCCGAGTGGAGCACCAAATTCTGGGAAGGATTCCTGACCAGCAGAGGGAAAAGGAGCTGGGAACGCTCCCTAACCTGTGACCCTGATAACAAAAGGCAGGGAGAGCGTCTAGACCTCCAGTCTGACGGCAAGTGAAGGCGAGTATTGTGCTGCTGGCACAGAGGGGCTGCCTCAGACAAGGCAGGCACACACACGCTGCGGGACAGGAGCAGTGATGCAAACCCCAGCTGCAGCAATCGACAGGCATCGCTCCCAAAATGCACCAGGTTATTGAGGAAGGGAGGCCACACGCAGCCCACCCTTCCTCGCTGGCGCAGGGTTTAGCATCAGCTTTCAGGCTAGCTCCCAGTTCCCAGCGCAGCTGGACCCAGTGGAGATGAAGGAGCTCATCGGATTTCCAGCCTGACCGACCCCGGGTTTCCCTTTGCCTCAGTGTGTTTCACACATAACCATCCTCACACTCCCAAACGCAACCATCCCGCAATCCCAGCTCCGTGCAGATCGCCAACAGGAGACAGCAAAAAAAATATGCTTCCTTCCACGGAGCCTTTATTTTCTGCTTTCCCTGTCTCAGTTAAAAGGGGACAAACTAAGATATTCCCTCTCTGCCAAGCCTAGAGATCAGCTCAACATTCAGAAAAGCTGAAGCTGAGACCCAGCTCTACCATGTATTTCTTGTGTGACCCTGGACAAGCCCCTTGGCTTCTCAGCGTTGTAGGTCCCCACATACAAAAATACAAATACCCTAAATAAATGCTAGAGCTAATGGCAGGTTACTGCCAGGGAACTGCACAAAGAGAAAACAAAAGACCTATTAAAAGCCCTCCTTCATCTCTGCCAGAAAGAAAACACTATTGCCCAGTACTTAAAAAGATGCATTAAAGGAAAGAGAGGGGTTTAAGGACACCCCTGGCAGAGCAGCAAGGGGAAGCACTCCCAGCCAGCCGCCCTGCCATGCACCCTCAGGACAAGGTTTTCCCTGGGGTGCTCCCACGCCCCGTCCGTGCCCTTGGCCATGCCCTGACCATGCCACCGCAGGCAGTGGGAGCAGCAGCTGCCCCAAGCACTCCTGGCAGACACACCGCTCCCGGCTGGTCTCACACCGAAACGCACCAACCTGCTGATCAGAACTTTTGGCAAAACAAAAATCATTAGTTTCACTCTTCCTGAAGGAAAGATAACTACCTCTTAGAAACTGGGTTTTCTGCCAGAAGACATGCTCCAACCCAGCTGTACAGATGGTGGAAACCAGAGGGACCCACATGCACAGAGGTGGTGGCACTGGTGTGGTACCACCCTGGGCATCAGCAGCACTCACTGGCCCAGGAGCACCGCTCCGCATGGGACCTGCAACCCTGGGTACAACCAGCAGCCACCTCAGCCAGCTGCAGGGGACCCTCTGTCCTTCTGCCACCCCTAGGCTGGACCCTTGGAGTTATAGCCTGAAGCCAAGGAAGAACAGCCCCAGCAGCTGCTAGTTTATATAGCCATGAAAAGCCCATGCCCTTCTGATGAGAGGTGAAATATTAACAGCTGATGGTGAATACACTGAATTCAGAGCAAGAGAAGAGTTTTATTATCCTGGTAGCCACCTGATGCCAATCCTTCACCAACATACCCTACCACATCCATACCTTTCTACCTGAAAAAAAGGTGTGGGTCAGGGAGTTTCTTCTCCCCCTGCCTTCATCGCTTCCTACCCCATTTCCAAAACGGCATCCCTCCTGCAGCAACTCCTGCCCCCGGTGCTCCAGGTCCACAGGGCCACCCAGGCACCAACGCTGCCTGCAGAGCTGGGAGCTGCAGCAGGATGCTGCGTGGTGGCACCAGGGCGAGATGCCACGCACGTGCAGTCCAAGCAAGGTGCAGCCCAAACTTCCTCGCAGCTTGGCACCTGCCATGGCAGCAGCTCATCTTCTGACAACTGTGTGTGATTTATTTTTGGTACACATGCAAAGGGAGACTGAGAGATCCTACACTGGGATTTTATCAGCAGTATGCAGCTATGGAAACAAACCCATTTAGACTAATATAACAAAATGCCCAGACCCACAACAATAAAATAAAGAACGATGCATATGGGCATTCTCACAGGGGAGTTTTGCAGCGAATGCAGAGCATGACCCAGCTTCTGGGGAACAGGGGAGGTCTGTGTGTCCACTCGGACAGAATTCACTCAAACTTCTAAGAAATCAGTAGACCACACGTTTTCATCTGGTTACACATTTTGCCTTGTGAATTTTGTTTTGTACAACCCCTCCACCCTGCCCTTTGATTTTAAAGAGTTCAAGGACTGCATCTCCTCCTAAATCAGATGAGTGGCTCCTTGGTGAGGGCATCTCCTCTTCACCCTCCGTACCCATTCCCAGCCACCCTCTTTGAGAAGCAGGAGAGCCGACACAAAACCCAGCAGAAATTGCAGCACCCCTTTTGGCTCCCCATGGGGAGGACGGCAGCTCCTGACCATGCCCCAGCGCACAGCTCTGGGCAGGGGCTGCAGCTCAGCCAAACTGATCCCCTCTCAGCAGGCGAGAGAGACCCACAAGTCATTTACAGAAATTCAGGAGTCTGGCATCCACAGCGGAGACATCCAGGAGTTACCAGGAAGACGATGGAACAGTTTAAAAATGCAAGAAAAAAACCCACAATGAAAGCTAAACCTCCCTTGAGTCGGTCTCGGGTGGTGCTCCCTGCCCAGGGTTTGTGTTTTGATCCCCTGTGTGCAGGGCTTTAGCCCAGGCGGCACAGGGATGGGCACGGGCATCTCTCCCCGAGGGTCCCGGCTCCGCAGGCAGCACCAGGGCGCTCTGGGAGGAAGCGGGTGTTGGAGGTGGCGATGTCTGGCAATACTGGCCCAGGCTGTAGCTGCAGACAAGAACCCAGACAACAAAGGCGAGGCAAAAAGCCATCGGATAGAGGCAGTCATGTCTGGCAGACCACAGCTTTCAGAAGCCCGGGGAGACTTTCTGGGCATGCAGCGATGTCTGCAAACACTGCTCCTTGCTGGGCGCACAATTAAGCTAGCAGCAAGATCCCTAAAGTGTCCTATACCATGCTCCAAATAGTATCCTCTAGTAAGACTAAAAACCCCCAAAGAGTACAAGAGTGTGGCAAAGGAGCAAGCAACTGGAGACTACAGGGAACAGCTCTACAACAACAACAACAATTTAATTTTCTGTTATTTATATTCTAAGAAAACCGCAGGTTTTCACTTGCATCTTTGCCTCCCTCCCTGAGGCACAAACACACACACAAAATGGGACAGGGAAGACCAGGGAAAGCAGGAAGAGCAGCACAGCTAGAATACATCCCTGCTCACACGCTTTCCTAAATCACAGGACAAGAAAACGGGTGCAAGTTTTACAACAGTCGAGCAACAGCAAACGCCTTTTGCTAGAGTGAAAATGCCCCGAGCTATGCTGCTCAGAGCAGCGTGACACTGGGGCTCCCTCCACACACCCAGCTTATCTGCTGAAATCTGTCATTTAAGGCATTAATATAAAATAAATATAAATAAATCATGGACTGCTGCAGGATGGTTTCCCTATGGACTGGCACTGAGTGTCCCAGCACCTGGGCTGCATCTGCCCTGCACGCACCGGCTGCTCCCGGCCTTGGGCTCCTGCTGTTCCCCTGCCTGATGTTTGCACCACCATAATGCTGCTGGTGGGACCGGTGGTGTCTTACAGCTTTTTTGCATAAGCAAAGACTATTTTGCTGTGCAACCAAATTGTGCCATCAGGCTTGAAATAAAGCAACTGAAATAATTCTTTTTTGTCTTATTTTAGATTATGACTTTTACTAATAGATGCTTGGTAAAAGCCTAATGAATGATTTGTAGGTATTATAAGCACGTTAAAGATCTGAGAGTGGTTATAAGCCAAGGTCATAAGCTCTATTGACTTCCCAGGCTCTATAACAATTGATTAGCCATTTATTAAAATAATTTATTCACCACTTGTTAATACTTTATTTAGTTGGTTATTCCCCAGCAGGCTTGCGACACCACATTTGAGCAAAGACGCCTTACTTTTGAGGTACTCTCATAAACTCAATTCTAAACTGAGAGAGGGACCCATAAATGTTACAACAATGTCTTTTTAGATCAGCAAAGGCTCTTTTGCAAACACGTTCAGCTCAAATCCAGGAACCTGGTTCAACAGGGCTCCCAACATCCGGTTTTGTCTGTCCTGAACATGGGCAGCTCCTGCCACACTCAACAGAAGTTCGACATGCCAAAACTTAAAAAGATTCAGGTTGTCAAACTACTTTCACAAAATACAGTGAAAGTTTTTTTCCTCGATGTGATGCTGCTCACTAGTTTACCAGAGTAACAGCAAATGGAGGAGTACTCGCGCTTAAAAAGACATTCAGCTTTTGAAGAGGTTTCTACATTGAATAGCAGAAGAAAAAATCTCATCCAGGATTACCAAAGTGCAGCCAGCTATTGATAGACAAAAAATACCAGGTTTGCACCATCAGCCTCTTGAAGACATGGCTGCATCCCCCTCTGCACCCCTAACATCAGGTACCTGCTGCTCTCACGGCAAGGCAACGTACCACCCGTTTCGTCAAGCCAGTAATCAGGGTGTTTATAGTACAGCAGCTGCAATCATGCAATCAGCCTTCGTAATTAGATCTTGGCAACTCTTGAAATACTTCACTTACCCAGTTTACCTGGAAAGGTGCGACCTAAACATTCAGTGCCTGGAGACATTTGAAAGAAAAACAGAAAGCATCCGTCAGTGATGGGAGCCACCTCCAACCAGCTGCAACACACACCCCAGCTCCCCTCTTGGGGACTCATTCTCGAAGAGCCCCCCCCCGTAGCCAACCACAGTTGACATCTGCAC